>NC_081414.1:673552837-673922837 GCF_030272615.1 Cryptomeria japonica
TGATCTAAGTTTGCTTCTTGAAGTGGTTCGAAGTTTGAAAAGTGAGTAATCTAGCCTAGAATGAGATTTTCGCTCTTGACCCTTCCAAAGGGTCCAGAGCGAAAATTTTCTTGAAGCTCATTTCCTCTTAAGTTTGGCTAATTTTTGATTTGCAGGGTATCTTGGAAGGAAGGATGGACATTCTTGTTGCCTTTGAAGTGTTTGAAAGCGTTGAGAAATGAAGGATTTTGGACCAAAAGGGAAATTTCGCTCCTGACCCTTCCAAAGGGTCCAGAGCGAAATTCCTAAAAGCTCTTATTTTTGCAATGAAGAAGATCAAGTTTTGATTTGTTATGACGTGGATGGAAGAGAAATAACTTGTCTTTGCCTCTTGAGGTCGTTTTGAAAGGGAGAAATGAAGAATCTAGCCCAAGTTAAGATTTTCGCTCCTGACCCTTCCAAAGGGTCCAGAGCGAAAATCTCTCTAAGAGGCATTTCTTTCCTTGTTTAGCCAAATCTTGATGACCAAGACATGATGAGAAGAAGAATGAGCATGATTTAGCCTTTGAGAATGTTTGGAAGTTATGAAAATGAAGGATTCTAGCCAGGAAAGTGAATTTCGCTCCTGACCCTTCCAAAGGGTCCAGAGCGAAATTCCTTATTAGCCTCCTTTTTTTACCTTTCTTGGACATGAAACCTTGTTCCTAGGACAATGAAAGATGAAATCCTACCTTGCAAAGAAGTTTCAAGTTGAAAAAAATAATGATTTTTGGTCAAGAATGAAAATTTCGCTCCTGACCCTTCCAAAGGGTCCAGAGCGAATTTTCTCAAAACCTCTTTTTGCTATCAAGTTTTGCTAGATCAAGTGTGGGATAAGGTAAAATCAAGAGGAAGTTGCCCCTAAGAGTGACTTTAAGTTGCTAGAGACCATGAAAGATGAAGGAATTGAACCTAGAAGTGATTTTCGCTCCTGACCCTTCCAAAGGGTCCAGAGCGAAAATCCTTAAAACCATTTTTTTTCTAAAATTTGAGCAAAGCCAAGCTTGGACAAGGCTGTGAGAAGGCATTTGGATTGCCTTAGAGTGGATTTTGGTTGCCAAGAATGCAAATTTTGAAGCCTAATGAAAATTTCGCTCCTGACCCTTCCAAAGGGTCCAGAGCGAAATTTCTAAGATTCCCCTTTTTCTTTGCAAATCAAGACAAGATTTTGGTTTTTATACCTTGGAGAGGAGTGAGACAAGATGTTCTATGCCTTGGAGGAGATTTGAAGTTGAAAGGATGGCAAAATAGCCCTAAAACAAGATTTTCGCTCCTGACCCTTCCAAAGGGTCCAGAGCGAAAATCCTAAAATCTACTTATTCCTTTCAAATTTATGCTAAGCTATGCCTAGACCAAGGTAAAAGATGCCCTTGAGATTGCCATTGAGTTGATGTTTGTCTCCAAAAGTGATGATTCTAGGCCAAATGATGAAAATCGCTCCTGACCCTTCCAAAGGGTCCAGGGCGAAAATTCTTCAACCACCTATTTTCCCTTGCAAAATCAAGTCAAACTTGGGTTGGATGTGAGAGGAGAAGTGTTTTCTAGCCTTTTGAGGTGAATTCAACTTGAAATGATGGAGGAATAAGCCTATATTAAGAAATTCGCTCCTGACCCTTCCAAAGGGTCCAGGGCGAAATTTCACCAAAACCACCTTTTTTCCAAATTTGTGACAAGACAATTGCAAACTAAAGTGAATTGGGATGGAAGAAGTCTTTAGAAGTAACTTCAAGTTGCTAGGAAACATTGAAATTGAAGGAATTGAGCCAAATCAAGAATTTCGCTCCTGACCCTTCCAAAGGGTCCAGAGCGAAATTCCCAAAATCACCTAGTTTGCCCATGAGGAAGGTCAAGTTGTGGATTCCCAGCCTTTGGTGAGGAGAAGGATAGCGTATGCTTGCCTTGGAAGGCATTTTGGAGTAGAGACATGATGGAATTTGTCCAAAGATGCAAAATTCGCTCCTGACCCTTCCAAAAGGTCCAGGGCGAAATCCTTTGAAACTACTATTTTTCACCTTGTTTGGGGTCAGGCGAGGAGCTAATTGTGAGGTAATGTTGAAAAGAGGTCTAAATTGGCTAGGAATGCAAAATTCGCTCCTGACCCTTCCAGAGGGTCCTGGGCAAAATTCTTATGGAGCCTGTCCCTGGGGAGAATCTTGAGCAAGCTTCATTTTAATATCTTTTGTTGATGATTTAAGGTATAAAATGCTATGTGAGAATAAATATATTATGTGTCCTTAATCATTTTATGGTTTGTCTTGCGGGTGAAAGAAGACCAGGCCAGGGCAAGGACGGCCTCCTCCAATCCAACATCAGCAGGGACGATCTCCTCCAGTCCAACATCAGCAGGGATGACCTCCTCCAGTCTAGCATCATCAAGGACGACCTCTTCCAGTCCAGCATTTGAAGGAAAGGTACACCATCCATCCTGCACATCAAAGACAAAGGAGGTTAAAGCAAGGGTCCATTGGAGAAGCAGACAGTCTCAGAAGATTTAATTAAAGTTAGCTTCTTAGCATCATCAAATTGAACATCAACCAAGTTGCAAGTGTCAGACAAGGTGGCGTCCCAGTCATCACTCCTCCAGTCGGATTGGTCCACCTCAGTGTGTCCAGATTCAATGTACCTGACTCATCAAAGATGACACAAACTTCGATGTACCTACCCCGGTTATCCATTGGTCGAATATTTCAGAGAAGACATGTGTCCAAATAATGCAATTATTTCATTGGTCAGAATTAAGTTTGTTGTAACAAACCCTAATTAGGGTTTTCATTGTAAAATCTCGGCCATTGATCTCAAATTGATCTAAGCCATTGAATTGTATTGTGGGCACTATATAAGCCCTGGCTCCTCATTAGTAAAGGCTAATAGTTAGTCAATGGTTAGCTAATAGTTAATAGTTAGTCAGGAGTTAGAAGGTGAATACTTAGAAATAGTGAATAGTCAGTTGATAGAATAGCAATTAGAGTAGAATAGAAAGAGAAGGTAAAGATTGTTGCCAAGATGTTGTTGTAAAAGACTTGTAAAACTTCATTGAAGAAATGGTGAAATCTATATGTCGATTCAACAATTTGCATGGTCTTTATACTTCTCAGATTTGATTTCATGTTATTAGATGAGTGGAAGAAATGTGTTTGATTGATGGTGAAATTCGTATATCCATACTACTAGCAGTTTGTTGATTGCAGACTTGCATTGTGTAGTGAACTGGAATCATTCAGCTTAAGCTTAACTTCAATTGTCGCTTCTTCACTGATATGCATCAGCCTGATGGTGTCTATGCCTGTAGCGATGATCTGAACATCATAAAGTTTTCTTTCGAAGATCGCACTAACCTTGTGGAGATGGTCCTGGGATGTCAAAACAAGATTTAGTTAGAATTTCATCAAAGGTCATTCATTGCTCCTACATTCTTAGTATCAAAATTAGATCCTTCCCTCGCCCTTATCCTTTTTCCTTTTTTCAAAAAATCTAGGCTAGTGAAATCCTGTGTTCCAGCAATATTCAAAGCAAATCAGACGTTTAGTCATCAAGTGTAAGTCCCCTTGTGATTCCAGCAAAATCACATCATACCACAAAGAGCTTATCTACGAGTAGAGAACCTACATAGCAGAACCTTGGAGTTACTCTGATTGATCCTTTGGCGAGATCTTCAGCAGTCAGGAACTTTGCTCAAGAGAGGATAAGGTACCTTTTTAGGTATTTTATTCTGTGTTTGGTCGTGTACAAAATACACATCAACAGGTACATGAATATATACTGGACATCCAAAGATCCTAAGGTGGCTTATATCTGGTTTTGATTTTGTAAAGACTTCTTCAGGGGTCTTGTCTTCAAGGTGAGAGTGAGGACATCTGTTTTGAATGTATACTGCAGTGCTGGTTGCTTCTGCCCAAAGATTGATATTTAGATTCTGATCAAGAATCATAGCTTTGGCAGCTTCAACAATTGTCCTATTTTTCCTTTTTGCTATCCCATTTTGTTGGGGGTTGTAAGGTATTGTTAACTCCCTCTTAATCCCTGCATTTTTACAAAACTCTTTAAATAATTCTGATGTGTATTCCCCCCCATTATCAGTTCTAAGTGTTTTAATTTTGTTTCCTGAGTAGTTTTTTGTTAATGATTTGAATTCTTTAAACCTATTAAGGATCTCTTCTGATTCTTTGCATTTCAAAAAGTAGATCCAGGTTTTCCTAGAGTAGTCATCGACAAATATCACATAATACAAAAATCCCCCCAATGAATTTATAGACATAGGTCCACATACATCAGAATGGATTAACTCTAAGACTTTACTTGTTTTCCTAGTACTACTCTGGAAAGCACCCTTAGTATTTTTGCCTAGGGCACATCCTGTGCATGCCCCTGAATGATATTGCTTTAGCTTAGGTAGACCTGTGACAAGGTCTCCCATTGATGATAAAGCTCGAAAATTTAGGTGGCCTAGTCTTCTGTGCCAGATTTCATTGGCATCTGTAGTTTCATGAATTAGGGCTGAATTGGGCTCTGTAAATAGTTCATATAGGTAGCCTTGTCTTTGACCAATTGTACTAGCTTTCTTGATAGATGAGTTCTTTGGCCAAGCCAACACTTTGTTGTCCATGAATGTCACTCTGTATCCATTGTCCTCCAGTGTTGATATTGAGACAAGATTCCTCTTAATGCCTGGAACATATAGCACTCCTTCAAGTTGTAATGATACACCTGACTTCAGTTTGATGGTGCAGTTTCCAACTCCTTTGACAGGGTGTGTGGAGTCATCTCCGATGGTTACCTCTTCATCATTTTCCTCTTTCATAATGTCTAGTACTTCTTTGAATCCTGTGATGTGTCTGGATGAGCCACTGTCGATTACCCAGGAATTCACTTTGTTTGATGTGTGAGTGCTGAATAGAGCACATACTTCTCGAAGTCCTCTTCCCTTTTCGATTTTCCTGATTTGGCAAATGTGGCTTGTTTAGCTCTTTCTGGACATTTGGCAACATAGTGCCCAAATTTGTCACATCTGTAACACTGAATTTGAGAGAGATCCTTTTTGAAAGAGTGCTTGCCATGGCGACTCTTTCTCTTCCTGAATTGCTTCTTCTTGCCCTTTCTATTTGAGTTCGTAGTTAGAACTTGAAGATCTTCATCTATATTCTTTTGTTTGATTCCTTTCTTATTTTGCCTTGATTCCTCTTGGAGACAGTCAGCCTTTAGTTTATCGAATTTTGGAAAGTTGTCCCTTGCACTGATGCCTTGGACGAACGTTTCCCAGATACTAGGCAACCCATCAAAAGCAATGAGGGTTAATTCTTTGCTTTGGATCTCATATCCAAGGGTTGCTAGTTCATCCTTTAAGTTCGATATTGTAATGTTCCTTGACCGTACTGGTGAAGGAAGCAAGGGTGTACGATGGAGCAGTCATACAGTGCTTGAGTAAAGGCCGTACGGTGAAGGAGATTGGGCATACGACTGTCAAGAAAGGGCCGTACGGTAGTGTCGAGGAGGCCGTACGGTGGTGCAAAGGGTATGCGGTGGTGCAAAAATAGGCCGTACGGTAGTGTGAGAATGGTTGTACAGTAGTGTCGAGGAGGCCGTACGATGGTGCCAAGGCCGTGCGGTGGTGCAAAATAGGCCGTACGGTAGTGTGAGATTGGCCGTACGGTAGTGTGGGAGCAGGCCGTACGGTGGTGGGGAGGGAGTGTAACCGTACAGTGAGGGAAGGGTACGGTAGACTTCAACTTGTGAGGGGGTTAATCTCCCGCAGGTGTATTGAATGATGAATTCGAAATATTAGGAATCCTTTATGCATGTAAATTAGATCAACGAATACGCAACTGCAGAAGTAACAATGATGAAATTCAAGATTTGCCAGATCCGGAACAAGAACATTGAAGAGAGTAGGGTGAGGGGTGAATCCCATCGAAACTGCAAGTACCAAATAGGGAGGGTCTTTCACCTCCGAAATGGCAGTAACCAAAACTCCAACAGGAATTCGCACAGTATAGAAAAATATCAAAATTCGCATACCCCCAACAATGACTAACACGGCCAAATATATGGGCTCCGGGAAACTTCCCGAAGGGTTACAAACAGGCCGACATGACCAACCAAAACTTGCCTAATCTAATTAAATAAAAGGGCCTGAAATATTTGTTATCAAATTTGGGCCTTACAACACAGTAATTAGATTTATTATTTAATTACATCGGGGATATGACAGTCCTCCCGAGCCAAAAATTGCTTGCCCTCAAGCAATTGCAGACTTGGATGCTCCAGTATTTGTTCGCCTTCCCAGGTGGCATCCTCAGTGGGTAGATTCTTCTAGCATATAAGGAACTCTTTGACTGTGCGTGTTCTCAACCTCTTTTCTCTGACATCGACGATCTCCGCCGGTTCCAAAATTAATTTCCCTTCTTCGTCGATGGGTGGCAGATCCCTGGACACTGTGACACACGACTCGACAGCCTTCTTCAGACATGACACGTGAAAAACATTGTGAATCTGACTTCCCTCAGGAAGCTCCAATTCGTAGGCAACTTCGCCCACTCTCTGAATCACCCTGTAGGGTCCATAGAAACGCGGCTTCAGCTTCTCCTTACCACTTGTCTTCAAGGAGGATTGTCTGTGTGGTTGAAGTCGGAGGTAAACCAGATCACCAACTTCAAAATTTCGTTCAATCTGGTGTCGGTCAGCATACATCTTTTGTTGGTTCTGTGCCCTCTGCAGGTTTTCTTTGAGAGATCTCAGGATGTCTAAACTCTCCTGAAGCCAATCTTTGGCCATTGGTGCACGACTATCTCCCAATGCCAGGTCAACAAATGAAGAAGGTTCATAACCGTACAGTGCTTTGAAAGGTGGCATGCCTATCGACATGTGATAAGTGGTGTTGTAACAATGTTCACCCAAATGTAACCAGCAAACCCAAGCCCTCTGTTGTGCTGAGACGCAGTTCCTGAGATAACCCTCCAGCCATTTGTTCACAATCTCGGTCTGTCCGTCTGTCTGCGAATGGTAGCTCGTGCTGGGCGACAGCTCGGTTCCAGCCAACCGAAATAACTCCATCCAGAAGGTACTCAGGAAACGGCTATCCCTGTCACTGACTATGTTTCGCGGTAAACCATGTAGGCGGAACACCTCACGGAAGAACAACTCGGCTACTTGAATTGCTTGATATCTTGTGGGGATGGCAAAAAAATGTGCATACTTGGTCATTCGGTCAACTATGACAAAAATGCAATCCTTTCCTTGCACTCTGAGGAGTCCTGTAATGAAATCCATCGAGATGCTATCCCATTTCTGGTCGGGAATTGGCAGTGGTTGCAGCAGTTTGGCTGGCAGGTTATGCTCAGATTTGTTCTGCTGACAGGTGGAGCATTCCTGTACATACTGCAGAACGTCGTCCTTAAGCTCCTTCCAGGAAAACCTTTCATGGATCTGTCTGTAGGTTTTCAAGTATCTCGGGTGTCCAGCCAAGGGGGAGTCGTGCAATTCCGTTAAAACCTTTGCCTTCATCTTGAATCCAGATAGATTCTGTCCTTGTAATAAATGATGTCGTCAACCACCTTGTATCGGTCATCCTGTACTCGACCATCCATCAGTTCGCAAGCAAAAGTGTTCTTAGAGTATTCAACCAACAGGTATTCCTTCCAGTCCGCCGAAATCTGAGAGAAAGAACATATGGTGGGCCTTCTTGACAGGGCATCAGCGACCACGTTATTCTTTCCCTTCACATATTCAATGTCGAAATCAAATGCCTGGACTTTGCTCACCCATTTTTGTTGTCGTTCATTCAGATCCCTCTGCTCCAAGAAGTATCGCAAGCTGTTGTGATCTGTTCGCATAACAAACTTTGCTCCGACGAGGTACTGCCGAAACTTCGTCAGTGCGTGTATGATGGCGAGCATCTCCTTGTCGTAGATGGAATATAACCGCTCAATTCCTGAGAGCTTCCGGCTCTCGAACACAATGGGGTGACGGTCTTGCATCAACACCGCTCCAATGCCTTCACCCGAGGCATCACACTGCAGGATGAAAGGGCGAGTGAAGTCTGGTAGTGCCAGAACCGGACATGTGCCCATCACTTCTTTTTGTTTGTCGAAGGTCTGTTGCGCCTACGCATTCCAATGGAAGGGTCCTTTCTTTGTAAGATCTGTCAGTGGTGCCCCAAGTTGTGAAAATCCTTTCACAAACCTTCTATAATAATTGCACAAACCAAAAAATCTGCGCAACTCCGAGAGAGTCTTTGGTGGAGGCCAATCCAAAATGGCCTGAATCTTTTCCTGGTGAACTTGTACCCCCTGGGCGCTGATGACGTGACCCAAGTATAGGACCTCGGTCATTCCAAATTCACATTTGGATCTTTTGGCATACAGTGATTGTGATTCCATAATCCCCAATACTTCATCTAAATGCCCCACATGTTCCTCCCAGGTCTTGCTGTAGATGAGTATGTCATCGAAAAATACCAATAGGTACTTACGCAGCTACTTGTTGAAGATGTGGTTCATGCAAGACTGAAAAAGTGGCCGGAGCATTGGTTAATCCAAACGGCATGACCAAGAACTCATAGTGTCCATAATGGCAACGAAAGGCCGTCTTTTTCACATCTTGATCCCTCATACGGATCTGATGGTAGCCGAAGCAGAGATCAATCTTGGAGAAATAGATTGCGCCATGTAGTTCGTCCAAAAGCTCATCGATCCTGGGAATGGGGTACCTATTCTTGATAGTCTTCTTGTTTAGAGCACGATAGTTGACACACATTCTGAGAGTTCCGTCCTTCTTCTTCACTAGAACCACTGAGGACGCAAAGGGGATAGAACTGGGCCGGATCCATCCTTTATCTAGGAGCTCCTGGATCGTTTTCTCTATCTTATCTTTGAACTTCTTTGGGTGGCGATAGGGTGTGGTGATAACGGGTTTTGCTCCTTCCTCCAATTCGATGGTGTGCTCAAACCCTCGGTGTGGGGGTATACCAGGTGGAATGTCAGAGAAGACCAAACTATGCCCATTCAGAACTGACTGAAGTTCCTCATCCTGGTAGTAAGTCGGTTGCCCTTTCACAGGTTTTGTTGAGATCAAGCAATGTGTTGCCCAGACTACTTCATCATGTCTGAAGATGGCTTCCATTCTTTTGGCGGAAATCTCCCTCGGGCCGCCATTCGACATTCCCCTGAGAACTACCTTCCTGCCATCAACCTCGAATGAGAACTCCATCCGTTTGAAGCTCTGTGTGTACTGGTCGAGGGTCTCCATCCATTGAATGCCCAATATGACATCCGTGTCATCCAGATCCACAACAAAGAAATCATCGGTCACCATGTAATTTCCCATGGTGATACTCAGTTGCGGAACCAGGTGAGTGCATGATAGAAGATTGCCTCCTGCCACCTTGACATCGAACCCTTCACGTTCCTTCGTACACAAGCCCCTATGGTTGACGAGTGACGAGTTTATGAAGTTGAGCGAGGCTCCACTGTCGAGCATAACAAGAACTCGTTGCCCTTGGAGTGTACCACGTACTCTAAATACACTGCACCTCGGGGTACTCGCTAGTGTGGCGATGACGCCACCCCTTCGTACCAATGTGGAGATTCTCTCCGCCAGGCTGGTTTCTTCGGCCGATTCTTCCCTTGGGGTTTTGCTTTCTTCATGCTCCTCTTCTCCGTCAGACATTACTTCAATATAGTGAATCTTTCCTTTGCCCAAACATCGGTGGCCTGGTTCCCATGGTTCTTTGCAGGTGAAACACAACTTCTTCCTTCTGAGTTCCTGTCTTGTGGCTTCATCGAGCGAAGACCCCTTCGGATAGGGTTTATTATTCTTCTCCCTCGGAACGAAAGGTGGTTTGGTAGGTGCAAAACTTTTGGAAAAGGAAGATGTTGCCATGTTGCGGGCCTTTTTTATTGCTTCCGTGAGCGTGCTGGGGTTGAACCCTTTTACCCAACCTTTCAGTGGTTCCATCAATCCGTCTATGAACAAGACCACCAATCTCTGCTCTGAGATGTCGGTCACCAACACAGAGAGTCTCTGGAATTCTGTGATGTAACTGTCCACAGATCCTGACTGCTTTAGTTGCGCCAACTCCTTGAAATTGAGTTCTGGGTCCTTCCCGTCAAATCGATCTATGAGCTTCTCTGTGAATTCAACATAGGAAGTTATCTGGTCATGGCCAAGAGTGACCATTCCATGATGCCACCATTCATGTGCAACCCCTTCCAGGTGGAGTGCTGCAAACTTGATAGCTTCATCTTCAGGCATCGGGTTGAGTAGGAAGTAAGTATCTGCCTTTTGAACCCAGGCATGTGCCGAGGTCGCTCTGGTCCCATCAAAGGATGATAGGTTGATCTTGCCAACCTTCCGTTTGATGTCATTGTTATAGTGTCCATAATGGCCCCGACTTCTGCCGCTCGAGTATTTCATCCGGAGCTCCACATAATCCTTGAAGGATATGTCCCCTTCGAGATTTGCATCCCTCCAATCTTGACTCAACTGTGCTTGCATCTCCTGAAAGGTGGGTTCTGGCTCCCCCCGTGGTGCTTCGGATTTTTGAGGAAAAGTCGGCATCAGCGGCCGTGAATGTGAGCGTTGGACATTTGACCTTCCCGTGACCGAATCATCACCCTGTCCATTTTGTTCTCCATTTGTTTTTCCCAAGGCCAATTGTCGTAAGGTTTCCTCCATGATTTGTTGTCGTTGCTCTCTCCTCTGGTTAGGGTGTCGTTGAGTTGAGCTTGGCTTTTGGTTAGCTCCCTTAATAGTGCCATGACTTCTCTTGTAGGGTCCTGTGGTTTGCCCATTCGATCGACTGAAAAGTACCTCCTTCTGGTGTACACTTGCATCCGCTACACGACAGGCTAGCAAGATCACAAGCTCTGATACCATTGTAATATTCCCTGACCGTACTGGTGAAGGAAGCAAGGGTGTATGATGGAGCAGTCGTACGGTGCTTGAGTAAAGGCCGTATGGTGAAGGAGACTGGGCGTACGACTGTCAAGAAAGAGCCGCATGGTAGTGTTGAGGAGGCCGTACGGTGGTGCCAAGGTTGTGCGGTGGTGCAAAAATAGGCCGTACGGTAGTGTGAGAATGGCCGTACAACAGTGTTGAGGAGGCTGTACGGTGGTGCAAAAATAGGCCGTACGGTAGTGTGAGAATGGCCGTATGGTAGTGTCGAGGAGGCCGTACGGTGGTGCCAAGGCCATGCGGTGGTGCAAAATAGGCCGTGCGGTGGTGCAAAATAGGCCGTACGGTGGTGTGAGACTGGCTGTACGGTAGTGTGGGAGCAGGCTGTACGGTGGTGGGGAGGGAGTGTAACCGTACGGTGAGGGAAGGGTATGGTAGACTTCAACTTGTGAGGGGGTTAATCTCCCGCAGGTGTATTGAATGATGAATTCGAAATATTAGGAATCCTTTATGCATGTAAATCAGATTAACGAATACGCAACTGCAGAAGTAACAATGATGAAATTCAAGATTTGCCAGATCCGGAACAAGAACACTGAAGAGAGTAGGGTGAGGGGTGAATCCCACCGAAACTGCAAGTACCAAATAGGGAGGGTCTTTCACCTCCGAAATGGCGGTAACCAGAACTCCAACAGGAATTCGCACAAGACAGAAAAATATCAAAATTCGCATACCCCCAACAATGACTAACACGGCCAAATATATGGGCTCCGAGAAACTTCCCAAAGGGTTACAAACGGGCCGACATGACCAACCAAAACTTGCCTAATCTAATTAAATAAAAGGGCCCGAAATATTTGTTATCAAATTTGGGCCTTACAACACAGTAATTAGATTTATTATTTAATTACATCGGGGATATCACAAATATCCGCATGAAGTAGGCGTTGATTGATTCTCCTTTCTTCATGGTTATATGATTTATCTCTCTTTTTAGAGCCAAGGTTCTACTGGCATTGGATATCTCAAAAGCGTCTTCAAGTGCTTTGAACATGTTGAAAGCTGTTTCGTGTTTCTTTATAATGGGCATAATATTGTTTCTTACCCCATCGACTATTATTTTGATAGCCTTATCATTTCCTTCTCTCCAAATTGCTTGATCAGGTTCAGTCTCAGGTTCTTTGGATTCAGTCTTTACGAATGATTCAACTTTGTTATCTTTTAGTATCATTTGAATTCTAAATTTCCATGTGGCGAAATCGTCACCTCCTGCAAGTCTGTCTTCAAATCTGATAGTGCTGGCCATTGATAGAATTGTGATTTTGAATATATACTTGATTTGAATTTTACGTAAAATTGAACAGCCTCAGGTTCGATTTAACTTGGCTCTGATACCATGTAAAAGATGTTCAATTTACATTCAATATGCAAGTTATATTTCTATTTTTTGATATGTATTATTACGTTCTTATTGTATATGTCTAACTATCTTCTTGCTTGTGGCAGATGAGAGGAGCATTTAATATTTTCTATGTCCTATCTCAAGAATGCCACTAACTATAAGTATATGACAAAGGAGGCACGATCAAGCAATGCCTTGATCGGTCATGACCGATCAAGACATTCCTTGATCGTACCTTTTTGTTTATACTAACAAAGGCATGTTATGGTAAATGCAAATCGGTGATCACAACCAATGTTTATCGGTGTATTTAACCCAACGCTAATGACCGATAGTATATCGGTGGCTGTCAATGCTAACAGCCGATAGTTATCGGTGTGTTAGCCTTGACAACCGATAACTATCGGTGATTAATTCATTGCCACCCGATATATATTATGGTATACTTTATATGCAACCCGATATAATATATATTCAATTCAGTATATATTAATCGGTGTGATCATTATTTATGTTTAGTTGTTATTCATCTAAATACATAATTCATTAGATAGATGAATATGTGATTATCCATAGATTGCTCATATGCAAATATAGAATCGCTATCAAGGATGAATAATTGCTTGATGATTTTATCATAGTTAACGATATGATAAATGATTGAATGAGAGACTTCATTTATCTCTCATTCAATCATTTATCTTACCGAAGCTATTATGTATTAACAGAATTGACTCTACCTAATATAGTAGTTGCAAGCTAGGTATTGCCAAAACCAGTGGCTTGCTAATCTTTTACTTAAACTAAACAAATGCCTTTTGTTGAATTCTACCCTATATAAAAGACTTACCAAATGCCATCAGGGAATATAAATCATTGCAATTGCAGAATATGATTCGATAAGCTTGCTCAAATATTGAACTACCCCTAGAAAACTCTTTGCCTCAATCACAATGAAATTCTTGGATCACTTCAAAATGGCTTCCACTTTTACTAAATTCTAAGAATAGCTAGATCACTGTTTGATAAATTTTGATCTCAGCTACTTCATAGACTTAGCTAATCTTTGATCTCAAACTTAGACAACTATTTGGTGTATTTGGTGACTGCTCTTTTTAAAAGTTAACTGAATATTTGCCTATGTAATCAGCAATATGAATATAAACAACAAAAATCTATTTTCTACAATTCATGGGTTAAACTCTATTTTCTCTATATCTCTATGCTATGGAAATGCCCTTAAGTTTAAAAAAAGTCTATTTTCTCTATATCTCTATGCTATTGTCTATTTTTTTACAATTTTTTATCATTTTTTAAAATCCAAATTTTTACCCATTTTTCCAAAAATTCTAAACTTTTGTTTTGCCAAATTTTTTCCCAAACAATTTTTGCTGCTATGATATAAAGCAATGCAATTGTGGAATATGATTTGATAAGCTTTCTAAAATATTGAATTAACCCTACAAAACTCCTTGCCTCAATCACAATAAAATTCTTGGATCACTTCAAAATGGCTTCCACTTTTAATAAATTCCTAACAATAGCTGGATTGTTGTCTGTTAAGTTTTGATCTCAGTTACTTCATAGACTTAGCTAATATTTGATCTCATACTTAGACAACTATTTGGTGTATTTGGTGACTGCCCGCTTAAAAAGTTAACTGAATATTTGTCTATGTAATCAACAATATGAATATAAACAACAACAAATTATTTTTTACAATTCATGGGTTAAATTCTATATTATTTGCTCTCTATATCTCTATGCTATGGAAATGCCCTTAATGTTTTTTTAAAATAATTTTGTCTCTTTTTCTACAATTTTTTATGTTTTTTTGCTGCTATGGCCAAACAATGGGTCTTTCCAAGTCGCGCAAGGTCAAACTTCAAACAAACTCTACAAAAACTGAAAACCACACTCCAATATATGCAAAACTTAAACACATCAAGAATCTTCATGGCTGTAAACCCCAAAAACTTGAAACTTCAATCTGCACAAGGGTGATTCTTAAAATGAAACCGCACTGGGTCTATCTAGGGATTATCTTTCAAATCTGAAACTAGAAATCTAATAAGGGTTTTCATCCTCAGAAGATTGTGGAAAAGCACAAGTTCAATTTGGTAGCATAACGATATGTGGATTGAGGTGAATCCTTAATGTTTTCAAGAACGATGATGTTTGAGATTTGCTGAGGGTATGTGGAAACACATTGAAATGCTAAATGAGCAAGTTACATGTATGATTTGAAATCACTTCTAGTGACCCTCAAAATCTCCGATCTGCCTGAGGTCACTTCCACTTGCCCCTAGATCCACGACCTGCTTGATGGTGACTTCCAGTTGGAGGTCAAATCCATGAACTTCAGCCTTGGTAACTTCCAGCTAGCATCCAAAACCCCACCCAAGGACATGGAAATGTTTATGCTGTTAAGAGGTGAATGATTTCAATGTTCAAGCAAAACAACTAATCAGATTGGTGAAAATATGTGAATGAGTAAAGAAGAAGATAGCACTTTCTGTTAGAGGTAAAAATCATGACACCTTATGCTTTCTTCCAGTGTACCTCCAAATCCATGACCATTGCCAGTGGACCTCCAAATCCACGACACCTTATGTGACTTCCAGTATCACCTAAAATCCACGACAGCTTATAGGCACTGTCAGTGCCCCTCCAAAAGCCTGATCACCTAGTAGGATTTCATTTCCAGTCAAGGTTAAAAAGCCCGACCATTTAATGACTACTGCCAATGGTACTCTAAATCTGCAACCATCTCATAGTCACACTTCCAGTTGGACCTCAAAAGTCCGACCTCCCAAAGCCAGTGTCAGTGCCTCTCCAAATCCTTGACCCACTTAGCATCATTTCCAGTGGGGCTCAAAAAGCCTGCCCATCCCAAAGTCATTGTCAATGACCTTCTAAATTCACGACATGGGATAAGGCATGAGTTTAGCGCTAAACATGAGATGGTGGCCTACATGGGATAGACGTTTTAATTCAAAATTTTAAAGGCATAAGGCAGGTTGGCCTTTACACATTGGAAAACGAAATTACAAAAAATTAAATACAAGTATACAAGTCGGCCTTGTGAGAAAATAAAAATCAAAAGACAATTCTCCTAAGATCAGCGCTTATAAGAGAGAGTTGATGATCACTTCATTTGATCATCAACTCAAGCGAATTTTGATATTCTTTCAAAAGTAGCAATTCACTTTCAAAGAGGGACGGATATCTTTCAGAAGGGCGAATTCCTTTCAAGGTCAAGCGAATTCCATCCTAGGGGAGGCGAATTTGATTTGCAATCAGCAGACACAAAGCCTGAGATCAGCAAATTCTTCCATTGGAACAGGCAAATCGCCATTGTCAGCAGTGAATCATTCACAACAAAATCAGCGATTTTGATCTGCAATTATAGCAAAAAATCAGCAAACTTCATTCTTCAATTGACAAACCTCTCATACCTTTGCAAATTCCAAAGTTGCCACAGCTATCATTGAAACAAATTTTGCAAATCTCAGAGGCAGAATTTAATCATCAGCGTTTTAAAATAATCACTTACAGGTCTGATTTTTAATCATTTTTCATCAGGACCAGATCTGATTCTGTGATGTTACAGTAAAAAATCAGGATTTAGAAGGACTTAGAGAGATTAAATTTCTTTCAAATATTTGTTTTCAAAACCCTTCATTTGATGATTCGTGTGTTTTAATTGAAATTCATTGTAATTTGATAATCATTTTTGAACAAGGTCTGATTTTTGACAGGCTAGGGTTTGAATTCCACCTAGGGCTTAAATAATTTATCGAAATATTGATTTTTTTGCTATCCTAGTGAGTGAATTTCAATCTTGTATACATTAACACCCTATCTCAGTCCTAACTTAGACAACTCTCGCAGGTGGAGCATGGCAGCCCTGAAAGTAGGAGCGATTCCAAGATAAACCCTCATCAAGGAAGCTGCTTGAAGGAAAAAATTTCATAAGATCACACAAGGAGAAGAAGAATATCACACCTTCAAGGCAAGAGAGAGGCATCATGACCTCAAGTTGTGCATGTGCAATGATCAGCACCTTCAAGGACACCGTTGAATGAAGGATGAAAAGTCAGCAAAGAGCATGTAAGATCAAGAGCGAAGATATTCAAAGACATCATATTGATGGTGAGGAAGTGTTGTGACCTAATTCACACATCGCCCCATCGTAGACGGGGACCCCCTATTTTCGCTTTTTTAGGTTTTGTCTTAGCTCTGCATTTTCATAAATCTTCATTTTAAGAGAGTTAGGAGTTAAGAGTTTTGAGGTAATTCCGGGCCAGATTGAGAATTTATGCTCAGATTTGAATTTAAATGTTGTCGAAGTGTTCAGAAGGTTTGAAGGGCGAAGATCGCAATTGCTTTGGGTCATTTCTGACAACCTGCTATTTTTAGAATTTTTTGCTTTTTTTGCTTTTTTGAAAGTGACATTTGGGTTTTATTCTTTGAGCTATTTTATTACTACCCATTTTGTCAGAATTTGAAAATCTCGCCTCCAGATATAAAAAGCAGGGCTTCGAAAATTTTACTTTTTTCTGGGTTTCGTTCTTTAGGTCGTTCTGATCCTACCCATGTCTTCAGATTCAATTTTTTTTTGCTTTTAAGTGTAAAAAGAAAGGGTTTGAAATTTTTTGCTTTTTCTAAGATTAGGGTTTCAATCCTCATGTCAAATTATTCCTACCCATGTTCTCAAATTTTGAAAATTATGTCTTTAAGGGTAAAAAGCAAAATGCAAACCCTAATTAGGGTTTTGTTCCAAAAGATCAGCTATAATATCAGTATCCATGTTCTCATATTTTAGAAATGAGGTTTCTAAGTGCAAAAAGCAAGGTAGAAACCCTAATTAGGGTTTCTGTTCAGATGAACCAGCAAGGTATCAGCATGACATGAACACTGTTGAAGGGTTTCAATATGGCACATTGAAAATTTCTCCCAAGTTGGAGAAGTAAAAATGGTAGATGTTCAGACAAGTTAGCAAGGTTCAAGGGTAGAATGGCAGACGATCAATTAAAATTGTCTAAGGATGTCAAATGTGGAAGAAGTTTGAGCAGGATCAATTAAAAAGTTGTCCAAGAAAATCTATCCAACAAGTGTTAAACTCCTGCTAAGAGTTAACTAACCCATGGAAAGAGTTATTAACTCCTGCCTAAGGTTAAGCTTATTCATGCACCAAAAATGTCTGACAATTTTCAAAGTGCACCTCATGTCCAAGAAAAATTGTCCGACGGATGGCAAACCCCTACCAAGGGTCAATTGACTCACGGCTAAGGTTAACAAACCCCTGCTCAAGGTTAAACAAACAAGAAACCAAGGCATGAAAATGGCTAAGTGTATGCAACTTTCATCATGTCTTCTAAAGTCCGCCTTCTCAAAGAATTTTCAAAGCCCCCCTTGTCCATCACATTTTCAAAATACGCCTAGGCAAGAAAAAAAAATGGCATAAGCAAATAATAAAATATGTCCAAATTCTTTCCAAGTCTGCCTTAAAAACATGGCACAAGGAAGATGTGCAAAGTTCGCTAAAGCTTGAAGAAGAATGTAGGGTCCACTTAGGTTAAGTGGAAGATGACATGGCATTCCAAAGAGTTGAAGATGGCGAGTATGATGCTGGACAATTAGAGTCGATTAAAAATACATGTCAAGATCATATTCTAGAAAGAAAATAAACTTCTAGAATAAAGCAATTAAAACTTGCTAAAATATGATGCAAGCTTCAAGGAGAAATTCGAACTTCTTAGAAGATGGAATAAAACATTAAAATTTTCTAAATTTGCAAATTCCCTTCTAGAAGAAAGCAATGAGGAGTTCGATCTTTCTAGGAGAGCACTTAAAGCATTAAAACTTTCTTAAATCCACTTTCTTAAGTGCCAAGTAATGAAATTCAAACTTCTAGAAGAAGGCAAAGGGTTTGAATTTCCTAAAGATAGAATAAAACAATAAAGCTTCTAGAAGCAACTCAAGAAGCTATAATGACAAGGTTTTAACATCACTTCTCTTTGCCAAATCCAGAAGCAAGTTCGAACTTCTCCAAGGGAGATCAAAGTGAGCGGTTTTTATCAGATTCATGCCAAAATCTGATCATATTATCATTGATTGGTGAAATCTTACTCATACTTTTGTTGGATGGATGATTTCCTTTCAACGTGCAAAGTTATTATGAGATGTTTTAAATATGGATGTTTAACTTCTACTTGGAATGATATCGTTCAATTGTTGGTATCCTTCCTAAGTGTGAAAACCTTAAGCATAACCTTATAAGATTGCACCCGCTTTGTGTAGTTGTTCGAGTGTGGCGAAACAAAGTGTCGTTTCCGGTTTCACCCAGTCATTACTGTCTCTTGAATTCACAGGAATAGCTTACTAGTATAGAATCCCTAAACCTTCATCCTTTTTATCTTTTTGAAGTTCTAAACCAGAAAATCCAAAAACATAGAGCATAAGTTGTTAAATCTGCCTAAGTTCAACTTGTGAGTGATACTAGTTAACAAATGTAAGTCCCCCTTGAGATTTTCAGCACACACTACCCAAGCAGCTATCCCACTAAAGTCGCTCGTTCGCACCTATAGACCTTGGAATCGCCTTGTGGTCTTTCTCGCAATCTTGGCACAAGATAGAGTATCCTTGTGGTATTTTATTTTAAGTGTTTGGTATATGATAAAATGTACACCAGCAAGAAGATGTTAAGGCAATTTTGAATCTCCTTTGGAAATCAAGAATCATTGCCAGCATAGCAAGAAAGTAATCCGAGATGGAGACTTAAAGTGAAGGTGATCAAGTCAGAGAGATGATGCAATTTGGGAATATCCCCCACCACCACCTCAATCACTGTAGGTGCTTGGAAATGTTGAGTATTGAGAGATATGTCTCAATCACCTACAACTTGTGATGAGTAACAAGGAGCAGGTAACTGTGGTGGTGCCCAATCATCACCAACTCACCTTCATTCATCATTTCAAGTCAAGGCGTCCAGATTCAATGCACCAACTCATCCAATGAGGTGAATAACTACCACATGTGGGCACAATGTCCGATGTACTTACCCTCATCATTTATTGGCCAATCATTCAAGGAGGGACATGTGTCCTATTTATTGTAATTTTATCATTGGTCAAACATTAAATGCTTGTAATGGGTGTAACAAACCTTAATTAGGGTTTTTTATCTTTCAATCTTGGCCATTGATGTGGATTTGATTCTAGCCATTCAATTCTATTGAGAGCATTATATAAGGATTTCTCTTCTCATTTGTAAAGGTTAATAGTTAATAGTCAATAGTTAGATAGCAGCCAGAGTAGAGTAGGAGAAAAAGGGAGATTGTTGTCAAGACTTTGTTGCAAGAAGCATGTTAATTTTATTGAAAATATGGTGAACTTCATGTGTTGATTCAACATTTTGCATGGTCTCTACTTCTCATTTATTTTCATGTTGATTAGATGGATGGAAGTTATTGTGGACGATTAATGATGAAATCCTTATGTTCATACCACTAGTATTTCACTAATTGTGAAGTATCTTGTGTGGTCAACTAAACTCTTTACAAGCTTAACTTTGATTACTACTTGTTCATTGTTATGCTGCCGTTGGTAGTAATTTGAACATCATTTTTCTCTCCTTAGAAGATCGCACTAAAGTTTGTGGAGTTGTTGCTTTGCCATGCAAAGCAAAGTCTAGTTGAATTTCACTAAGTCATTCATAGTCTCTTACATTCTAGGATTAGGTTAGCTTCCTAAACCCTATCTCTTTTATCTTTTGTTTTAAAATCAAGTAAACTTCCACATTCGAGCAACATTAAAACATTCAGGTTCAATGTAAGTCCCCCTTGTGATTCCAGCAAATCACATCACAATCATTGAGTCTATCCAAATATAAAGCCAAGACTTGACTATTGGAACCTTAGAGTCATCTTGGTTGATTACATAGTTTAGCATCCGAGAGGTCTTTGTTCAAGAGGATAAGATACTAAGTATTTTATTCTGTGTTTGAAGGTATCATAAAAAACACATCAACAGGTACCAACATGTTCATCATTTTTGAACCCAAATATATTAATTCTCTATGGTTATAATTCAAGATCTTGGGAGACATGCTAGAATAGTAACAAATGAAAAGAAGTGATGATTACAATAGAATCCTAACACTTGCCAAATAATATTAATAAACAAGTGTGCAAGCTGAAACATTTAGTATGTGAACATGGGGAACTTTTGGGGTTTACTAAAAACCCTAGCCATCTTTTAAAACTCCAAATCATGAACTCTAATTTGAATTTTTTTTCTCGTAGAATTGTGATTTGTGGCTCAAACCCTATCTTCATGGATGCCAAATTACACATTTTAATGGCATGGGTTAAGCCTGCACCACAAATTTTACTCATCAAATATCTAAAACCATTGTGCCTTTTTTCCTCTTCAAATGTTAGTGCTTAAAAACTAGCTTTCCAAATCTCAAAACATTGTACCATATTTTGAATGGGATCTTCAAACACATGCTTTAAACCTTGATTATTAGCTCCTAAAATCCTAGTTTCCTACTCAATGGCTTTTGGCTCTTCTCTTGCTTTGAGTAAATGAGGAAATCTAAAATCAAAGAATTCATTTGTCAAAGGAAAGCCTCTTGCTCTTTGCGTTTTGGGTACATGGGTGTTGGATGCACCCTTTTCTTTTTCTTTTTCTTTTTAAATTTTTTTTTTTTGAAAGGGTGCACATTGTGTGTGCAAGATGTAGTTTTTCCTATTGTGGGCATGCTAGGTATTCTAGGCATGCCACTTTTTTATTTAATAAATCCTTGGGCTTTTGTCTATGTTTCCTATTGTCACAAAAGTTTGCACCCTTGCTGAGCTATCAAATCATCAACCTCGTGAAACATGGAAACAACCCCGAAGTGTGGTACCTTGCGCAAAGGGGTTGAATCTCTGGAGAAGGTCGACTTCCTTCTCCATCCAAGTGCAGATGTTGAACCAACTCAACACTCCAAACTCTACTTCCAAACCTATTCTAACTTGCAAAGGAAAAGGGAAGAGGGAAATGCTAAAATGAAGGAGGTGATGCACCAAGATAAGAGATGTTCCTCTCCCCACCCCGAAATGACACAAAAAATCAATTGAAATACCCTGGAGATGCACAAACTTCAATTGCATGAATGACCCCAAACACATGTATGGAGGTTAGAATTTGCTGAATGTAAAAAAGGGGAGAAGATTTCCCACAAGTCACACTCAGAAACAAGTTAACACAACATATACGTGAGCAAAAGACATAAAACATACACTTATAATTAAGGTAAGAAAACATACACAACATGCATAAGTTGAGGAGAGGCAAGAATGATGATTTCAATTCATTTTGAAGCCAATGACCAAACTTATAGTTGTAGAAATGCAAGAAAATATACAAATCTTCAAAAGAAGTGAAAAACATGAAGTAGCTCAAGCCAGCAGGGAGAGAACCCTTTACAATGAGGCTTAACAGCCTATATATAGAAAACTGGTAGCAGAGAAGAGACCAATGGTCGAGGGGAAACCTTGACCTTGGCGTGCACAGGAGAATGTCAGTCTGGGAAGGTAGGGAAGTGCACAGATCTGATATGGTTGTGCATGCAAGAAACCTGGCCATACCCTGACAAGGCAATCCCAAGAAGAGGAGTACTTCTAGAAGGTGGATTGTCTAACATTCCAAGGTTATAGCATGCAGATTTGACCTGAAGGCCATCAAGTAACCATAAATAAGCGTGGCCCTGGACTCCACTTGATGGCAATCTTGCAAAACATTAAAAGTGCCCATGTAGCTCCATGAATGAAAGTAGACAACTCGCAAGGGTTGGTGGAGCATTAAGAGCCCTGAGTGTTGATCATGTCATCTGGAACCATTGTTGGAAGTTGGACGTCGAGCCCATAGAAAAATGCTGCAAGGGGAGAGGAGACAGGAACCTTGGAGCTCCAGGATTTTGGGGTTTTGGGATTTCGAGGTTTGAAAGGAAAGGAGGAAAAGAAGGAAAGGAGGCTTTGACCTTGGGGGTTACAGGATTTTATGGTCTAGAAACCTAGGGGTTTTGGGATTCCGGGGTTCGGAAGGAAAGGAGGAAAGGGAGGAAAGGAGGGGTTCCGAGATTTTGGGGTCAGGAAGGAAAGGAGGAAAGGGAGGAAAAGAGGCTTGGAACCTGGGGGTTCCGAGATTTGGAGATTTGGAAACTTGGGGGTTTTGGGATTTCGAGGTTTGAAAACCTGGGGGTTTTGGGATTTTGGGGTCCGGAAGGAAAGGAGGAAAGGAGGAAAGGAAGAAAGCTTGAAACCTTGACAAGATAACACTTAACATGTCATGATTCCATTGGTTTTTTCCTTGATCAAATGAGGTAGCGTTGGTCCACAGAACATATCTCTGATCGATTCTCACTGATGGACCAAGGGTGTCATAAAATGACAACATTTCCTATCCAGGGACATTTGGGGGATAGGGGATGGAGATAGAACATCGCCTCCCTATCCCTAATACTTGAAGTTCTTCAAGAATATCTCTAAGACATCTCCCAAATTGGGGGATGTTTCCAAGGTTGGCCCTGTTCTATAGAAACATTTTGGGGATGATTTGTTGGCCTTGATATCCCCTATTTGCCAAATTCATGTCTCCATATAAACCACTTAAAACATAAAATACAAAGCCCTAATCCTTTATGGGGGATCCTGTTGTGACCTTTTTCACACATCGCCCCATTGAAGATGGGGACCCTCTCTGTAATGTCCCCTTCTCATTGATGTTCTTTCAGAGGTCCATTAGCCTATTCCTGAGACCCATAGGCTAGGTGGAATAAGTAATCAGGGTCTAGCATCGATGAAACGAGGACTTACTATTTTTAGTAAGTCAGGGGATGACCGTTCTGGTGCCATTGTCCGACCGAACACTCCTTGCTTTGCCTCTGGACGCGATGATCATATTTTTCTGAGCATTAATTCTTGACTTACTATTTTTAGTAAGTGGCTGGGTGGCACATTTCTATTTTTGGCAGTAGTCAGGGGTTTGAATTCTGCAGCAGTTTGTGGTCGTCTGGGTTCAGTTTCATCTTGGAGGTGATAATAATCAGTGCGGGAGATATTTGCAACATAATTAAATATTATTTCCTTTCCTAAGGTTAATATTTAATTAATCTATTTTTTGGCTGCTGGTTTATTAAATTTGGGATTAATACCTGTTTAATCCTAAGTTTGGGCGAAATTCAATTATTTTATGGGACTTGAAATGTTTTTTTAAAAGGGATATTATTTCACTTTACATTGCCATTTTGTGCCTAAGTGTCCAACGTGGGTCCTCCCCTCTCTTGGGCGTGACTTTTGACTTAGGGAGTTGGGCGCTACTCTTGGGTCCACATGAAAGTGGAATGAAATTCAAATGCAAGCGTGGAATTTGGAGGGATGTCATTTGGATTTGAAGAATGAAGTTATAAATATGAGGCTTGGGTTCCCATTTGCACCATCTTGAAAATCTGTAATGTTATGCTGCCGGATTGGCGACAGAACTTGAGGCTTCGGAGTGCGTCTCCCTAGTGCTACCCGGTTTCGTACTTGAAATACAGTACCTAGCTGTGCCTTGTATTCTCCTATCGCTTTTAGAGCTTTGCCATAGACATCTTGGTGTTGCAACGATTCTGGACTTGCTGGTTTTGCCTGTGGCTGAAACACATTTTTGCTCACATCTCTCTGCTGGAGCGTCTGATAGTTATGGGTATTATTCCTATCTTCCTTCCCAGCACTGGCAAATAAGTTTGTAAGTTTTTAGCACATTTGTTTGAGTATTGATTTAATTATGCAAAATTGAAATTCCTAGTCTAGGCGTGGGTTTTTTGGGTTGCATTGGGATGCGTGCAAAATAAAAAGAGGGTTGTTTGGGGTGTGGCTGTGATTGGTTGTCATTGTATTGGATGTATGGTGGGATTGGGCTTGATTTGAGTCAATTCGGGTAAAAATTGAGTGAGTTATGAGTATTTTCATGTTTTCATGGGCTGCTGGAACTGTACTTTCAGCCTGCAGAGCAGTGTAACAGAAAATTACAGTATTGTGTAGAAATCTGCAGTTAATCTTCTCATCTCATCTCCATATTGTAAGGATTGTTTCAGTAGTACTGAGCATCCCATTCTATCTGCTTATTTTGTAATTCCCACTGCATAAGTGGAAGAGGCTGGCTTGCCGCCTTCTCAGTTTTGTAATTTAGTTTTCTTTGATAAATAGTCCTCCCGCTGAAATATGCGGTAGAGTGATGTTTTAATGTAATGTCCTCCCGCTGAATAAGTGGTCGAGTGATAAAGTTCAATGTTTTGGTCCTCCCGCTGAAATATGCGGTAGAGTGATTGTTAATGTAATGTCCTCCCGCTGAAATACGCGGTAGAGTGATTGAACTTCTATTTCTTGTAATATTTCCCTTGGTCGGTTTACCGCCAAGAAGTTTAGTTTCTATCCTGCTGGATAAGCAGAAGGGGATGGCTTGCCGCCCATGCAGTTGTAATGTTCAATTTGTTTATTGATGCTGACGATCCCCGGAACACCGTATGCTCTCACCCTCCCAGTCTGGGCTCTCAGTGAACAAAAGGTGTAAGGGTTCCCTTTAGTTGTTTTGCTTATTACTCTAACCTTAACGGGTAATTGTTGTGGATGAATTGCTATTGGCCTGAAAAAACAAAAACAAAATTAGTGGGATATTACACTCTCCTTTCCCGCTTTCTATGGTTTTTTTTTGTTGTTAGTGCCCGTGGCCTTCCGCTTCAATTTTGCTCGGTTTTGTCCAGTTTTGAACGGTTTGAGTCCTGAAGATTGAAAGTCAGTTTGTGCAAGCCAAGTGATAACAGAGTCCGGATACTGTTAAAGTTCCTAGAAAGGCCAAAGGACGAAGAACGCAATTGATTTGAACGAATTTGAACAATTTTCTATTTTTAGAAAGTTTGCTTTTTTGCTTTTTCCTATTTTTTAGGAAGTTTTGTTTTTGGCATTTTTAGCCCGATCCCGGTATGGCTATTTTTAGAAAGTTTTCCCTATTTTTTAGGGATGCCTTCTTTTTGCTTTTCGGAGTGGGGACCTAGGGTTTGCACTAGTACCACTGACCAACTCCGATCGTGATCGAAAACTTTCAAGTTTTGACCCCAAAAGCTAAGTTCATACATTTTAGGGGTCATGACACTTCAGATGGTTTGCCTGAGTATATTTCAAATTTCAAGTTAATTTGGTTAAAATTGAAGAAATTGTGAAATTTTGAAGTTTTCCAAATATTTTCTAAGTCTGGCTAATCAATGATTGATGGTGAGTGTTATGGCAGGAAGTTCAAAAGTCCGCCCAAGGATGTGGTGAATGGCAAGTGGTCATGAAAAGTCCGCCTTGACCAAGTTCTCCAAGGTTCGCCCATGATGAAGAAAGTCCACCCTCCAAGCTGCCTAAGAGGTGAAAAGTCCACCCAAGTTGTGGTCTTCAAAGGTCCGCCCAAGGTGATAAGTCATGAACTCTACAAAGTCCGCCCTATGGAGAGAGTTGAAAAGGTCTGTGTTGACGTGTTTTTTATGATAACGTCTAACACAGAATAAAGTGACCAACGGTCACCTTATCCTCTCTTGATCAAGATTAGTCCGTATGCTAGGATTGCTTAAAGTTCAAACGGCTAATTCTAAGGTTCCTTCAGTGCGTGGACGTGACTCAGATGTTTGATGGGTTTGCTGATAACCCAAGGGGCCTTACGTGTGTTCAATTGAAGAAAACTCATACAAGCTCAAGGATTTCTGCATGGATGATTTGCAATGAAAGCTCTATTTTTGGATTTTTCAAATTATGCAAAAAGTAAACGAGAATGGGGGTAGAGAGAGCTATGCTAAAGCTAATCTAATCCTAAGAACAGGAGACGGGATAACTCATGCAAAATCAAACCACGCTTCGTTTCGCCAGCAGAGCACAACTACATGAAGGCGGTGCAATCTTCAAAGGGTGTGTGGAGGTTTTTCAGACCATCAATATAGATCATCGGATCGAACAATCTTTACTGATGATCGAAGTTAAGCGTATACACATCAAAAGGCTCAGGCTAACTTTGCAAGGTATACAACAATCAACTGTACACCAAAAGTATGAGCTCGGATTCTGCAACAAGTAATCCTATCAAATCTAATTCTCCTAACAACATATAAGCAAATCTAATCTAATTGAAGAGAGCGAGACCATGCAGATTGCCAAAATAGAACAAGAATACACCATCAAAATCGAACAATGTATTAAGTTGGCTACTTCACAATCCTGATGCAACAATCTCAGATAATAATCTCTCCTCCCCTTCACAAATGAGGGGGTCACCCCTTTATATAGGCCTTAGGCCATGCAAACCCTAATTAGGGTTTCACCCACAAGATTCTCAACTCAAGATACAACAAGGTGGGAATCGGCAATAAATAACCCATCATGCCCATATACAATTAATTCAAAAGCCTACAATAGTGTCCACTAGTGCATTAAATGCGCCCCATGATGTTGATTATGCCCAAAATATAATGAACACCTTAATGCAAGGAATAAATGTCCATCATTCTCCATGTGACGACGACATGCACGAAGAATCTGTCATAAAACCATAAATGAGGAGGCTACATGCAAGAAGATTCCTCATCCGACAACGACATGCATTGACTGGACCCACACTTAGTCAAAATACCCCCAATAGTAAATACGCCACTACTATTCAACTAAAAGATTCTCGTCCAAGAATGGACGACCATTATCCCGCTCATTTATGGCGTATGCAATGAATTTGCTGACGACGGCTTCCAGCTCTCCGATGGAGACACTTGGCACATTTTCAATGTCAAATTCCATCAAGGTAATTTCTTCCTCGCTCTTGGAAAAGAAGCTCTCTCACTCCATCATGACTTCCCGTGTCTTCTTCATTATACTGGAGAATGAAGAAACATTTGCAAAATGCTCCTTGGGGAATGAACCTACGAAGAAGAAATCGTGCAACTGACATTTCAGGCAGTTCACTGTTATTCCACTGTCATTGAGTTTCCTCACGAACAATGCCTCAATTGCACTGATGATTTCCTCCTGCAGCTCTGTGATGGATTCTTTCAAAGTAAAGGAGTTTACGTTGAATTTATCGAAGGTGTTCTTTCCTGAGCAAACGACGTAGAATCATCGGGGAAAGTCATAAGCTTCATTTTCTTGAATTACCTTCCCATTAATTAGAATTTACCTTGGAACCTTCGTCAGAGCCCTAAGTTGCAGAATGGTTAAGTCCTAGTAAACATGCACATCCTCCCACAATCCTTCTGCTGTCTCTAATCTTCTTAGGAGGGTCACAAACCTTGAATGAAGCTAAGCCAGGTCCTCGACGAATTTTCCCACTTCAGTATAAACATCATCTATCCATTCCCTGGAATTTGTGCCATCGCTCTAATAACTTCCGCATCATCAACCACTTCCTTAGGAAGGGAGGAAGGAGGAGTGAATGGAGGACCTGCCTCCCTGAGGGGTCTTTTGAAACTCCTGATGTACTCGCATAGGGCTCTATTTTCTTCCCTTAGTTGCTTACATTTCACCTTTGATTTCAGCATCTTTTCCCTCATGGCTAAGAAAGATTCTTCAAAGTCTCCCATTACTTGACCTGTGGAAGTATGGCCAAGATCAATCTGTCTGATAACATAATCCTCCTGCTTGATTTCGTTTCTGTCTATATCTACTGCAGACTCAGCAATGTGTAGGGTCCCGGATCCAGATTCTTCCCTGACAACCTTGGAAAATTTCCGGGGAGCCTTCCTTTCTGCTGGCTGATCCATCCTTTTCAACAATTCTTCCAACTCCCGAGCAGGATCAGTTTCCCTTTTTGATTCCCTTCTCAGCCTTCCCACCAACCAATCTGGAGCAGGGATGGAGTGACTATGATCCTCTATGTGCTCCTGTTCATGTGACTCTTCCTCCATTTCACCAAGGATAGCTTCCACGAAGCTATTCTGGCGAGCCTCTTCCTGATGTGGGGGACTTTCTTGCCTTTGACTTCTTGGCTGATGGTGTCCCTGTGAAGTGTTAATGCTGAGTATATCTGGTGTTGGGACGCTCTCTGGAAGTGGACCTGCTGGATGTGGAAACATCTCTACCTCGTGCACACTCGAGGAACTTGTCGGTGAATGCTCTCTTTCCGTCCTTGCTTTCTTTTGCGGAGGTTCTTCCTGTTGGACTTCTTGTTGAACCTCTTGTGGGATTTCTTGCTGGATATCCTTCTTCTTTGCTGTCCTTGGTCTCTTTGGGGCATTTTTTCCTTTATCCATTTGAACTTCCCTTCTTGCCTAAACTTGTGAAGAGCCCTCGATTGCCTCACTATGGGAATCTAGACTTCCCATTAGCTGATATGTTAGATGAACATTCCCTTCCACCAACTTCCTTATCTGCCTGTCAATCCAATGCTTAGTGAATTTCAGCACTGGTCTAACTAAGATACTCAAATCATCCATCTCGGGCTCTGACCAATCTAGCAACTGAATAGGTTGATCCTTCACTTTCTCAAATTCAGGTTGTATCAAATTTGAATCCTCCTTTACCTGATCTGGTACTTGATAAATTTCACTTATCCTGATGGTGTCGAGGGGCAGTCTGGAATGCATTCTCTTCCGGATCTCAAGGTCGTCCTCGGTACTTGCCCAATAGTCTTCTAAGTGAAACTTGTGTATGAATTTGATGCCAGCAACCTTTCTGATTTGGCGGTAAGGATCTGTTGTGACCATTTCACACATCGCCCCATCGCAAATGGGGACCCCCTCTTTTTGCTTGTTTTTCGCTTGTTTTCGCTTTCGTTTTTAGGGTTTTGTTAGTCCGTTAGTTGTCTGGATTTAGGGCTAAGCCTTAGGGTTGTAAATATTGCCTTTTCGAGCCAAAATCCAGTCATTTTTTGAGAGCTTTTGAGCTTCTTGTCTAGAATGCAAATTTTGAATGCAATAAATTCGCCAAAATGGTCTAATTTTCAATTGGAATATTCATGCAGAGCTTAAACTTGTCTAAATAATGACCGTCAATATGAATTTTTGTCTGACTGAATATTTTGACCAAATTTTGACTTTTTTGAAGTTTGATCCTAGGCATTGGAATTGATTTGTTTTCACCTCGTGAAGTGTTAAAATGTGAAAAATCTTGTTATTTTGGCCTGTAGGAGCAAAATCGCTCCTGTCCCTCAGTGAAGGACGGGAGCTCAATTTCAAATATCTCATTGTCCTTGCAGAGTCCAGACGAAGTTTACGTTTGAAGTGATGGAGAACGACAAGATCTTTCCATTGAATATAAATTGAAGATTTTCATGAGCACAGAAAGGCCTCCAGGAAGAAAATCGCTCCTGTCCCTCAGTGAAGGACCGGAGCTACAATTCAAATTTCGCCATGTCCATGCAAGATTTTGATGACTCAGCAATTGGAGGACGTCCGAAGGAAGATACTTTGCCAAATGAATATAATTTGAGATGCAAAAAATGAAGGAAAATGACCTATATTGACTAAATCGCTCCTGTCCCTCTCCAAGGGACCAGGGCGAGGTACCTTGTAGCTTTCGTCCCTCTCCCAGGGACCAGAGCGATTTCCTCCATTTTGCAAAATCCAGACAAGGGTCAAGGCAAGTTTACGTTCAAAAACAAGGGAAAACATGAGATGAACGCATTGAATATAAATTGAAGATTTTTGGGACGCCCATAACAGTGCTAAATGCCTAGTTCGCTCCTGTCCCTCAGGAAGGGACCAGAGCGATTTTTGATATAATTACCTCTTTTTGCAAAATTCCAAACAATGCCAAGGCATGGACGAATGGGGTGAAGAGGGACGAATCCGTTGAATATAAACTTGGAACCTGGCAAAGTGAGGTAGTGGCCACAAGGGAAGGATCGCTCCTGTCCCTCTCCAAGGGACCAGGGCGATACATTGATGATAATACTCCCTACGCAAGTTCAAGGTCGTTCCTCCGAAGTTCAAGGTCGACACAAGTCAAGACAAGGTGGCGAGGGACATTTCAAGGCGTCTTCATCATGCGCAAACACTCAAAGGACGTTAAAATGAAGAAATTGACACCCTATGACATAGATCGCTCCTGTCCCTTAGGAAGGGACCAAGGCGATGTTAGATGCATTGGCCATTTCATGCAAAATTTACGTAAGGACAAGACATTGCAATGTTTTAGAGGGTCCATGGTATGGTAAAAGGATGATAAACAAGAGTTTTGAACGTGAAATGATCATTATTTTGAGCATGGAGACTATATCGCTCCTGTCCCTCTCCAAGGGACCAGGGCGATTTGCTTTGGATTCCTTGTTTTGCTTCAAGATCAAGCTAAGTCAAGACGTCTTAAGATAGCATATGGTCCAAGGCATCGTTTGAAGATAATTTGCAAAAGTGTTGAACGTCCAAACATTGCCAAATAATGTAAAAGCCTCACATCGCTCCTGTCCTTTGGACAAGGACCAGGGCGATATCATCAAAAGCACGCACGTTCCTTCAAAGATCAAAGCGAAGCAAGGTTAGGTAAGGTGAAGGACGACGTTTGAAGGGCATTACAATGAAGATCGAAGTGCAAAGTTGACAAGGTCAAGGAAAGGACATGGATCGCTCCTGTCCCTCTCCAAGGGACAAGGGCGATGATCCCTTTAATACACTCAAAACTTCATGCGAGCAAATGGAATAAGCGCAAAAGACACGAACAAAGGATGCTATTCGCCCACAATAAAAAAATCGAAGTTAAAAGATGCAAGATAGACATGAAAACAAGAGGATCGCTCCTGTCCTTTGGACAAGGACCAGGGCGATGTGCACTTAAAGGACACCCATATGCGCACACAAGGCGATCAAATTCGAAGGACCATCAAGGTGATCGATTTTTAACGTGGAGATGAAGGAGTTGGACGTAAGAAATGCAAAAGTCAAGACAAAATGGTGAATCGCTCCTGTCCCTCTCCAAGGGACCAGAGCGATGAGGTACGTCCCTTTGTTTTCCAATTTTGGCGCCAAACAAACAAATTTAAATTTCCTTAAATGCTAAATCGATTAAAAAATTGAAAATCCATTTTTATTTAGCATTTAATATGGCGTTATCTTTTATTAATTATTTTTTGCCTTTATTAAAAATCGAAATTCTCATTTAAAAAAGCGCAAGGCATTAATAATTAATTATTTAATTAATATAAAAATCGATTTGAAGCGCCCAATTAGGCAAGTCGGCCTTGTTATTTTATTGCAAATCATTTAAAAAATGGTTTTATTTGTCAAGTCGGCCTAAGAGGTGAAAGGGTATGAGCGCTATTTATAAGGGGAGTGAAACGTTCATTTTTTACATAATCATTTTTACCTTTCTTCATGCGAATCAAGAAGAGGCGAATATAGTGTGAAGTGTGTTCAAAGGTGGTGCGATTTCAAACCAAAGGTGGCGCTAGTATCATCTTGTGTGGAGTGCGAATTGCGTTGAAGACCAAAGGTGGTGCGAATTTCATTCATCCAAGGGTGGCGCGTAGTTATCAAAAGGTGGTGCGAATTTGAAGACCACACCAAGGGCGAACTTGGAGATCCATCTAAGACCACACCAAGGGCGAATTTGGAGATCCATCTAAGACCACACCAAGGGCGAACTTGGAGATCCATCTAAGACCACACCAAGGGCGAATTTGGAGATCATTTAAGACCACGTCTAAGGCATTACTTGAAGATCACGTTCTCTCCAGAGGTGGCGAAGTATATTTTGAGGGAATCATATTGAAGATTATCTTATACCTCAAATTTTGCCTAGGCGAATTTTGTTTTTGCATTCTAGAGTTAGCTCTCTGTCAAGGTATGGCGATTTAATTGTTATTGCTTTATTCATTCATCGTCATATTTCATTTTTGAATTTTGAAATTTTGAATCTCTTAGCTCAATCGTTGTTTTTTTTTTAGGAAATGATAACTCTAGGGACTTATCATGAGGTTTCCTAAAACCTATCTCTCTTATCTACGTTATTTATTGCAAAATCTATTTCTTATAATGAAATGTTGTGTAGGTATGGCGACCCCAAAGGCGGGAGCATCCACCAGTCGCTCGGCTCTCATGAAAGAAGATCAGAAGACTGAAGAGGTGGAGACCAAGATCGTGTCCAAGTGGAGCAACATTGGAGATACAAACTTGGGAAACTTTAGCACAAAGAAGTTCCGAGAGGTCCCTTACATCGGCAAGCCATCACCTGTCGCCCGGAGAATAATAGAGAGTGGCATCATTAAGGCGGCCGGTTTTCCTCCAGCTATTCAGTGCCACGAGTTGATGATCGAGTGTGCCCGTCATTACAATCCACAGTCCAGGACAATTGTGTCCAATGAGGGAAACACTTTGGCGTACCTTTCAGAGGAGGCCATAAGTGAAGCCTTCCATCTTCCAGAGCACAGGGACATGATATACAAGAGCATTGAAGGAGCTAGATCAGTGTACGATGACGATCCAGATGCTTGTCTAAGCATCATCAACAAGAACTGGCTACTCAAGAGTCGTCCCCGTCTGAGCAAAGTACCGAACACACCACACCGGATCGATTTCCAAGAGGAGTACAGAGATTTGATTACCATGCTCAACAGAGTTACAGGAGCACCTCATGCCTTCTATTTTGAGAAATGGATGTTTTATTTCATCCAGGTGATTGTTCAAGGGAAGGGTACAATACATTGGGCTAGGATAATTAGCCATTGCTTAGACGTACAGTTGAGAAGACTCAGGGCTACTAAGTCCTTCCACATGAGTTCATACGTCATTTATGCCTTAATCAGGAGCGTTGAGTACGCAGGACTACCTCACAGAGGAGTGATTGGAAGAGGACCCGGCGAGGTCAGAGTTTGTGAATCCTATACCTACTTGCATCATCCACCAGGGAAGAACTACAAGTTAATCAATGATACTTTCACGATGAACATCACCAGGACGTTGCAAGGAGGGATTCACAACAGATTATCTCAGGATGCCCAGGAGTTAATCAAGAGGTACGGTGCTTGGTTCATTCAGTTTCCCAAGTTCACTTACATTAGAGTGTATGGATGTCCTTTACCTCCATATATGTTGCCGAGGTACCCGACAGATAGAATTGTGTTACTTGAAGTAACAAGGCAGTTGGCAGCATATGTGAAGGCATTCAGACACAGACATCAGAATGGAGTTCAGGTACCTATTATTTTGGGTAATTCAGTTGAGGTATGTCCCAATGTCTCAGCCATGGATGACGCAGAGAGGGAGTTAGCCTTGTATCCTTTTTCATCTTTTGCTTGGAGGAATAGTTTTGATCCTCATGGACATTTAGAAGAGACAGTCGGTAGAAGATTTAGACATGAATACCAAATTGAAGATTTTATGATGAATCTCCTAGATGATCTTGAAGTGAAACGCAAGATACATTCTAGATTGCCTTTGGATTTCATCAGGAAATGTAAGATTTACAGAGTAGCCGACCAAGCTCAGGACAACGGCAGGCACATCCAATCTTCATATGATAGAGAAAGTAAAACAATAAGTTTGAATTGGAATGAGCCCGAGGCCGTGGATTTAGATGAATTGATGGCACCAGTCTTGTCTTGTACTCGCAGATGGGTAGACATTCAACATCAGAAGTTGAGAGAACAAGGCATAGCCATGTCTTTTACTTTGGAAGAAAAGCCAGCCGAAGGTGGAGCCAGTGTTAGTGAAGGCAATCCTAATCCTAGGAATTCAGGTGAAGGTAACCTTCGATGTGCCAGTGAGGGCAATCTCCATCCGAGAGGTTCAAAGAGAAAGGAAAGATCAGAAAAGAAAGAGCCTTCCAAGAAAAAGCAAGGTGCTAACAAAGATCAAACACCAGGTACTTCTTCCAGGCCAGAAGATAGAACAGTTCGAGTGGAAGAATCCATGGAATCGATGGTACAGAATGATAGACAGGAGGAAGAACAGGCACAGCATGTTTCATCCGATGGATCTCTCCAAGACTATGATTTAGATAATGATAATGAAGTAACATCTCCTCCCAGACAAGAAGAAGTAGTACACAAAGAAATTCAAGTTCAAGAGACAAGATCAAATATCCCAGACTGGTTGAAGGAGAGATTGACTAAGGTGATCGTAATTGAGGACGAGGACAGTGCAATCGATCTAGAGAGCCTTGTTGGACGCTCACATATGACAACAGAGAAGAAGAAGGCTACAAAGATGTCCAAGATGATTCGAGATGAGACTGGATCTAGAAAACTGCAGATAGCTACACCGGCAGCAGACAAATATGAGGGTGAGATCCTAGCAGAGGACTATCATATACAGACTATTGAGTTAGGACCATCCACAGCAGAGCAGACTTTAGATGATGCCACCGACACATTTGAGGCATTGAAGGACAAGTTCAGAGAAGAAGTAGAAAAGAATAGAAAGCTTGAGAAAGAGGTCGGTGCATGGAGAACATATTTCAGTCACATCAATGAACCTTTGGGACGTCAGGATCCAGTTAGATCACCATTGCAGGCATTGCCCCTTCAATCAATCAATGAAGCAGAGAGATTCAGGAATATGGTCCAGCGTACATGTAATTGGATGGATAGATCTCACACGGTGGCCATTGAGTTTATTACAAGGATGTCGAAGATCACCCATCAGGCTATCCAAGTTCTTGAGATAATCCACAGATTGATGGCAACAGTAGCTGCATTTGCCCATACCAAGGACGTTGTCATCCCTGTCTTGAGAGTTATAAGACATACATCTAGAAAAATTTTAGCACAAGAGAGGATCTTAGAAGGTGATTCTCACAGTTTGTTTCAGTGGTCAACCTTACTCCATATAAAGAGTGTTCTCTTTGAGGACATCAGCGTTAGATGTGGTCAAGTTGAGGAGGTGATCAATCCGATCCAGGACAGAGTATTTGAGGTACTTCGTACCATTCTTGGCAGGAGGATCGAGGTCGAGACAGATGTGGATTTACAAGAGTTTGAGGATAGAATCACTATCATCTTTCGCAAGGACGCAGATGTTACAGATGAGCAGTATGATCAGATGTATGCCACCATGCTCCTGATTGATAGAACAAAGGAACTTGAACCTACTTGGGACACGGCTCTTCTAGATGCATTTGATCAAGTTATCCACTTAGAAGAGAGTATCAAGAATCTTCCCGAGATTCCAATCACAGAAATCGAAGGAATCGTGACAAAATTCATTGCATATGCTAAGAAGGAAAATTGGAAAGGGAATAAGATTCTAGATGAAAGGTTGTTACAGATGACATGACATCTTATTTTTCATTGGTTGATACCTCCTAGATTTTTGTGCCGAATTTAATATTTGGCTATGTATTTAATATTGTTCAGTAAAAAGGAGGTCATTTGTAATAAACCCTAATTAGGGTTTAGGTGTCATGATCTTGTCCGTTGATTTGCTTTCGATCTGGACCTTTCATTGTAATTGGGGATGCTTTTTATACCCCCATTTTCATTTCATTTGTAATAGTCAGTTAATAGAGAATAGAGTTAAGAGCGAAATAGAGAGATTAGAATTGTAAGCAATTTTTATTTTGTAGCAAGATTGAGTCTTGAAGAGAGAAGTTCAAGCAATTGTTGTATATGATGACTTGGAAATCAATAAAATATTGAAGTTATGGTGTTTTGTTGCAAGTTCCTTGAGTTATCTTCATGGTTGTTGGATGTACTTGAATCACGCTCAATCAAAGTAGTTTGTTAATTAGAAAGACTAAGTGTGAGATTTGATATTTGGTAGGATTCGCAATCCAAACCACTAGCTTCTTGCTGATTGTAAGAACGCCTTGCGTGGTCGACTGGAAAACACCTTGAGTCCTTAACCTTCAAGCATTTTCGTATCTAGGATATGTACCTTCGTAGTAGTGTCCTTGATCTTTGATGCATTGAACATCATTATTACCTTAGAAGATCGCACTAATTTCAGTTGAGTTGTTGTCTCATGGCAAAATTGAAATTGGTTGAGTCTTGCCAAATCTCATTCATGCTAAGTCGTTCATAGGGTTAGGCTAGATTAGACCTCTTAAGCCCTATCTTTTCCATTTTTTGAAAGTTCTTTTTAGATTAGTGAAATCTTCGAGCTATTGAATCCGTAAGACGCCTTGAAGGAAACAACAAATCACATCATACCACTAAAAAAGCTTGTCCACATGTGGAGACCCCACTAAAAGAACCTTGGAGTCTATCTAACTGATCCTTTTTGCAGATCTTCAGCAGTTAGAGACTATTTTCTCAAGAGAGGATAAGATGCCTAATGGTATTTTATTCTGTGTATGATCGTGTACAAAATACACGTCAACAGGATCATACTGGGCGCTGGATGTATAAAATGACAGACGATAGAATGCCAATTTCCCTGCTGCACTTTCAGCGACTTCCAAGCCTGGGCATATTTCCATGAAGTCACCCAAGACAACTGGGAATTCAATTGATTGCTTTTTCTTCTTCTTCTGCAACTGATCATAGGCAGTTAACTGTCTCATGAGCTCCAACAATACGAGCTTATCTGATGGATATCTTGGCAATTTGTATGACTAGAATGAGAATCCTTGCGTCCTGATGTAGGTGAATTTAGGAAATGGTAAGAACGCAACTCCATACTTTTGGACCAAGGCACTTACTTGCAGTGACACCCTCACGTGCTGCATAAGCTGTGCCAAGTACATAGTGAAGGTGTCATTCGCCAACCTTTAAGAATTAACATTGTGAAGATGCAGCTGGGGATAACACTCATGTACTTTCAACTGAGATAGTCCGCAACCCATAATTCCTCTTGCTAGAAGACCATCGAATCCTCCCCTTTGCGCAAGCATATAGATCAGGTAGGAGCTCATGAAAAAGGACTGGGACCTTTTTTCTTATAAGTTTTTCAACTGCTCGTGCAAGTAGTGACTAATCAATTTGGCCCAGTTGATTAGCCCATTTGAATTCATGATCTTGCCTATGTAGAAGAACATCCAGGTCTCAAAGTTCACAGAATGTGAACACCCCATTACTCTACTTAGCATTTTTATCAGGTCCACATACTCCTGCTTGAACTCGAAGATAGTGAGAGTTTTCGGCATCTTGGAGGCACGCACCCTAGGCTTCAGCAACCACTGCTTATTAATCAAATCAGCACACCTGGCAGGACCTGCTTCATATACTGCCTGAGCTCCGCTGCTGGTCTTCTACGTCATGGAATAGTGCGAAGGAATTCTGAAAGCCTCACCAATTGACTTCGGAGTCAATGTTGCCACCAGCTTGCCATTTGGCGTTGAGATTGTCTTTCGCTCCAAATTATAATGTGCTGCACATTCCAAGACCAAGTTTGGGCACTGAATAGCAGGAGGAAAACCAGCTGCCGCAACAATTCCACTTTTGACAATTTTGAAAGCTGTTGGTGATGGACTGTGCCTTGCTGTTCCGAACATTCAAATCTTGAATGCAGCCAAATTGAATGTGCCCAAATTAGTATCTCTGATTTCATCCCACCTTGAATTCAACCGGGAATGAGGAAGGAAACCTTTCATTTCTGCCTTGATCAATGCCTGCCTGGAGAGGGTAGCTGCCTTGCTTGATTCTGCCATCCTGGGAAGCGCCTCGGAAATGATGAAAATAGAGACTAAGTATGACCACCCTTCACTTCTCCAATTCTTCTTTCCTGAATCCTGCACGTGAGAAATGAAATGTCCTTCCAAACTTATATAGAATTCTTCAAAACGTCTTGCTAAGTTAGGAGGCATTAAATTAGCAATTGCATTCATGATGCGTCATACTTTCCCCAATTACTGCGCCTTGCAAAAGAAACTTCCCATGTGAGTGAGTTTGAATTTAGAAGTTTCCTTAAATGCACCAAGTCATGTGTCATACTTGGAAGATTCTCTTCGCCAACTCATTGATTTCCATTTTTTCCAATTTTGGAGGGAAATTGAAGGATTTTCTCAGGATTTGCTTGATTTCATTCTAACTTGTTGTCTTCTGCTTTTGAAGGAATTTCCACACCTCTTTTCAACATCCCTATTTATTAGGGATCCCCCTAAAATTTAGGAGCTAGGTTCATTGGATAGAGAATTTCGTCACAATTCCGAATCTATAAAATTTTCCACATTCCGATGAGATTCGGTGTCTAAAAATAGCAAAATTCAAAAAATTGTCCGAGGGGATTTTTACTTATTAATTCCTCCTTGACCCCTTGGCTTTCATGCCTTGGGCAAAATTTCAATTTTCAAGCTTGAGCATGGAATTCATTGTCTTGGAATTTCATCATCATTTCCTTGGTTCTCCTTGACTTAGCCATTTCAACATTCTTCCGTTGGGCGCAATTTTCCTTTGGTCAAGGAATTCAATGACCTCCAAATTTTCCTTACTACTTGACTTTGGGCGCCCTCCACAGAGCTAGGGCAAAATTTTACCTAGGAGAAGGAATTCTTAATTTTCAATATTCTCCATGCTCTACCCACTTTAGCGCCTTAACTTACTCATGGGCGGATTTTTGACTTGAGGAGGGAATTTCCCATTTTTAATGTCTTCCATCAGTACCCTTGTTTGGCGCCTAAGGCCCTTCTAGGGCGGAATTTTCACTCTTATCATGGAATTTTGAACTTTTCACACCCTCCATGGAATGTCCATTTTGGCGCCTTCCATCATTCCTAGGCGGCATTTGTCATTGGGAAAGGAATTTCAACATCTTCAAAGATCTTGCACCCCTCACTTTGGCGCCCTCCATAGGGCTAGGGCGCATTTTACACTTGGTCAAGGAATTCACCATTTGTCTTGCTTTCCATGCCCTCTCCTATTTAGCGCCCTCCTAAGGAGTAGGGCAAAATTTCCTCCTAGACATGGATTCTTGCAATTTGTCTATTTCTCCATGCACACTCCATTTTGGCGCCCCCACTTGGCCTTGGGCAGAAATTTCTCCTGAGGAAGGAATTCATTATTTTGTCCTCCTTCCATGACTCTTGGGTTTTGGCGTCCTCCTTCCATGTTGGGCGCTATTCTCCACTGGGAGTGGAATTCACTCTTTTCTCACCTTTCCATTTCCACCTGAGTTTAGCACCTTGGATTCTTCATGGGCGCAATTTGGCATGGGTGAAGGAATTTCACTTGTCTTGGATTCTTCATGGACTTAGATGAATTTTCCCGAGCTTTTCCATTTCAGGAGTCTGCTTTCAACATTCAACCATCTTTTGGCTTTCTCTGTCTGCTTTCCGACTTTCTGGAATTAGAAATAGTTGCAAATGTATGATCTTTGTCACCTTGTCCGAATGGTCCTGTCAGAACTGACTTTCCAAACATAGAAACCTTCAAAGTGTCAGCGTTAGACCCCTAGACAGGATACATGAAAGACTTACTATAAATAGAAACTTACTAAAAATAGTAAGTTTGATTTTTTGGCAAAATGACGACATTCTGGGACTCAGAAAAATCCCTAAAAAATAGGAACTTTCTAAAAATAGAAAGTTGCTCCGTTTTGGCTCAAATTTTGCCACGAGGTTCCTTGAAGGATCCTGATTCCAATCGCATGTTTAGTTTTTTCAAAAACCCTAACAAAAACCCCTAAAATCTAGGACAAAAGGCAGAAACCCTAAAAAGGACAGAACAGGCCCTAGACTTCACCAAACTTGCTTAAACGAAATGCAGACTAACTCCAAATGACCCCCGAACATCCGTAAAGTGGAGAGACTGACAAGACTGCTACCAAAACTCACAAAAAACCAAGACCAAACGACCAAAAGGGCCTAAAAGCTAGGGGGGTCCCTATCTGGGATATGGTGATGTGTGATTAGGTCACAATAGTCCGCCCTATCGAGAGAGATGAAGAAAGTCTGCCCTCCAAGCTGCCTAAGAGTTGAAAAGGTCCACCCTATGGAGAGAGGTGAAAAGTCCGCCCAAGTTAAAAGGTATGATGCACAAAGTCCGCCTTCTTGAACACTCTAAACTCCACCCCTTCAAATGAATCAAAGTCCGCCATGTGAGAGGGATAAAAGTCCGCCCAAGCAAAGTGGTGTGTGAACTTAACAAAGTCCGCCTTGTGGGATGATAGCAAGTGAAATAGCTTCAAAACTCCGCCCTTCCCTTGCCTTGAACAAAATGAATGAACTCTGCCCTTGGTGATCTCTCTAAAAGTCCGCCTAGGGTGATGAAGGAAGATGCCTACCTCTAAAAGTCTGCTCTATGGGATGATGGTGAATGGTTATGGCCTGTCCAAACTCCGCCTTATCTATGATGACATCAAAGCGTATCTATCAAACTCCGCCTTGAAGGTGTTAAGGGTAGCAAGAGGGAAGTCTAAGGCAAGCAAAAGTCCGCCTTGGAAGACATACAAGATGGTTTCAAAGTGAGTGAAGTCCGCCCAAGATGAAAGATGATGCCTATGTTGAAGAAGTCCTCAAAAGGTGAACCCAAATAAGTCCGCCCTCCTAACATCATGGCCAGCTCAAAGTCCGCCCTATGTTGGGATATAGTTCCAATACTTGTGTCAACACTCCAAATAAGTCCGCAATGTGATTAAGGAGTCAAACTAGTCAACACCAGTTTGAAAAATGAGATAAAATCCAGGGTGATGTGAGCATATCCAAGGAAATTCGAACTTTGAACTAAATTGGAAAGTTTTGTTGGTGAAAAGATATTGCAGATTGAGGAGAGATTCGAACACTGGAACTAAATTAGAAAGTTCTAAAAGGAATATATTTGGAGATCAAGTTCAAATTTAGGACTGATTCTCAAATCAGAGACTTGCACTTGTGAAAGTTCGAACTAGATGAAGATAATTGTGCAACTCAAATAAAATTAGAAACTTTCTCCATGAATCTTCAGGACTGAAGCTGATTTAGAAACATGAATTGGAAGGATATTTTTGTGTTTCTAATTGTGAAAACCAACTCTAATACAAATAAGACATTTCTCCTTTCATTTCTGCACACAAGTTCGAGTTTCCTAAGTATTGAGAGCAGAGATAAGAATTATTCTTGCAGGTTGAAGGAGGTTCAAAGAAGATTTTCACAGGTTAAGCGTATTTTTGGTGGTTTTGAAGGCATTAATCATCATTTCCAACCTTGTTCTTCATAAACACTGACAGATTTTGGAGTATAGCTAGGTGATAGGAGGCAGATCATTCGAATTTTCTAAGTTTTTCTAAAAAGATCTTTCTGTCTTCTTGTCTTTTTCTTCTCTCCCCATCGAAGGTGAAGTTGGTTTTGAATGCAGATTTATTACATTTTCAGAGTTTTCCAAGACCGTTGGAGGTGATTTTTGCGAATTTATCTAAATTTTCAGTGAGAAATAGCATGTTGGACTGAATGGGATAAGGGTTTTCAAGGTTATAGACCTGGTTTTTGGATTGAAATCGTAAATATCCCTAGAGTGTGGAGTTTACATGTGAAAATTCCATCTTTTTGTGACTAAGTGTCAAGAATAGAGTGAAATACCAACCACTTAGTCATCAAGATCCTAAATATTTAATCTAAGTTCTGATTTCTAACTTAAGCTTCATGTTTATTCGCAGATTTCAGGCACGATGAAGTTCCAAGTAGACAAGGGTGCTCCTCCTGAATCAAGAATGAACTCAAAATGGAAGAGTGTCAGTGATACCAACCTTCGGGCATATCGATTTGAGGGAGTTTATGAAGCAGATGTTCGGCTTAGATAACCTTGTGCCTACCGTGACCGCACGTAATATGATGAAGAGTGGTATCGTGCATGCTGCTGACTTTCTCCCTACCATGCAGTGCACGAAGTTGGTAGTTGAGTGCGCTAGACACTATAACCCTGTCAGTAGAGATATTGTGGCGCCATATGGAAGAGTGTTGGCCAATATTAGTGATGAGGCCATAAGGGAAGCTTTTAGGATTTTGAAATATCATAATGCTGTATATGTGACCAAAGATGAGGCTGATCGAATGTATCAAGACCACATGGAGGAGTACGACGCCACCATCAATCATTCATGGCTGGACAAGCCAAGAAAGGGTGCCTCCAAGTTGTCAATGAAGAGCTTGGTGAGGGCATATTTTAAGGAGGATATTGGAGATATGATTGTCCTGTTGAACGGAATAATGGGTAATCCCCAAGGCGCTCCATTCGAACCTTGGATGTATTACTTCATAAACGAGATAATGAGTGGAGTCAAGATGATTGACTGGGCTTAGATGAAAAGCAATAACTTGGACAACCAACTGAGAAATCTGGAGGCAGATAGGAGCTTTTAGATGAGGTCATACTTGTTCTATTCCCTTGCTAGAACCTATAGATACAGAGGCCTCACCTGTATCGGGGAAGTGGGAAATAAAGAGAATCAATTTCCTGTCTACGATTGTTACCCTCAGCTGCACATGGAAGAAAAGTTACATTTCAAGAGGGTAAATGATACATTTTTGATGCATATCACACGAACACTGCAAGGTGGATTACATTAGAGACTCTCTCAAGAGTCTATGGACTTCATAAGCAGATTCGGGTATTGGTATATTCAATACCTGAAATTCACCTATATCAGAATTCAGGGATTTTCCGGATCTCCCTATAAGCTCCCAGTTTACCCTACCAATCGAGTTCTGCTGCTGGAAGTTGTGAGGCAACTAGAGAGCTATATGACAGTTTAGAGAGAGAAGCAAAAGAAGATAGGAACATCCTCTCTAACTATTGGAAATGGACTAAAGACATGCCCGTCATCACAGACTGCCACCACTGCAGAGAAAGAGCTGGCTTGGTACCCTTTCTACCAATACAAGGCAAGAGCGAACTTTGATCCATTCCATAAGATGAAAAAGGTAGAAGGAATGGTATTCGAGCATAGAACTGATTTGGAAGATTATTGGGCTAATGCAGCCGATAGTTTCAAAATTAGAAGAAGATTTTGGTCAAGGATTTCCTTGTGTATGGTGAGAGCAACAAAAGTATTCAGAGTTGCTGATCAAATAGAAGATAGTCCTGAGCTTTAGCAGTCAGGCTTCGAGAAGATAAGAAATGAGCCACTGGCCTTGGTTGATTGGTCAAAAGGAGAAAAGTTAGATTTGGCAGACCTTATGAGATCAATGGTCGAATACTCCAAGTGGTGGACATCTGAGAAGACAAAGCAACTGAAGTCCAAAGGTGTTGCCTTGACTTATGATTTACTAGGAATGGATGACTCTATGTCTTCCAACCCTGGTATCTTTACAGGCACTGCTTGGAATCCAGAAAGTGTTGGGTCCTGGAAAAGAAAGGAATTGGTTGGAAGCTCTGGAAAGGCCAAGGGAAAGAAAGTTGTTGGGGAGAGATGTGAGTCAAACGAAGGACATTGCATTTTGAGTGCCGCATCTACTGTGCCTGACCAGAATGCAGTTGAAGAACAGGAGATGGACATAGATATGGGGAATAATGAAGTAAGAGTGCCTTCTCCTTCGATTGAAGAAATAATGAGATAGGCTGTCCAAAAACCGGACAAGGAACAAGTTCTTACTAGAGCCACAAAAGTTGAAGAGGTTGAGCCTCCAGTAGTTTTCCTTGATGGTATAGTTACTGGACCAGGAGGGACAGATGGTGGATTTGATCAAAATACTATGGAGCAGTCAACCATTCCTGATTGGTTGAGAGAAAGGATAAGGGCTAAGGTTCCTAATGAAACCCACTCGGAAGAGAATACAACAACATTTTTGGCGAAGGTGAACGAACCAGTCGTGATTAAACCACCCCAGCCAGCTAGAAAATTCCGTTGATTCAGAGGGATAGTGCAGGGTTTAGAACGGTTCAGATAGCTGTGCCGAAAGAAGGTAAAACGCGGGACAATATTGCCCCAGAAGATTATAAGATTACTACAATAGAGTTGGGTAAGCCTACTTAGGACCAAGAAGTCCAATACTTTGACGACTCTTGCAATGCCCTCAAGGCAAGGCTAGCCAAGGAGAAGGAAAAAAGAAGGAAGGTTGAGGAAGAGAATCAACAGCGGAGGAAATATGTTCTCCATCTAACTAAGCCACTTAATCATGAGATACTAGTGACTCCTCTGCAGCCTCTTCCGCAAGAGTCATTGAAAGATTATGAGGACATGAAGGGCATGTTCACACAAGCTAAGGAATGGATCTCAGATGCTTCGGCACATGCTGACATACTTGTGGAAAATTTGGTATCGGCACATGAGTTGGCTTCTTCATTGGTTAGCAGAATTCAGGACTTTGCTGCAAACTGGGAAGATATTGAAGAAATCCAAGATGAAATACTTCCACAATTGAGGATTATTCGTGGTTTGTCAAAGCGAAACTTGGTAGATGCAGGTGTCATCCAGGCTGGGGATAGGTATGATTTTAACACTTGGTATTATGCTTTGGTCACCAGGATTGAAGTCCCGAAGAAATTTGAAACTAAGTGTTTTGAGACGGAGGAAAGTGTTAGAGAGATTTTAAGTAAAGTGTTTCATGTGGCATCAGAAATTTGGCAGAAAAAGGGTATACGAGAAAAACACCTGCAGGCAGAGAACCTGAGAGCCAGAATTCAGTCGATCGTTTTCAAAGATTCGAGGATGATTGATAAGGGCGATCTCTCAAGGATCGCAAGTTTTCTCCTCTTTGACAAGAACTTTCTTGTCCAGGCAGTTGAGTGCGAAGGCATCCTCGCCACGTGTACTGATGATGTGGACGTCCTCGACTTCCAGATTAGTAACCTGCCAAGTGTCACTATGGAAGAGGTTCGGCTCATCGTGTCCAGATACATTGAATTTGCAAAAAGGGAAACTGGACACTCACCTCAGTGACAATAGCAGCGATGCCACATGTCACTCTTTTGTCTGTTTTGACTGATAGAGTTTTGAGAAATCCTAATTAGGGTTTATAACTTTCAATCTGGGCCCTTGATCACTGTTTGATCTCGGTCGTTCATTATTTTCTGAGAAACTATATAAGGCTACCTCCTCTCATTTGGAGAGTGTGAGGTTTTTGATATATTGTTGCGTGAAGGTCTTTTTTTTCAAATAATACATTGCATGTGCGCTTTGTTTAAGGCTTTGTAATCTCTGTTATTTGAGTGATTAGCATGGTTTCAATTTCCTCAACACAGTAGTTAAAAGTTAATTTAGATTTGCTTTCAAGTTGTTAGAATTGAATGAAGGATTTGATAAGTATTAATTAACAGTGTATCTCTGCTCATACTTTTGGTGAATGGATGATTTCCATTTCACTGTGCCAAGTTAGTCTAAGCCTATCCCCTGTGTATGCCAACATTTCAATCATAAGCACAACCTGTTGAAGATTGCACCCGCTTTGTGTAGTTGTCCTCAGTGTGGCGAAGCAAAGTGCAGTTTACCGAGAACACCTAGTTAATACCGTCTCCAGAATTCGTAGGTTTAGATTAGCTTTCTTAACCCTATCCCCTTTTTCCCGTTTTTTTGAAAGTCTAAATCCCGGAAAATCCAAAAAAAGAGAGAGAGAGAACCTAAAATTGACAAATTCATCTAAGTCCACAAGCTTAAAAGACATTCATAAACGTAAGTCCCCCTTGAGATTTTCAGCATACACTACCCAAGTAGCTATCCCACTAAATTTGCTTGTTCGCACATATAGACCTTGGAATCAGCAGTGATTTTTCAGGAGAGGATAGAATACCCTTGGGTATCTTATTCTAATGTTTGGTAGATGATAAAACATACACCAACAGGTCCACAAGGCTTGCCAACAAAAAGAATGTTATTTCACTTCCCAAAACCCGAGCCCATAGTCATGCCCAAAAGCATGTGCTAGGAAGGTTCTTGTGGCCTCTAAGGGCTTAATTTGGGCTTGGTTGCAAGGGTTTTTCCCTTCTTTGATGCCTTGTATTACGACAAGGAATGTGTAAGGGGTACTATCCCTAGATCTTGCAAGGGGCTTTGTCCCTCAACCTTGTTTGGGGTGTCACCCCTAGATCCCCACTGTGGTTTTTAAAAAAAATTACTGTGTTGTGACAAAGGAAGATAGTTTTGCCTAATCAAATCTTGAATAGTTGAATTCAATTTATACTAGATTTTTTTCCTAATAAAATCTTGAACAATGAATTCCATTTATACTTGGTTTGCTTAGTTAATATTGATTGAGTAATGCTACTACTATATAAGCCATTTTGATTTATCTTTAATGTTATGAATTGACACTTGACATTGAAGTATCACAAATCAATTATGTTCTCCACTCTCTATTTAACTTTCTACATTTCGTGCAAATTATGGTTCTCCCATTTTCTACTTTACTATAGAAAGGGGGTGGAAGGTGGATAGAGGCTCTCTGTTTCTAATCCCTCTTCCTTTGATGGAGGGGGGTTTCCCTATTCATTGTAGGGAATTCATCTCCATACCCTTCCCTGCCCCTATCTCCCTCATTTCTCTATAATCCACTTCTAATTTGGTAGAGGTTGGGTTGGGGTCCAGGTCTTCCCTATTCTGTCCCTCACTCCCTTCTCTAGAAGAGCATAATTGCTCTCCAAGTATTCCTCCCATCGTAGAGATGGGATGAAGGGTGGGAGAGTGCCTCTCTTGTATCCTATTGGATGAAGAAAGCATAAGTGCTAGCTTGTCAAGGCCCTATTCCAAACAATTCATAGTAAAACTCGAGCTCATGCTTGATGACACTCTCTTGATGGAGGGACAGAGGTGAGCAACAACAGACCACTCAATAATATATATATATATAGTTTGTCTGTCTGTCTGTCCGTGTATATTATATTGGCCTTCCCACCTCTAGAATCTAAGAAAATTTTTGCCATCCACAAAACCTCAACCCCACATCCCCTTGTTTCAGAAATTTAGAGAAACACTATTTTTACCAACCAATTTTGTAACTGGAGTCATTGTGGGTAAAAGCATTCACCACGTGTCTTTGTTCATCTAGACAAAAGCATCAACATGTTGAGTGAGTGTGCGGTGCACTAGCTTTCATTTTTCTCTTTTTGATTAAAGGTAAGTCATGGTAATATTGCATATGATGTACACTTTTGTCTAAAGAGCATATGCGAATTAAAGGTGTGCTTAGTGTGCCTTTTTAAAAAAAAATTATGCATCCATTTCTGACTTGACATTTTCTAGATACCATGACCACTACACTGTAAAGTCCCTACTAATTTGGTTACTCAAATCCTGCAACATCAGTAAGCTTTTTGATTAAATGGTGATGATATCTAGTTGCTCTTACCTTAAATTAAAAAAAAAAAAGAATATTCGTTAAGGTTTTAAATAGGCTGTACTAGAGGAGGCCGGGAACCCCGTAATAGTTACTTTCCATTCCCTAACATGCCTTCCTTACGGACAGGTCATCCTAGAGACGGACAAGGAAACTTCGGGCGACTTCTCTCTTCTAACCATGCTTTCTCCTCATATATTTATCAGCATAGCAGAACATTAAGGCAGACATAGTGGGGCCTTTGGCACGGCGATTCTAAGTTCCAGGTTTCTTCCCCTTGGACATGCTTAGATACCCGCTTACCCTCTTACCTACTCTCCTCTTTCCAATATGCTATGATGGACTGGTTTTAATGTTAATTCGGTTTGATTACATTTGTTTGTCCTTTGAATATTAGTTATTACTTCCTGATTATGTATAACAGTGAACAAATTAAATAAAGGGTGGACCCTTCTTGCCTGCGTGCATTCTAACCATGAACTGCTTATGACATTATGCACTATTCTTTGCTAGGCTGGTTGTAATCCTATTGCATAACGATTGATCATTAATAATTGTGAAGGATTTATTCAGTATTACCTAATTTATATTATACCTGGTATGTGTGTTCTGTTGCCGCTATAGTAGACAATCCTCTAGTAATCTGCACCGCACTTTAGAATGAATTCGATTGAATGGCTTGGGTTGGGTGGCAGTTATTCCCACCAATATATATATATATGTTCCTCCCAGACTGGCGTAAGTATATGGTTCGCTGGGTAATGGTCCCAACTGTATTTCTCCTCCCCATGAATTTCCGCTGAACTCCGTCTTCCTCTGTGATGCGATTCTCCTTTCTGCTTTCGTCCCGCTCTCCCTAACCTTCCCTTCTTCCAGCATGGACGCCTACATATAGCCTGCTTCGGACGGGTCGCACTCTTCTGCTGGTGCGACGTGACCAGTGCGGATACGCTCCATGCCGCTTCACGCACTCGCAAGGAAGGGTCACGGTAAATATTTTGGATGCTATGTTTGAATGTCTATTATGAATGGTTTAATTATTTTAATTGCCAACCTTATGGTGTGAGCTTAATTAAATTAATTTTTGGATGTTATTTAGTATCCTTAATAATTCGAATATTATTCATTTTTATTATTTATTAAATATTCAAACCTTTATTTTAATAGTTATTTATTAAAGTAAATAACTATTAAAATTAATTGCCATAAGATTATTTTAAATGTTATGTGAATACTATTGTGTAAGTCAATTATTATTTTTAAATATTACCTTCATATTATTAATTTGGTTAAATAATCGTTATTAATCGTTATTATTCATTCATTATTTCCAGTAATTTATTATTATGGTATAATACAATACACTTGTACATGACCTAATTATGGCTCATGACATACACAATGACTTGACAAAGTCATGTTGTCAATACCAAGGATGAAAAACTCTTACTTGGCAATAACTCTTTTGGTCCAAAATTTTTGAAAACTCGAGACTCGGCAAAAAAATGGCAAAAACTTGGCAAATTTATCGAACATTTGAAAATATATAATTCTTAAAATATTCTTGAAAAACACACATATACACTGAATTTGTAGAAAATATTACTGATTTCCATCATATATAAATCAAAGTTTGAGTTAAATATGTATCATATACCAAAAAATAAGTGCAACCTCTAAATGAATTTGAGTTCAATACATATTATAGAGGATTTGCATTCCCTGAATCTCCTTTCTGTAGAATTAAACTTCTCTTCTATTTCACATCTTCCATAAAATAAATGCTTTGTTCAATGGCTGGCATTGGCATGTGCATACAAAGCCTTTCAAATTTTCAGCTCATCTCATACACATCGATGAACTTTGTCAGCCTTCACACCATACCTTCGAGAACACGGTTCAAGAAGCATGAGACTTCCACATGAAACTACCATTTTTTACCATATCATGAAAAAACATCATACTAAAGTTTTCCTCACACATATACCCCAAGGATTCACATTCTTCCCACAGAGATGCCACATCCCTTGAAGGCGCATATTTTTAACTTGTTGTGGATAGGTACACAAGTACATTAATTGATTCGCAAATGGCGAGGTGCAAGGTTATGTAATCAATTGCATGATAGTATTCAGTAAAAGAATACCCAGCAAATCATTACTGCAGAGAGTTTTTCTCCCGATTTTTTGCAATTTTTTTCCAATAAATCACCCTGATTTTTTTGAAAAAATCGCCCAGGCGTTTTTTGCAGATTAAATCATTCGCCATAAATGACTTGCGATAAATCGGGAGTCAACAATTTTTTGCAGATTTTTTCATCTATGGTCAATACAATGAGACACATTGTGACAATAATGAGGAAACTCTAGGGAAGACATTCAACTCTAAATGTTTGACTATACAATACCGAAAAGTCCAGTATTGATGTAACAATATCTGTTCTGGGATCAAATGGAAAGAAGAGGGAGTTCTGGCCACTCATTATGGTGCGTCAAACATATCATTCTATCAAAGGAATATGGACTCCATTTTACTTGCTTATTCTCCATTGATTACATTTCTTTTGACTTTTTCTGGTTTCCTTTTCTCAATTTGATGTTCATTAAACATTTCATTCAACTGTAGAAACATATTTTCATAATATGGAGAATGCAGGAAAAGTGAGAAATTGCATATAACATCTATGACCCTGGTTTAGTGGTTGGCTTAGAAAAGGCTATAATACCAGGTCAACATAATGAGTAAGCTGAGAATGCACCTTATTAGTTTCAAAGTGTAGCTAGTTGGTGTAAAGCTCCATCAGTCATTTAAAGCCAAATCAATTAGTCTGTGTTATCTGCTCATTATTATTGTCATGTAGTTGTCAATATCTAGGGAGATGCTGTTTGTTTATGGAGAATGGAAAACAATGTGGCTGAAGATCGTCTTAATAGAGTGTTTGATCCTTTAGCTCCAGAATTCCACTGAGGTGTTCAATGATTAATTAAGATTAGAAACCCGAGGACAGAGAAGGCAGGGGCTACATTTATCGGCAACCGTACAGAACACATATAGAATATTTACTTGTACCAAATTCTGTTAGGGATTCAAATATGGGGCTGATAACTAGATTAGATGCTTCTCAATGATTCAGAATAAGGACAACCTTCTAAAGCTTCCCAAAACACTACTGTAACTGCAAAAGACAAGAAATAATAAATGTGCGGTGTCTTTAGAGGCAAAAGGTCAGGAGCTCATTCCCAAGATAACAAGCAAAGGAACTTTGCGTTTCAATATCTTTTCATAGATATTAAAGAAAAAATCTCATATCATAAGATAAACAGGTTAGGTAATTTGCAAGTCCATGCATTCTTTGACCATGACTTTTTATTGCATGTCATTTGCTCTTGAAGATTATGGATTCTGGAACAAACTTTGATCCCCATCTTGTATGTTATATTCTGTATATTAGTTTAGCTCAATAACCTGATCTTATCTGATGCCTCTGCAGTTCTACATTATATCTGCACTTGCAACCTGATGGATATTTCTATAAACTATGTTTTCATTTGTTACTAACCTTTTATTATCTGATGAATAGGTGATGGCAATACAAGTCATATTGGACAAGCAGCATCTCTTCCTAGCACATTTGAATTGGCCTCGGTGAGTAGTATTTATTACAATTATATTTGACAACTGATCATATGTTAAAGTGTTTGATTCCCCTTCTCACCACTTGTAGCATGACACAGGATACTGCAACTATTGGCCGTCTCCCAGAAAAAGCAGATATTGTCATCCCAGTTGCTACAGGTACTTTTAAATAATCTGAACAGTGGATATTGGTGTTATTTATTCTTTTAGCATTTCTTTTGTTGTTTATGGCAGCAAACGGAGATATTGTGATTATGCATATGCCATACGCTATAAGGGTAACCATATTATTTACACATACACAGTAAATGCTTTCAAGGTGGAATTATAATAGAAAGATGATTTTGTATAACCTTTAGTCTGCAGTTTATGTATTACTATATTAGTGAGTGACAGTTTAAGTTGGGACTTTTCTGTGGTTTCCTCACAAGATGAGTCATTCCCAACAGCATAAGCATTATTTACTCTATTTGCCAAACTAAATCTTATGAAATCACTTTCATTCTAAAAGTCTAACTGCTTGTTGGTTTTGACTTTTTGTCATGATAAATAATAGAGTTTTCCATTGCAGTATCCGCGGTGCATGCTCGTCTGGAAAAGAAAGAAGGAATGTTGTTTGTGACCGACTTGAATAGCACTAATGGCACATATGTTGATGAGAAGAAGCTTAGCCCTGGTGTTGCTACCCCTCTTTCTCCTCAGAGCTGCATTACATTTGGTGCGTCACTTTTTGTTGTGTGCCATCTCTTTATTTTTTACATGCTTCTTATTTAAGGTGGTTGGACTTAATTATCTGATGCTTTACAAGTAATTCTTTTATTAGGAAGTTGTGTGAAAGGAGGATATCTAACTTTTTTCAGTTAATCATTTTTGAATCTGCATCTTATCTAGTCTTTCCCTCTTATTGGTTTAGTTTACATATTAAAAAAATTTCAATGAATTTTCTTAACAATTTTTGGAGTCTTCAAGTGTGCTTCATCGATTATAGACCACCAAAAATTTCAATTTTCTTACACTAATCTTTTATGGTTCCTTTTTGTAACAATTAATCCATTATTTAGATCTATTTCTGGTCTAAGAAATTGGTCATGGATGTCTGGAATTGTGTCCCAATTTTTTTTCCAATTTGTTAGCTATTCACTTTCCAACAAGGTGATCTATCTATTCACCATCCTTCTGCTGTGGTATTAAAGGGTTTCAATGCCTGTACTGTATGTTCCCTTTTGTTGACAACAATTATCTATGTATCCATCTAGTAAATTTGTTTTTTCCAGCTCTTCGTAGACTTAAAGATTCACCTGAAATAGGATACAGTATTTTGCATTGTGTTCTCTTCGATACGATTCTAGTGTATCATATGTGTGCTGGTTCAAAGCATCCAAACTTCATCCTTGACCAAATGTGCATGCCAGACTTCTTCCTTAGACCAAACTTCATGGTCTCCATAAAATTTATTTTGTTGTTAGTTAATCACCTTTAGAGGGATGAAGATACCTTTATACTCTGTCTTCTGATTCTTTTTCAAAAATGGTATAATTGGAGTTGGTGTTAGAATAATTGATAAATGATATGAGGTACACTCCAGAGAATCAACTTGGCTTTTGAGACAGAATGATTCATCATTTTTGCGCAGAGACTCCGAATGGCGTATCTTATACTCATTTTCCTATTATTTTTAGTTAACTTTGCTGCATCCAACAGTGCTTTGACTTGGGATTCCTTTTATAAATTTGCTTTATGCTACGCTGCATTACTTAGAATAAGTGTTTGCAACAAGTTTTGCAAGTTGTTTATTTATTACCAAATTTAAAATGTGGCATTTATCTTAAATATTAAAGAGTACTAATGCTGAGAGATCGCTATACAATTATCTTTTTTCTGACTAAAAGAGAATATTCGTTTGTATTGATAATAGAAATAATTATAAAAAATGTTGGAGTAAATAAATTTACTTAGTCATCCAACATTATTAGTTATTAATTATTAGTGCATTTAATATTTTTGGTAGCTGGTTGTCAGTTATGTTTACCGACTCTCTCCTTTATAAGCAAGGCTTTGTACATTATTTTTTGCATCTCAATATAGTGATCATTCTTGCTGGTGAAATAGCTTTGCTTCTCGTGTGTGTGAAGGTGTATTTGCAGTTTGTGCTCCTGGGTTTGGTGGTCATCACCAAAATGGTATCAGAGCAAACAATGCTGCATTTCCTTTCGTTGAGAGTTCCACCAGCCTGAGTTTTTGAGGTCCCGAAAGTTTGATTGATAATACACGCGTCATCTCATTTGACGCATCTGCCTAAGTTCCAATTTTATTCTTGGTTTATTATTGGCGGTTTCTAGTTTGTGGATTGATTTCTGCATTTCCATTCTTTGGCCGATTCAGTTGTCTTTGACAAGCGATTTGTTTGAGAAAACTGGTGGCTTCCTTGCTTTGATCGGTAGTGTGGTCGACCCTTCTTTATTATCGGCCTGATCATTCTCAGTTTTGGCAAACCGTTTTATTGCTTTGGGCCTGCGATTTTACTTGGTTCGCGGTTCAAATTACACACATGGACAAGTTATTAAGAATGTTTCTTGTCATTTTCCACCTGGCTCGGGTGCTTTACCAATAAGGCATCGAGGGCTATCGGCTTGCATTGTTCCTTTTTGTGCACCTTTATCAACCTGATATATATGGTGGAGGCCGAGTATTTGAGGGATTGTTTGTTTGCACGGTCGGCTATTTGGTCCGTTTATCATTGTTTGCGCTGGCTGCAATGTCCCCATGCTGAAATAGGATTTATTAATTAATAATAATAATAATAATAATAATAAATTAAAATATAAAAGAATTAAAATAAAATTTAATATAATTAAAACTTAGTTAAGTTTAATGAATGGTCAAAAGGCATGAAATGAAAAGTTGTGACTCTTTCAAACGTGAGATATAAAAGGGAGAGAAGAGAACTTCATTTGGGGAGGAAAGGGGATAAGGAAAAAAGAAGGGAACAAAGGAATCAAGGAAGCATTTATGGGAAAAAGATAAGGAAGTGACTCTTTTGAAGGGTGGTAATTGTGAAAGGTTGTGACCATTATGTTGAGGTGTGACTCTCCCTTCCATTAGAGGATATAAAGGGGAGAAGTTTTCATTTGAGAAGGATCCATGGAATAGAATGAAATGTCAGAAGCATTAAAGGCAGATTTAGGAGCAAACCTCAATTAGAATTATAAGAAAATTTGGAAGAATGATATGAATATAATCAAAGAGATTAGAGCACAAATACAAATTTGCAATCAATAATCAAGAAGTCGTCGAAGGAAAAGAAGAGGAAACATTAAATCAATAACCAGAGAATCAGACTTGATGGAATAGAAAGGATTCTCATATACACATATATTTGAGCATAGGCAACATATCAAATTGATATAAACAACAAACTTGTGCATTTACAAGGTGCTTGGGCAAAAATATAGGAATGTCCTATTAGGGAACATTACAAATGGATTTTGAGCATGATCTTGCCAACATGCAAGGTAAGGATAAATCAATTATGCATTTTAATCAATGAGAAGGGATATATTAATTCAAACAAAAAATATGGCAACAACTAAACGACAATAGCAAGACAATATGAGAGATTGTTGAATATACGTGTGTTGTGTGCGAAGAAGACAATCAAGTATATAATATATACTCTAGAGTAAGAGATAATATTATATGAAGATCTAAGGTGAAGTAAATGAGTTTGTAACAAGCTTTTGAGAGGAGATTGTGAATACTTTATGATAGTCTTATGATCAAATTATAGAAGACTCTACAATGGATTTGTGGAAGACTTTATAGAAGATTTGTGGAATAATGATTACCCCAAGGGATGGAACTTGTCATAGTTGGACGTTCCTGCCTCTTGCAGGCTAAATGATGAATTAGTTATACTAAGGGATGGAAATGGTCATAATTAGATGTTCCTGCCTCTTGTGGGCCAAGTTATGAATTGGTTACCCCAAGGGATGGAACTAGTCATAGTTGGACGTTCCTGCCTGTTGTGGGCCAAGTGATGAATTGATTACCCCAAGAGGTGGAATTGGTCATAGTTGGAAATTCTTGCCTCTTGTGAGCCAAGAAATGAATTGATTACTCCAAGGGATGGAATTGGTCATAGTTGGACATTCCTGCCTCTTGTGGGCCAAGTGATGAATTGATTACCCCAAGGGATGGAATTGGTCATAGTTGGACATTCCTACCTCTTGTGGGTCAAGTTATGAATTGATTACTGCAAGGGATGGGATTGGTCATAGTTGGACAGTTCTGCTTCTTGTAGGCCAAGCGATGAATTGATTCCCCAAGGTATGAAACTAGTCATAGTTTGACATTCTTGACACTTGTGGGATGTGAGGCGAATGGCCATGATTTGGATGTGACGTGTGTTGCAAGGTATTGGCCCTTGGTCTCCTTGTGTTGTGTAGTGCAGTGCTTGGGTTTTCGACATGTTTTAGCCACCTCTCATGGATTCATTAATTCTTGCGGTTGTATCGAGCATTAACAGGCTGATCTTTTGGTGCAACGACAACCATGTTTCTAACAAGTGGTATTAAAGCCTAGGTCATGGGTTCAAACCCCCCACTTGCTCTGGGGGGGATTGTTGCAAGGTGCACGCCCTTGGTCTTTTTGTGTTGTGCAGCATAGTGCTCGGGTTTGCGACATGGATTAACTGCCTCCCGTGGATACATTAAATCTCGTAGTTGTATCAAGCATTAACAATTCGATCTTTTGGTGAATCAACAAATGTGTTTCTAACAATGCACTCTCTAGCCTAGTTGGGTTGGGCAGTTTATTGGTACCCTTTTGAGTTCCTACCAAACTAAGCAATGATTGGTTATAGTTTGATTAGCTAATCATAATGTTTATTGTAATTTGCATGTTCACTATGTCTACATATGTTCACGTTTATGCTTCATGTTTAGTTTAAGCCCGATGTTCCTAACATGTCTATTCCATGAATCTCTATGATTATTGCCTTGGGCTGATCTAGAACATGAGAATAACAAGAGTAAACCAAAAAGATATGAATTTATTTAGGGCAATAGATATGTGCCATGCTTCTAATCCTAATATTAATATATGTTAAGATCATCCATTCTTTAATGCAAAGAGATATCCATAGTATGGTGCAAGCATTGGGTCAACCAAATTAAAGAAGAAATACCAATCTCCAAGGGTTGATGTATTCAGTTCTTAGAAACCTAAATTGCTTGAGGACAAACAATTTTAGGAAGGACGGACTGTAATGTCCCCTTGTTGAATTAGGATTTGTTAATGAATAATAATAATAAATTAAAATATAAAAGAATAAAAATAAAATTTAATATAATTAAAATTTAGTTAAGTTTAATGAATGGTCAAAAGGCATGAAATGAAAAGTTGTGGCTCCCTCAAACATGAGATATAAAAGGGAGAGAAGAGATCTTCGTTTGGGGAGGAAAGGGGATAAGGAAGAAAGAAGGGAGGAAAGGAATCAAGGAAGCATTTATGGGAAAAATGATAAGGAAGTGACTCTTTTAGAGGGGGAACAATGATGAAGGGTTGTGACTCTTTTGAAGGTGGAAAGTGTGAAAGGTTGTGACCATTATGAAGAGGTGTGACTCTTCCTCGCATTGGAGGATATAAAGGGGAGAATTTTTCATTTGAGAAGGAAGGATCCATGGAATAGAACAAAATTTTTGAAGCATTAAAAGCAGAGTTAGGAGAAGACCTAAATCGGAATTATAAGAAAATTTGGAATAATGATATGAACATTATCAAAGAGATCATAACACATACAAATTTGTAGTCAATAATCAAGCAGGCATGGAAGGAAAAGAAGGGAAAACATTAAATCAATAACTAGAGAATTAGACTTGATGGAATAGAAATGATTCTCATACACATATATCTGAGTATGGGCAACAAATCAAATTGATATAAATAGTAGACCTATGCATTTACAAGGTGCTTGGGCAAAAATATAGGAATATCCCATTAGGGGACATTACATTGATGTCCTCATTCTCATAGATCGTATTTGTTCTATGTCCGGGCAGGTTCTCTATTATTCTTGCTCAATTGTGGATGCACAAAGGTTTGGAGTTTTTTGTTGGACAATTTTTTTTTAACCTTAGCTTTGTGAAGAGGTGTGGCAAGGATATCCTTGCACGATGTTTCTTCCTCTCATGGCCCTCATCCTAGATCGGCCTTCATTCTCAACATTCTCTTATGTATTGGTATGCATTTATTTCTTTGCTCAAGTCTAAAGTTCATGCACAACTCATTTCTCTGTCCACAATTCATCTTTGGGCACACATCCTTGACAATAGTTTTTTGATTGGCCGAATTATCTTTGATTTTATTGAACCTTATCATATATTAAAGTCTCAACAAAATATTTGCCTCAACTCTTGTGGTGTTAGGGTTTTACTTGGTGCAACATATAGAGTGGTGGGCCCGTTATTTTTGTTTGAGCATTCACTATTGGCATTTATACCACATTGGGTGGGCAAAGAGTCTTTGTGCTTTTCAAATACATTAGTGGTCCTAGATGTTATTGAGTTGATGTGTGGCTCATGGTTTGGTGCCTGAGGTTGTTGGAGAAGTTGTGGTGGTGAGGTTTACCTGCCACCTAGTCGAGCAATTGAGCCCTTGTTGGTCCATAGGGACCTATTGTGACCTAATTACACATCACCCCATTCCGAATGGGGACCCCCTTACATTTTTTGGTCCACTTGGTCTTTTAGTTGTGGTCTTTTGGGTTGTTTGGCAGTATTTTCTTCAATCTCCTTAGGTCTCCAAGTGTTTTAGCGAATTTTGGCCAAGTTTGCAATTGTTTTGAGTAAATTTGGCCAAGTCTGAAGCTTGTATTGTCTATTCTAGAGTATTTATCCTTCAAACTTAGAAATGAGGCCAATAACAGGGTTTTGAGAAATTTGAACGAATCAATGAAGCGAGGACCCTTCAAGGAAGCTACCAATTAAATTTGAGCGAATTCAGAGGACTTACTATTTTTAGTAAGTCTCTTTTCAATAAGTTTCAGCGCGTCCCAGATTGGCCTAATTTTGTGTTTAAACAAATTTACTATTTTTAGCAATGTCTATTTTTAGTATGTCTATCTAAGTTAGTAAGTATCCCTGTGTCTCAATTTGTCCTCATTTGATGTTTGGAAAACTTACTATTTTTAGTAAATCTATTTTTGGTAGGTCTATCTGTGGCAGTTGGTAGGACAATGATGAGAGATAATTCCTGAATATCCAAGTTCTAAATCTGGAAAAGGTGAAAAGTAGGCAGACGATCAAAATTTTGGCTAAAAGTTTGGAATTCTTTCCCAAGATGGCAAGGCATGAAAGTCTATTATAAGGCATGGAAGAATTTATCCTTAACTAAAAATTCCTCCTTTGCCCCTAAATGGTGCCAAAGACTAGGTGGAAAGTGCACTTCTCATGACAAGGAGGATTTTCCTTGGTCAAATTTATTCACTCCCACCAAAATGCGCTATGGGTAGAGAGTTGCGTGCAAAATTCATGCCAAGGAGGAATTTTCCTCTTTCATCAAATTCCTCCACTACCTTAGATTTGCACCCAAGGCAAGGAGGAGAGCGCTAAAATCAAGACAAGGAGGAATTTTTCGTTTCTAGGAAATTCCTCCACCTCATCCAAAATGCGCCCAAGGCAAGGGTAGAGCGCCAAAACCAGGTCACGGAGGATATTTCCTCTGAGGACAAAATTCCTCCTTTTCCAGTCAAGTGTGCCCAAGTGTGAAGAATTCCTAGAAGTAAAAAAAATTGGCTAAGTGTTGAGATTTCTCCACTTTTGGGCTCCAAACTAGATAGAATTCCTTGAAAATGGAAAAAGTGGTTGAATGTCAGAAAATTCTCCCTTCAGGACATAGCACACATGAGCATTCACAAAATTCCTCTAAGGCAAAATTTCACAAGGGAAGAAATTTTCCTTCTCCAAGATTGCGGGTGTTCAAGAGTTCTTTAGAAATAGAATAGATTGTTAAAATTTCTCCAAGACAAGAAAATCTTTCAAAATATCTCTTGTACGCCAAAGATGGAAATAATCTTGTAAAAGATGGGTTGACAACATGCAAAAGGAATATTCCGTATTAATGAGGCATAACTTGGAAAATTATAGAAGTTCCTATTTTTTAATTCAAATATGACAACAAGGTCCACTAGAATGGCGAGTTGTCTCCTTCTCATTAGGGAAACATGACACATGATTGGAATGAATTAATACAATGGCTAAATTTATCTCCTCACCAACTTAGCAACTTAGTGGACGATCTCTATTTAAGCAAGGATTTGGAATTCATTCTTCACAATACATTTCAGAGAAATTGAAGCAAGAGCAAGGGTGGAGAAAAGCTTGGGCGAAGTTTTTTATTATCATCCAGAAGTACTTATTTTGGAGGTTTTTATTTATTCAAATTTTGGAACTGGTAGCATGGAATTCTTCTCTTGGCAAAATTCTAGAATTCTCTTGTCAGCACTTTAATGTTATTTATTTTATTTTGTAGGAATGGTGAAATCCAACAAAGCAACAAATACTTCTTAGCAAGCACAGATTAAGAACGAACAAAGAGGATTCCTCCCGAAGACAAAAATCATTTCAAAATGGAGAGAAGTTAGCAATACTAACTTGAGAACTTTCAAGTTGGGAGAATTCAAAAAGAGAGTATTTGGAACAATCGGACATCCTCCATCAACTATTGCCAAAAAGATAGTCAAAAGTGGAATTGTGGCAGTTGTCGACTATCCTCCTGTCATCCAATGCTTGGAGTTGATTATGGAGTGTACAAAGCATTACAATGTTGAAAGGAAAGGGATTCTGACACCTGGTGGCAAACTCTTGGCGAATCTTACTGCTAAATCAATTGGTGAGACTTTTGGAATTCCTGTATTCCAGTCCATGATGTATAAGACAAAGGAAAGAGCGACTTTGATATTTGATTCCATCTTTGAGAGATGCATTTTAATCATTAATACAATATGGATGTAGAAGTTGAAGCCCCACATTTCAAAGTTGCCCAAGCAACTCACCAACATGGATTTCACGCAAGAATATGTTGATTTTGTGATGATGATGAGCCGGGTCATGGGATGTCCATGGGCTTACATCTTTGAATCTTGGACGTTTTACTTTATTGACGAAGTAATGGAGGGCATACAGATGGTAGACTTGGCAAGAATAATAAGCAACAACTTGGACGAGCAATCGAGGACTTTAAAGCAGTCTCAATCTTGTTACATGAGCTTGTATATTGTCTACCTATTGGCTAGAATGGGCGAGTTCAATGGATTGCCAGGCAAAGGACCCATGGGATGTGGCCCATGACAATTGAAGGTTCACGAGTGCCATCCACAACTACACTTGTATGACCCTACTTTCAAGAAAGAAAGTGACACCTTCACTATGCATATTACCAGAACTTTGCAAGGAGGACTTCACACAAGGTTGTTGCAAGAGGCAAGGAAGTTGGTAAAAAAGTATGGAGCCTGATACATTCAATTTTCGATATTTACTTACATCCAGGTCCTTCTCGACCTAGCCATATAAACTTCCAAGATATCCAATAGACAAAATGGTGCTATTAGAGGTTACTAGATAGTTGACTGCCTACGACAAATTTCAAAAGAAGAATTTTGGGCTCGAATTTCCAATTGTCATAGGAGATTATGAGGAAATGTGTCAATCATTGGTGGCAACAAAGAAGTTAGTAGATGAATTAATATTCTACCACCTAGAACCTCATACCACTAAGACATTCTTTGATCAATATGATAAAATAAGGTAGTTGGTGTAAAGCACAAACACAAGATTTAGTTGGAGGATTATTGGGCTAACGCCAAGGATGACTATGAAATCAAAAGGAGGATGTTTTCTAGGTTGCCTCTTAAATTGATAAGAAATTGTGAAATTATACAAGTGTCAGATCAAATAGAGGAGGATGTGAATACCGTTCAGGTGGAGGATGAGAAGGAGGATAAGCCAATTCAGGCACCTAACTGGTCAGAACCAGAAGTTAATGATTTAAATGTCCTAAGCAGGCCAGTTTTGAAGTTCACTAGGCATTGGGTTGAACGACACATCGCAAAGTTGAAAGCAAAGAATACCCGCTTGACTTACAATCTTATGGGAGACTTTAACCCTCTTAGAGGGATGTTCATCAAGAGCCTTAGAAGCGACTAGTAACAACACTGAAGATGATGCAAAAATTGGAACATCGGAAGAGACATGAACAAACACGACAGGAACGGGTGTCGAAGGAACACCCTCTGACTACAAAGCAACATCATGTTCTCGGGCCATCACCCGTCGATGATGCTTACACTCATGTGCACACTGATTACGACGAAGATGAGGATCGAGGGTTGAATCCTAGGAAGAGTTAGGAGCATCATGCTCTATAGGAGAGGCCTCTGAAACTATGTTAGGGATAGGAGAAGGCCCTACTAATGGAACAAGGGGTGCACCCGACATAGGTACTGCATTCACAGCAACGAGCACCCTAGCTCGCTTTGCTCGAGGAGCAACTGGAGGAACATAGGGTGCCTACACAGGCTATGAAGTAGGAGCAAGTAGTGATGAATGAGCATGAGCGGAACACTTCCCCCTCTCATATCGAGTAGGTTGGGGGATATCTGCCAGGATTGGGAGCTCGAAGGGACTGCAGATCACAAACTTTGACAACATAGGTGCCTTTCCCTTGTCTACAGTAGGTGCAGTCCCAGGAACAAAAGACACCATTGGAGGCTCTATAGTCCTGGGTGGACGAGGAGGTCTACTTGGAGGAGCGGGCCTAACCTCAGCCTCCAATGACGAAGGGGCATAAGGCACCACCCTCTCTAACACAGGAATAAACGAAGTAGAGGTTGATGTAGGAAAGGGCAACGAATAGCTAGGATGAACCGGTTTAGGAGCCAACTCCCTTGTTTTATATTGATAATACGCTCTATACATTAAGTCACCATAAGGTTGCATAGGTCCAAATGGAGTAGGCCAAAAATGACCTAATGAAAAGTCCCCACAGGCTACTAGTGGTCAATACCTAGCATCCTGGACAACGTGCACCAAACCCTCATGAGGAAACTTTAAGCACTTATGAATCACCGAAGGGACCACATCTATAACAATCAACCAAAGAATACCTAGTTTGGCACGAAAGAGGTTTGATTCGATAATAATAACAAACGTAGTCAAAACCGCCTTCGGTCTCACGAGGACCGTTATGGTGATACTACCCAAAGGAGAAAGGGACAACCTAGTATGCGTTCTCAAGGTAGCACGACACTCATCATATCTCGACCTATGCCATCCATTTACAAAAAAAACATTTCCTCCGTGATGACATCGACTTTGCATGAAGGGTCAACCATCACACCCATGACAATTTGACCATTTAGCTTTATAGGAATGTATAGAGGAGGAGGCTCTCCACAATATGAGGCATCCAAAAGGGTGAATGATATATCATAAACTTTCATCTTCTAGCTAGGAGGCAAGATCGAAGTGATAGTAACCATATTGACATATGAGCCATCATTTGATACTGGATCTGAATCTGATGCAGAGATAAAGTTAGACGTATGCGACGGAAAAGGATCTGTGTAAATCTGCAACTCACTGTTCGTCTAATCAATATACTTATTGGATTTATGTTTCCTATCACCGACCTTTATAGCTCTACTATCGATGTGGTCTTGGAATAGTCTAAGATGATAACAATACTTGGTGTCATGACTAGGCACACGATAATATGGACATAATTTAACACCATCAGACCAACGAGGGTATGGTTTGTTATCAGGCAAAGGTCTAATCTTTGAAAGGGTAATGAGATTGTCTTTAAGAAATTTTTGCATTATACTCAAATAGGAGTCATTCAACTTGGTGAAGACCCTATTACATTGTGGATCCTGTGTAGCAACTATCAATGGTGTAGCTACGACATTAACCACAACTTTGTTATTTCTAGACCCTTTCGTGGACACACCCCCAAAACCACTAGTACGAGGGTTTGAAGTAGATTCTTCGAACTGATTCATTGTATGCTGGTAATCATAGGTTAGCGAAAATTTGATATTAGTTAAGAGATAATTTATCCCTCAATGCCGACTACAGATTTCCAATGAAAATTCTCTCTGTAACATTATAGTTCGACTTTTGTTTACAATGAACAAGGTCTGCGATGGTGACCTGCTACCAATGTTAGCCTGGAACCGTTTGAGGAACAAATCCATAAGCTGGTCAAATGTCTGGATGGAATGATTAGGACGAGTTGTAGCATTCTAATGCAGTCCCCTCAAGGGAACTTGAGAAAAGCTTAAGCAAGACAAAATCCAGAGTATGATAATCACTACACATAGTCATGAATGAATCAATGTTCACATTAGGATCACCATCTTTATTGAATCAATCAAACTTCAATGATTCAACCCCATGGGGAAGGATGGTATTAAGGATGGTAATATCAAGCGAGCTCTTGCGAAAGTAAGCACGCATCGAAGACTGGCTATAGGCAGACACAAGATTCATGAGTTACTACTGCAATTGTCCCATATTCAACAATATGGTGTTCAAGACAGGATTAGCAAGTGGAGGAGGAGGTGGAGGAGCATCACGTGTGCCACCACATCCACCAACAGTAACATGAGGAAATATCACCACCAGGGATAGCATCAACACCTAAACCAATGCTGAAAAAAGTTGTATATGCCACAACAAAAGTGGTAGTGGAACTACTAGCCATGCTGGTACAACACATGAGAATGGTAGAAGCAATGATACTAGGGATGGTGGGTGCAGAGTCAACCATGTGTACTGTCATCCTAGGTATGTCAACACCAATTTGAGAACTAGAGGCGTCTAACTGATCACCTTGGGTAGGAGTATCTGCGAAGGGCACATGATTCTTAACAATTAAGGATAATTCTCTCAACATCTCTAGGCCTATTTTGTCTGAGATCAACATGTCCCTCAAAGTGTTCACAACATTTCTAGCTTGGGGGAGGACATTTCTCAATTTAAGAAGCCTATGAAATCTCTCAAGTTCTGCTCTAACATATGAATCCGGTCAAACTCAATGGTGATAGTAGTGTCATGATCAATGGCAGGACGAGAAGACGGGGGGCAATTCGTTGAGGTGTTATTATGAGAATTTGATTGTGAACTAGATGGATAATGACCCCCTATCAAAATGGTCCTAATAGGGTGAGAGGCTAGGAACTCATTCAGATAGGGAAGCAGATCGTTAAACATTGGACTTGGCCTAGGAGGACTGTAGTGATTTGGGGGAATGCTCTTCCTAGCAGTCCTTACAATGATTCTTGTGGCAATCTGGGTTGTAAAGCTCATAGACAAGCTCTACAACACCTCGACCACTATATGAGGATACTACAACGATTTTACAACACTTAACGATGAAGGAACTTGGTTTGAAATGTGTTTATATGTTAACTTGCATTTATGAATATATATTTCTTGTTTTCTTTTAAATTATAATAACACAGACACAACGAGAAATAAAAAAATGCAACTAGTTTCATGTCCGGTTCACCAAAATGTGGAGGACGAGATTTTCTACCCTCAAAGTGATGAACTCCAAGGAAAAAACCGACCTTCACTCTACCTCACTTAAACTAGCGCTAAAGGTGAGCCAAGGGATGCAAAGTACAAAACTAAACAACTAAGGCTATAGAGACCCTTGAAACGGACTCTGCTAAGTCTTTGTTCTCAAGACGAACGTGTAGAACTGGGACACCAACGCGACGTGCTAAGGTCTTGTACGAACAAAGTACAAAGACCGTACAACAGATGTGGACGTGACAATATGATTAAAATAATGATACTATGATAAATAAAATAACAGGGATAGAATGCAAACAGTTAAAAGAAGACAAGAAAATATGAGGGGAGCGTACAATCGGTCCACGATTGAAGCCTCTTACAAGATAATCTCCTTCCCTCGATCACAAACTTTCACGCAAAGAAAAGGGAAAATGTTGGGCATTGTGTTTAGAGGTCTGCCTCAGTCAAACTCCTATTTTGGTGTTTCCACCTCCACGGACAACCTAGATAATAGCCATGAGTGGAAGATAAATGATAAAAATGAAAGAAAATAGATAGAACACTTGATATGCTAGATAAAAGCAATTGATATGTAAGCAGAGAAAGAAAAAGAGACTCCCCTTCAACACTTAAGAAATTATCTTCCAGATGAATGGAGTTGAGTTCCAAGAGCTCTCCAAAGGTTGTGATAATGGTGGATGTTGAATAGAAAACCTGTAAGAGAGATGTAGAAAATGTGCTAAGAGTCTGAGGAATTCACCAAGTGATTAAGAAGTCCCAAAATCATCTCAAATACATGAAATATAGACCCCTAGGAAGAATCTTGATGTCAATGGTTGTAGACAAAGTCATTATAAGCTCTTCCAGGTGTAGGCGTAATGCTCAAACAACAACTTGCGGATTGACATATTTGCAGGACGCTAGCGCGACACACATGTCTCCACAACACATTCGTGTCCATAAGTCAAATGATCAACATGGTTGGGAAGAGGCCAAATTCTAAGCTGACAAGGCGATCCATCTGGACAAAAGGACAAGGGGATGAAGAATGACCCCAATCGTCTTAGAGCAAAGGCACTTATGTGACGTGGAATTGCATAGGGTGCAATTTACGACGTTACAGTAATATATTCTTTGCACTTATTTTTTCAAATAAACAAAGGGTTAATATATGACAATAGTTTGATTTTAATGATGAAAGTGGGAATCATATTTCAATATTTTATAAATAATCTTAGTCTAATATATGACTTCTGATCATTCAATGTACGTAAACAAATTACTATTTAAATTAAAGCTTTCGTAATCCCATGACCTTCCAACACAAACTCTTCTCTTCTTATATCTATTACATTTAATAGGCTTGTAATTGGCATGACACCAAAACTATCAAAAAGTAAATAAATGTGAATTTTTACCATCTACTTGCATGCATTGACTAGACTAACAAAATTAAAGTTAAATAAATGTGATTTTTAATTGTCCACTTGCATGCATGGTTAGTTTTTACTCATGCTCTATATATTAACACAATGTACCACTCCTTCACTCATTAACAATAATAGCTCATTTATTACCTTTTGCTTTGAATGACTACACGTTGCTCTTGTTCTCCATGCGCCCATAATTTCATACACTCATGTCTCAATCATCCAAAATTTCTATAGCTTCAAAATTTTCTATAAACTTATTCATCTCCTCATTTGTCAATCGTCTCTTGAACAAGAGTAGAGGCTCTATAGAAGGGTTTAGCATAGGTACCTTCTGACTTGCATTGATTTCATTTTATTTGATATATTAAGGAATGTAGTGGCATCTTGCTAAATCTTATAAAAATAAGTGAAATTCTATTAATATTAGTTAGAATTTGTTTTAAATTTTATGTAATTAATTAAATGTATATAAACTAGAATTCAAAGCATTTGTAATCATAAAGAAATCATACAATTCTATTGATGAAATGTGTACAATTAATTGTTGTAAAGTATTGAGGCTAACTTTGTGTAAATTTAATGTCTAGGTGACATCCATTTAGCTCAATTTCAGTTCTTGAAAAAGGAAACTAATGATTCCATTCAAGAGGAGAGTGTCGATGATTCCATTATTAAGGAACGTGTCTCTAATGAGTAAGAAAATAGCTATTGACCCTTTCAATAGCTAGGAACACACGGTGGTATAGTTACTATCAATGTATTCCCTTTTACAAACAAAATGTTTTATATATTTGAATGTTTGATTGTATAATGGAATTTATATAGGTTTTGATGCCAATTGAAACCTATCTATTGCTCCTTTGTAGTTTTGAAATATGTCGTAAGATATTACCACTTCTTTGCATATAATTACAAAACAAAAAGAGTTATAAAACAAAGTTTTCATTTTATTTATTACATCAACACATAATAATTTAATAGATAGTTTAACATTTGAATTCAACCATAATGATATATGTTTTGTTGGTATGAAATATACTCTTTACTAATAATTGTAAGAAAATGCTCATATTTTTGGCATTTAATTAGAAATCAAGGTTTAGTTGAGAGAATAAGGTTAATATTTTTTTGAGATTTATATCTTTGGAGTCAGTTGGAAGTTACTAAGATTAATATGACTAATAAAAATAAAGATCATGTATTTAAATTGGGATTTATTAATTATATATAATTGTCTTTTTTAACATGAAGATGCCTAAGAAAGGAAGGCTAGACTCCCCCGCAAATGAGTTAAGTGCATGTTACACCAATTAAATTTATTGGGAGAAAAATAATGAAAAGCATGTTATCATGTTTAATAGATTTGTATCGATATGACATTAATTCTTAATTGGAAATCATAAATTTTAACGTTCAATTCTTTATCTCTAAGGATTTACCTATCTTTCAACACTAGAATAAGATTCATTTGAACCAATGATGGCCAATTTCAAAATTGATACCAATATGATATTATATTCATGCAAACATACAACCTACCGATTGATGGGAAAGAGATTAAGATCCTTGAATTATCTCTGTGATTTTGAGTAAATAGAGTAAATAGATTGTAGATAATATGAATGTAGATGGTGGAAATGTATGACACATATTTATAGAAAGGAAACCCCCCACTAGTCTTTACACAATTATCTCTTATCATTTTAAGACAAAGCTTTATGTAAAGAATCGCAAGAGAAGGTTGTCAAATTATGTGGAGAATCAATTGTACCTTCTGATATATATAGATATCACCCTAATTTTTTTGGAACCATGCTAGAAGATAGTTTATTATCATAGTTTCAATTGGACAATTAACAACATCATCTTTTGAGACTACCACAACTATAATAGGCGGGGAAGGTAGAGGAACTAATAGAGTAAAAATAATAGATTAGATAAAAGTCTTTTATTTCTTTGCTTGACTCAATGCTAGAAGTATATAAATTTTTTACTTTAACATAATTTTTTAAATGTTCATAAATTTGAAAATATTTGATGTCATGCTAGAAATTAGTTTATAATCATAATTTTAATTGAACCATCATCAACTTCATCTTCTTTTTTTTTTTTTGGAAGGTAGAGGAGCTAATAGAGTAAAAATAATAGATTAGATAAGAGTCTTTTATTTCTTTGCTTGACTCAATGCTAGAAGTATATAGAATTTTTAAAGCCATGCTTTAAAAATTAGTTTATAATCATAATTTTAATTGAACCATCATCAACTTCATCTTTTTCTTTTCTTCTTTTTTTTTTTTTGGTTCTCTTCGCTCGCTCGATAATAATTCTATATTTTATTTATATTCAAAAGGAAAAGTCATAACAAAAACAATATGCATCCAAAGAGTCCACTGAAAAACAAAACCCACACACAACCTGTACCACATGTCCCTCCAAAAACTACTCCAAGAGTCTAAACCCTATTCACCCTCATCGAGCATACCAAAAATATTGCTCACAGTCACTAGACAATTAAAACCAAATAACTACCCCATTAACCAGCTCCATTACATACATTAACAAGAAACGGGACATGGATGAACCCACAACTGAAGAAAGAAAAAAACTTGCTAAACTGGGGTTGTAACATAAATTATCTGTTTTTCTTTGAGGAGCTCATTTCACCTCCAACCTCTTGCATCTTTGGCTCTTTTCGCTTCCTCGGTCGCAATACACGCCTCCCCACACCGTCCACTTTAGCCTTGGGCATTTCAATGACTGTCTCTAATTTTGTGATTTGGACCAAGATTTTTAAGTCTTCCCAGCCATGTTTTGCTTCAGCTCCACGACACGCTTGGCACAATCCTTGCGGCCACCGAACAAAGGGGGTTAAATTTCGACCACCACCCTGCCCACCATCTTCCAGACCCTCTCAGATATCAAAACCTTTGCCAGGAATAACCCATTTGAGAAAAAGTATCCATTCCTCCCAAAACTCTTTGTGGGCAATGGCTTCGATTACCCGCCTCACCATGCCTTCTTGTTCCCCAACTTCCAAGCCCCACGCCATAATCAGATAATAGATATCCATTATGGTTTTATATCTGTGTTTTACCAGGCCGAAAGCCTTGCCCACAATGAGGAATATACATTTCTCCAAACACTCATCATTGAAATGGAAAATCCCTTTCAATCTTCTATCTGTCAACTCTCCTAAAAGGGACACAATTGTTTCTTTGTCCTTATGGTGAAATTAGCCTCCATTGTTGCCTACCTGCACAGTGTCGCCACCTTACACCTTGGAATTAAACTTCACCACTACGAAACTCCCCTATCAAACAACTCGGCTCTTCTTCACCGTGAAGCCAAATGAAACAGAATTGGGACAAGAGGACAAACATTAAAAAAGCTATCCAATCACCACAATAACTACCATAAATGCCATTGCAGGCTTTTAGTCCCTGCCGCCAACTTTCACATCACCTCATTGGCCAACGCATTTAATAAGCCTAAAAAGGTCTAAACACAAAAAGCAACAACGGTATCTTATAAAAGCTTATAATTAATCTAAAATGCCTTGCCTTAAATCCTCAACCCTTGGTTCACCAATCTTGTCAAAGGATAAAGCCTATTTTGATAGGGTGTATGCCTCCATATTACCCGATCTTCTGACATGACTGATTTAGAAATATTCAAAAAAAGCTAAATCATCCATTATACTAAAAATTGAATTTTGCAAGTGCCAAGCATCAATACCCCCGAAATGCAGTTTCCTAACTCCCAACTTCTTACCTATTCTGACAGCTATCAATGTAGCTAAAGCTTCTATGACATTATTCGTTCCAGGTTCAAGTTTTTAGCTCCAAAAGCCACAACATCCCCATTCCAATCTCAAACAATAAAACCAACACCAGATGGTCCAGAGTTCCCTTAAGAAGCTCCACCAAAATTGATTTTCCACTAGCCTTCTTAAGGTCTCTCCCATTCCTCCTTGGATTGATCGATTGAGCTAGATTGAACCCAGCCATGCCCCTTAACGGGCATCATCAACTTCATCTTTTGAGACTACCACATCTATCAATAGTGGGGGAGGTGGAATAACCAACAAAATAGAAATAATATAGATAAGAGTATTTGATTTCTTTGCTTGAGTTGATGCCAAATTCTTTTATGTCTAATGCAACAATTTTTAATTAGACAAACTCATTTCTTTGTCTTTTCTTTTTTTGAGAAGTGGAACTTGCAAAATCAAGTGAAATTTTTATTTTCATGAGTTATGTTCTTTATTTCTTTTAATTACAAGGCTTCAAGGGTAGAGGCTTGAGTGAATTTTTTAAGATAAAAGTTAACATCTAAAGTTTGAGATTAATTTCAGCCTTTTTAGAGCATTATAAATAAATCACATCCCCTATCTACCATTCATTTATGACTTTACCCAACCATTCAAAGAGAAAAATCCAACACGATATAGGGAAAAACTCTAAGAGTTCTAAAAGCAAATATATATCAAAAGGAAATGAAGGAAATACATATTGATTTCATGTAGAATCACATTTTTTAATGCTTTGATAGTTAAAATTACAATGAAAAATATTTAAAGAGAGGCACATCAAACGTACCATCACTATTAGTGAGAGAAATATTGCATCAAGTAAAATAATAGTGAAAATGTAGTGGAACATGTGGTGTGTGTGTGTGTGTGTGAGAGAGAGAGAGAGAGAGAGAGAGAGAGAGAGAGAGAGAGAGAGAGAGAGAGAGAGAGATTCATTGCCATTTTATGAAAGTAACTAAGCAGTCAAAGTAATCCTTGTTCATCACACCAAAAACTAGAGAGAGAGAGAGAGAGAGAGAGAGAGAGAGAGAGAGAGAGAGAGAGAGAGAGAGAGAGAGAGAGAGAGAGAGAGAGAGAGAGAGAGAGTCATTGCCATTGTATGAAAGTAACTAAGCAGTCAAAGTAATCCTTGTTCATCACACCAAAAACTATAATTAAAAAAATATTTTACAAAATGACCTTATTTGCTTAAACATGGATAAGTTAGTAATTATTTTTAAGGGTGGTGATGTTATTATGGAAATGCACGTGCTTAGGTTCATGATGAGAAACTGGTAGATGATGATATCATATATATTCCACATGTTTTGAAAGTAGTTAGTGAATATATCATCAATAGGCCGAACTAAAATTAACTCCATTTTAATTATTATGTGTGTATCAAGCAATTATATTCTTAATACCTACCAAAGACTAAGTCATACATGTTGTGTACTCTAAACGTCTTTGTTACCTATTATTTCAAATGAGTTATTTTTATTATAAATTTCCTCAATATCTTAGTTTTATTTGATTTTTATAATAAAAAAATTATGTTAGCTTATATCACAAGATAACAAGTTACTTATCACAAGTGTGGTTGTCGTTGCACAAAAAGATCGATCTATTAATGCCCGATACAACCACTAACTCGAGCATTGTGTTGCACAACACAAGGAAACCAATGGCGCACACCTTGCAACAACCCCCCTAGCGCAAGTGAGGGGTTTGAACCTATGACCAAGCTCTACTACCACTTATTACAAGTGTGGTTGTCGTTGCACCAAAATATTGATCTGTTAATGCCTGATACAACCACTAAACCCGAGTGTTGTGCCGCACAACACAAGGAGACCAAGGGTGCCACACCTTGCAACAATAAGTACGATCAACATTAGAAAATAATATGACACTATTTGATTTTTACTAATTTTTTAAGGACTTTATTTGATTTTTAGGGATTTTTTCAAGCATTTTTGGATTTTTTAGAAAAAAAATTTCAGGAATTTTAAGCATTAATTTGCCCTAAGTGTCTAGCAAGGCAAGGAATATGACAAATGGATAAATAAGCTTGCTAAAATGCTAATGGATAGAGGGAAGACAAAGGCCATTTATTATGGAGACAAAGCGAATTCAATTTCCAAGGGCTATCACACGATGGGATAAGGGATTGGATATGCCAATGTAAAGAAACAACATGGCACGAGGGACATGTCAAGAGGTTTTTGAAACCATGTTTTGTATTTTACATCCTTATGTCGGATCAAGATCAAGAGATAGAAAATAGTGTATGGACGGTGATAGGATATGGATAGGATAAGCAAGATCAAATATGGATAAGGGATATGAACTAAAGGTTGCGATAGGCTAAAGGATAGTGACTGAAGGTTGCAATAAGCCAAGGATTATAGAGGAAATGTTGTAATAAGCTAATGGATAAAGACCAAAAGCTATGATAGATTAAAAGCTGCGAACAAGATGTATGACGTTCATGAAGATCCTCAGCCTTGTCAAGATCAAAGATGGAAAAGGGAATATGGACATGAAGGACAATAGGATAATGGAGGGTGATAGGATATGACAAGATAATATAAATAAATCATGCTCCCAAGTATGGCATGCAAGAAGTTCATAGATTACACATGATGCCTATTTGCTAGGTTTTCGTCATGGTACTTGCCAAAGGCGCTTGTTCGTTAGGTTTCACTATAAGTTTTTCCTCACATAGGCCTCACTTTGGTGTTCTGGTTTTTGAGGCCTAATTGCAATGTTGATTACGCTCGCACCACCTATCTACTATGCACTCTCACTATCTTCCCTATCTTCCCTTGGAGTCCCGATTTTTAGGAATAGGGTGTGGTATGCCCTAATCCTAAATTAGGACTAGTGCGCACAATGCCTTGGGCCTCTTAATCAAGCCCTAAATTGGAGCCTCATAACAATCATCACAAATGAGCGAGAATTCGGATCTTGTGTTGGCCTATTTCAGAAATTCAATTTGTTTTTTGGACAAACAAGTATAAAAGGAGGTATACCCCTCTCATTTGATATCTAATGCTAACAACTTATAAGATCACAATTACACTTTTATGAAATTCAATTCGAGTGAGCAAGCAATCAGTAATTCATCAAGCATTGGAGAAGAAGTGAAGTCAAGTTCAAGAATTAAAGATGGCATTCATGATCAATGTTTTATGAAGACAAACAAAACTTCATCAAGGTAAACATTGTGGTTTCAAGAATTATATTTCAGATTCAGTCTTTCCCTCAAAAGAAAAGTACTTTATTATAGTCTTTGATTACATTTGTCAATTAAAATTCATGTTTAATTCCAAAATTAGGATTTGACTTGAGGCAAAACCCTATTCCCAACATATTAAAATCAGAAGAATTGAAAGGGGAAAAGCAAAGATATCTGACTTTGCAGATATACAAGAGGATTTTGATGTTGGTGTGCCACCACCTTCTCCCCCGTGAGATACTTTCGATGAAGATAACGTCGTTGATGTCCTAAATGATATGGATAGGGCCATCATCCCAAGTATAATACCAGAGGAGGACACTGATGATGAGAGGATTACTGCCTCTAAGAATTTCATGGCGGATGACAATTTTGTTAATACTCTCGAGTTCAAGTCTTTTTGGATTAGGGAGAAATTGAAGAACTTATCTGATGATGAGATCAAAGATTTTGATAGAAACAACTTCCAATGCACCCCTATGGAAGGTAGGGAAATGGTAACAAACAGTGGCATGCTTCTGGTACCTGAATGATATTTTGAAAAAATCTTCTTATTAGACTAGATCATGAGGCAAAAAGACCCCAATTTTGCTAGAGAATTTAGAGAACATGGGTCAGGGGTTAGTATAAGTTTGAAGGCATTTTGTTTATGGGGTAAGGCCCCAAACATTTAGAAGCATGTAGTCTTGCAAGGTGGACAACAAAAAACAGGGGATGTTATAGTTAGGACATTGGAAGACACTACTGCATCTACAGTTGTGGCCATAACATCCCATGCAGTCCAGTTTTCTCAACTAGTTGTGGAAGACCTGGAGTAAAAACATGCCAGGCTTAAGGACATGCATGTGGCTCTCAATGCAAGCCATAATAATTTATTCATTGAAAATGTAGCATTGAAGAACAAAATAAATAAAATGACTACAGAAACTTCAAGAGGTATAAGGCCTAAAGAGTTGGAGAGATTGAATAAAGAATTACAAAATGTTAAAGATGAAGCTGAGAAGAACTATTTTGAAATTATAAAAATCTTCAAGTTTACAAATTTCTAATAAAGTTATTGAAAACTTGAATGAGGTGCACACATCTTATTCTTTGACATCACAACTTCTCAGACAGCTGGATGAAATTCTTTCATTATTTCAACCTATCAAGATTACTTGGCTACCAAAAAGTCAAATTCTAAGGAAGTCTTGTTAGCAGTCAATAATGTGGCTTCTCCACCCTAAATTGCGGGGATAACTTGGAAAAACTATAATTTATTGATTAAGGAGTTGCCTTACATAGAAGAGGAGAAGAAGACATTGATGGGTATGATTGACTCCTTCCAAGGGCTACAAAAGTGGGATATTCCTACTATTTTGATAGGGAAAGGACAAATCAAAGACTTGGATGTATAGAAGCAAGGATTCCAAGATGCCATCAATGCAGTTTTGAATTCATTGGCTACGGATCATGCCCAAAATGATACATATCAGAATATCATTGATAAAATCATGGAAGTTGATTTGATGTATCATAGATTTACTTTGGAAGCCACAACTGTGCCAACCCATAAAACAAAAGAGGCAATGAGTAAGGTACAAGGCTTAAGGGCTTTTGCTTGGCCAGTTGATGAAAGAGACACATTGCATAAAAAGTACTATTCTTTGGAAGATGACCACCTTGAAGAGGAAGACTAGTCTGAGTCTTTCCATTTTTGTTTCTCCTAAATTTTTTGCACAAGTTGTCCATTTTGGGAGACTAATAAAGAACATTCAGTCATCAAGAATCGGTCTCCAAGACACCTGCCACCAATCGCCAAGCTGCACTTTTTGACCTTGACAGGAGCAGATATAAAAATACTAGTGTAAGGACACTTTTTGCAGATCTTTAATCCTAGCTCCCAGGATGATGCCTTCTTAGCCGCTTTCATTTAATGCATCAAAGAAGATTGCACGCATAAAATCAAGGATAGAAGCCTTAGGGCAGATGGTAGTACAATAAGATTTTGACACGTGTCTTCTTTGTCCTGAAGCTTGTTTTGATCCCTTGTGTTATAAAAGAGAAATAAGGGCCAAGAAGAAGGAATTTTTTATTTATTTGTATATATTAAGAAAGATTAAGAGCAATACACCAACTATTAGTCTTTTTTCGGGTTTAGTGTACTAAACAGTTTATCATGAATGTATCAATCTTATTTTGAAGATCAATAAAGAGAACATTCATTGCTTGTTCTTGTTTCTTGTGTTATATTGTACTAGTTAAAGTGTTAATGACATTTCTAGCTTGTCTTCTCCAATGGGGAATGTGTGTCTTCTTGATGGGTTTCATTTCAAGAAAATGAATTAAATTTTGTCTTAAGCGTCTGCAATATATGTGTAAGAAAGTGTGAGGAGGGTGTGGATGTATTTTTCGGTTTAAGTATATTAAGGAAGTCTTATATGTTTGATGTTGAGTATTAATGTTGATAATATGACGTTGTTTGTCATTAAGCTTTCTATTTGACTCTGTATTCCCTTTAGAATAAGCACTGATCATACTACCCATTCAGGATCATTCTTATTTCACCTTTTATATTTCTGCCTTTTACTTTTCTGCATTAGGAGTAGTTATTAGTTTAGAATCAATCTGAATGTGTACAAGAATGGCATAAACCAAGGTTAGAGCCATAACCAAATGTTTATCTACATTTCCTTGGTATACTTTCTTTGAGAAATCTGCTTTGTTCTACAGTGTCATAAGTCTAAAAAGTTGAAAATTTCTCAGTCATTGTATGGGGGAACCCACCTAGGTTTTGCAGAGCCTAAAGTGTAGAAGACCTCAGTTTTCAACTGAATCTTGTTCATTGGCCAAGTCCCATTTTGAGTTTGTTGATAAGTTAGTGGAAATTTCTTGAGAACTCAGAATCTGTTGATTTGGGAACCAACACCCCAAACTACTGCTCAACCTAATACATTGTGGACCTCAATATGTAAATTTATTTCATCAAACTTTAGAAATTTGAACCCTAGTGAACTTCGTGTGCTATTATGTGATGAGAATTCCTTTCAATCTTATAGTGGAAAAAATATGCTAAGACAGAATCAAAAACTGTAGTTCACAAGCCAAAAATGGCAACCCAATTGATTGAACATCTCAAAGCTTGGTTGTTCAAACTAACCAGACACCAGTACTAGGTAGTACTTGGGTTTGTCAATGGGAGATTGGCTCTAATTGACCAAAATATAGCATGTAACACCTTATTGGTAACAAACAGAGTCTAAATCACTATACTTGCAACAAGATTTATAAATGTGGGAGAAAAATCACTTATAGTCATTGTCCCTTGGTCGATTTTCCCTTTTGGAGTGCCCTCACCTCTCACTCTAGCTTTCCTCCTGCCAAATGGTTCCTATTCTTCCTCCTTGACTCAATGGTCTTGCAACACTCGTCCAATGAAGTCTCACAACTCTCCACTCAGGGGCTGGATGCAGTGGTTCTCGGTGCAACTCTCCGGTTAGGGTCTCGGTGCAGTATGCTCCTGCGCACGCGCAACCAAAATTCAAAACATATATATATGTTATGTCAACATATAGTTTATATACAAAATATATATGCTATGTCATGTTTCTTAGCTTCTTATTGCAGTTCTACAACAACACTCTGCAACTACTTCTGATCACAACTCTGTTGAATCACATCCACTTGATCTCTCTCTTAGTCCTAATGATTGTATCGCCTGGACTATGGTTCATCGAAGGTAGAAGGGGAGGTCTTCCCACCTTGTCCTAACCTCTCCCTCTCAAGGTTTGGGTGTCTCTTCCCCTCCTTGAGTTGGGTCTAGTTTGTTTTTTGATCTATTTGTTGTAAAGGGGCTTGCTCCCTTGGTTTGTTTTGTCTTTTTGATAGTCTCTGACTATGTTAAGGGTTGGCGCCCTAGCTAATGAATTTTTTTTAATAAAAAACAGATAGTCTATCTCATTTTCTACACTAGTATACTTATATTAAAAAAATATATGTAAAATATGCCGAGAGATATCTTATAATAGAAGAGAATCATTGTAAAATAAATGTGCTTGTAAAATACTAAACACCAAGAATACAATTCATGCAAAAAGTTGTGAATCTAGTTGGAGACAAGTGGCGAGGGTTCTATTTTATTTGGAGTATTAAAATAACACCTCCACAAAAATTGAAACATGACATATTTCATGCATTTACCCGTCATTTGCATGTCAAATTGTTTCAAAAATAGATTTTTGTTTACAAATATTTTGATGTCATTGTAGATGCCTCTCGGCATAAAAATATATTTTTTGTATGGCGGCTTGCGGAGCTTATATAGTTGGTTTTCTCTTTATTTATAATTTTTGATGATTTATTTCCCATGATATGATTGAATATTATCTATAGTCCTAGTGATTGTTAAAAAGGCTTATGATATGTGATGTTAATCATGATGGATGTCTAAGAATTAGTGATTGAAATACTACTTGACTAAAGATTGAGCTATTTGGTATTTTGTCATTTAAATATCATGGAAGAAATGCTTGCAATCAATGTCTTATTAACGTAGCCTACAAGTTTTCTTTTCCTAGTTTTTTTTGGTCCTATTCTTGTTATGACTTATTTTTTTACATTGGTCTATTATAGTAATGGGGAGCATATCTAGTGAATCAATTCTTTCAGTCTCTTTGATTCTTATCCTTGTGCATAACGAGTTTTCTTTTATCCTATGATTCATTGATTGTTGGTTTAAAACACTCATTACAACTAACATGGATATGAATTATGATGTGGGTGTGAGAAGGGATTGTTGAATATGAAGGAATGGTTTAGGAAATTACTCCTTAATCCAAAAGAGTCATTTTCTTGTCATGGAATGTGTTAAGAGACTTTAAAAATATATTCAATCTAATTAATATTGACACATCTAAAGCATGCCAAAGGAACTTCGGAGATATGCTATGACATAAAGAAGATTGTTAAGGTGATGTCAAGTCTTGATCCATGAGGGTAGGAAAACATAGATGCATTGGTACAAAAGGTTCCATTCAACTTGGAGGAAATGGATAATTACCTAAGGGGCTAATGTGAGATTGGACCAAGTTTATATTATGATACAGATAGATTAGGGAAAGGGATGATGAAATGGTTAATTATGGGAAATTGTAGAGATAGATATAACACCAAGGGAAGAACACTAGAACTAATTTTAGCACTATGGATTAATCCAAGACTCAAAATTCCACTAATATCCCTTACCTCTTAAATTAATTCCATAGGTGGGTTTATCATCCAATATAGTGCCATTGGTTAGCTTATCATGTGAACTTCCGCTATAAGTAGGATTACCATACACTTTCATAACATGCATGTGTGGTTTCCAAAGGTTTATACGTTCTTGTGAATTTGAAAGAAAGACATGTTTTGACTTTTCCAATAGGTGTTAGGGGTTAATTTGACTTGGTTTTAGCATTAGAGTGACAAAACTTGTAGTTTAGGTTCCATAAACAAAATACACTCATTTTTTTAGCTTCCTATTATCATTTTATATTCAATGACCTTTTTAAAGATCATCTAATTATTCATTGCTAATGAAAATGCACAAACTCATGTGTAATAGATCCAAGGTGAGGCTCATAGAGCCTCGTCTTTTGATATGATCAAATAATATCTAATCATAAATAGTTGTAGAGTAATTAGGATTTGATCATATGGAAACTTCTAGGAGAGCTACAATAGTTGTAACATCATGAATTAACAACATTAAAAAGTACATCATGAATTAATTATGTAATGACATAAAAATTTAAAACATCATGAACTCACAACCGCAGACTAAATCTAGCAAACTTAAGGAAGAAATTCTCCAGTTCCAAGTCTAGCTGAAAAGTGTCAAGACTGGGACACTATCTGCATTTGTTCAGAAAGGTTTACCAACTCTATGGTATGGATGGATAAATATTGGGAAATGTACTCAAAGAACCAATCGACCATTGAGGAGCATGAAAGGTTAGAGAAAAGACTTCAAGACAGGCTTGAGGAGCTCCAAGGGAAAGACAAGGTGGACCTTGATGCTATTAAAAATCATGAAGAATTGATCAAAACACATAAAGAATATCTATAGGTGCTGAGGTCTGAAAGTGCTGATTTTATAGGAGATGGATCAAATGACATCCCACCCTTCTCAATGAAGATGGAGACCTGAACGAGAAAATGGACTGGGTTCGAGATTGTCAGATAGTATTCAGAAATGCAATGAAAGCAACTAAAGTAAGAAACACAGACATTGTGGTGGATTGCGTGGAACATGGTGACAATGAAGGTCGAAGCAAGAGATTCAATTTGCGACTATGACACCCATTACAACAAAGTACCTAGAGCATTTGACCAAAGCACACTTGTGCTTGACTAGATAATGATTAGTTTCCTTTAAGTTAATCTCTTAGTTTATTTCCAAAAGACACTTTTTAAAGGGCATGACCCTATGATATGTTATAAATATTTGATGTAATAATTTGCAAGACAGAAGTTAGGAGTGACAAGTTAGACATTATCGGTAATTTTCATACACATGTTCAAGCAAAGACTCTTATTTTGAAATTAATACAAAAGCTAGTTCTCTTATATGCTAATTGTGTTGTGGATGCTTTTGCTTTCAAATTAGTTCTCTGTTATAATTATCTATGGTTGATGATTGTTATCCTAAATCCTTGTGTGAATATTTTATGTTATAATTGCAGGTTAGAAGAATATAGAGTGCATCTAAGACAAAAGGTGACTATTTGCATTCTATTCTGATTGGTCTCTCTGTGAGAGTTAAAGTCAAACAAACTAACTGTAATAAAAGATATCAAATTGTAACATTGAGGGTTGGGTAACTGACAGAGACAAATTCAATCAGACTATCTATTGATTTAAGAACCAACACTTTGGAGGAGTATAAAAAACATCTCTCAGTGTCTAAGTCAATGATAGGAGAAGATTATATTGTTTCATAAGTTTAATTAATATTAGTAGTTTAATTATTTGCCAAAAGACAATCTAAAGAGACACCTTTGTTGGGTCTTCTTATATATATGAAATTTGAATTGTAATATTTGATCATCAACACTTTTTAAGATTTTAATACTTTTCAGCAGTGAAAGACTTATTTTCTGGAGTAATACAATACCAGTACTTTTCTATTTGTGTGTGGAAGATTCTTTCGTTTGGACTAGTTCTCTGTTGTTTCTTTTCAAGCAATTGAAGGCAATGTAAAATGTATTCTAATTAATCTCCACGACCATCTTATAATTACCTTTCACTTTCCTCAATCTACCTTTCCCCATTAGGTACTCCTCTTCGAATTTGTTAATAGAGTTGGGATGCCAAATACGATCTACATGGATCTTTGTTGCAAACTTAGGAAGATATTCAATAATGTACACCATGCTCTAGTATACCATATATCCCTCCACCATAGAACCCTCAGGATATTATGATTAATGATAGTCCCAAAGATACTTAGAGGGGGGGTGAATCAGTATCTAACTGGTTAGCAAAATATTTAGACTTATTAAGAACTTTGCATCCCAAAACAATGTACTGGTAAATAAGAATTAATGCAACAAATAAGAATAACATAGACAACATAGAGAATAGACCATAACACAAGATATTTAACGAGGAAACCCGGTGTGGGAAAAACCTCGGTGGGATTTGTGACCCACAATATTCACTCACTGGCCAATGAATAAATATTACTTACAATGAGGGGCCTACACAGGGAGGCCAATTGCCTAGAGCTCACTGCTCAATAAGAGTCACACTGACTACACAAGTGGATTATGAAATCCAATACAATGTACTGCTTCAAATCAGCATCAACTATGCCAGGTTCAGTACCGGTTTAAGCTCATTCTATAACCAAAACCTTCGTTGTCAACTATATCTCCTTATACAAAAATATTATCCATATATTCTATGCATACTGAATGACCTATAAGATCTCATACATATATATGAGTCTATTACAATATGCCATGTCGGCTTTACAAAAGATAATTACATTTAAATACAATAAATAAAAGTTTATTCCCTGTCGGCTGGGGTGCTGGTATGCATCATTGTCGCTGCCGGTGAAATGCCTCCCGGTGTATGTAGATGTCTATGCCGGTGCTGGTAACTGCCGGTGGCTTACCAGATGAATGCCAGAAGGTTGCCAGATGGTTTCCATCAATGACAACATCACCTATTCTCATAAGAGTGTAGAATGCCAACAATGTCCCCCTTTGGCATTGATGGCAACACTCGTGAGAAAAATCCAAAACTGAAGTCCAAAAAGTTACCAAACAGATGTGCTCCCCCTGAGCAGATGATCTCCTCTGAATAAGTATTTTTCTCTCTCCACTACCCCCCCCTTTGACATCAATGACAAAGGTTGTCAAAAATTGTCAAACAAGTGCAAAAATTTAATCTCAAAGTTTGTAACCGGTTGGTTAGAATCTGAAATATGTCTGCCAAAACTAAATTAAGACTCTGCATGAATTTGTTGTTGTCGTTCAAGGTTGCCTCAATCTATTGGATCGTGTCGGTGAGATGATGCATGTGCTCTTCTGGTGATCTTCCTCCTTGAATTAATGCCTTAGAGATATAATTTCTCAGAGAGATAAGATTGTCCAACATAGGACCAAGTTTATACTTAAGTTCTCTGATTTGAGACTTAACCCTTGCCTTCTCTTTCTCAAATTTCTCCAATTTGTCCTCAAAACCTGCTATTTCCTGCTCAATAACTGATATAGGTTTAGATGAACCAATTATATTATCAGCTATGTCATCTATTTCTTTCTGTATTCTGCTTATCTCCTTATCTATGTCCTTTGTCAAAAGATGTGGTTTGCATGTTCTGTATAGCTCTTTATATTCCAAAATTGTAGTGTTCAGTGCTGGTAATAGTGTATCCAAGTATTCTGTGCACTTCTTTATTGTGTCCTCAAATAATTTATCCTTCTCTTTTTCAACTTTCTCTTTGAAGGTGTCCTCATTCACCTTATCAACCGTTATTACATTGTCAACAATGAATTTGGACAATGTGTCCAACTTACCTAAAGAATCCTTTACATGATCTATGTTACATTTCGGTGCAATCAACTTAAGAATTGGTATGGTGTCATCAATTGCTTTGTAAGCCAATGCATTAGAGTCTATTATTTTCTTGATAGAGTCCAAAAGTACTTCAGTACCATTTGTGGGTCTGAATTCACTTGATGAAGTGCCGGATGTCTGACCAACTACCCTAATTACGTTTGTGCTTCCAACATTTGTAACCATTTTTCTTGTATTAACCTTCGGTGGATCAGTCTGAGTTTGCATTTCAACCAGTAAAGGTTTGTCTGATTATTTAGTTGTCTGAGTGATTGTTGGTTTCTCTGCCATGGTATGTACCTCTGCCTCTATAGGTTTCTCAACTATCGGTATCTCTATCTCAAGTGACCTTGTGTCAACATCTTTTCCTTCAGAAGTTTTTCCAGTATCCAATGGTTGCTCCATTTGTAATGATTGCTCTATTTGTATCTCAACCTCAATAGTCTCTACCGGTTTCTCAGCAATGTTGCCACTGTCAACATTATCATCCTTAACCTCTGTAGCGTCCTTATCCACAACAATATTCACTTCTTGAGTATCCACATTCATGGTGAATAGTATTTCAGATTCATGATTAGTGTTATCATGTGTGATACCTTCACTGTCAGTAACCGGTGGATCATTAGTGTGTAGCGGTGCAGTATCCAAAGGTGGTGGCAAATTGTCAGTTATCTTGATGCTCGGTATTCCACCAACTTTACCTTTCCCTTTGTCCTTAACCTTCTGATATACTTTGAATGTTTTCTTTGGCTTGTTCAATTCCTATTGTTTTTCTTTTTCCACAAAAAATATGTCCCATTTATCAATAGTCTCCTCTGCAATCTCATTTACTCTACCTGCCATCAAAATTACTTGCCAATGACCACTAGCAAAAATGGATCTGTTAGCTTCACAAATCAGGTCATCAATCTCCTCTTTTGAGTTAATTGGATGTACAGCTAGAAGTTTTTCAACTTTAAATTTCTCATCCAATTCCATCACTGCAATACTTTTTGCATCTAATCTTCTATATAGTTCATTAGGCAAGTCATCCACAACTTCAATTAAGAATTTCTTGTATATATCCAGATGTAAAATTATACTATTTTCAATGCTTTTCTTGTCATAATCATTAAATGAATTGTACAATTTACTTACATTAGCCAGATTTCCACCATCAGTTATTTCATTTAACAAATCATCTAATGAAGATGTGATCGGTTTATGTTTCTTCTAAGGAGTTAATTTCTTAGTCGGTGGCCTTATTGCCTGTTGTTTCTTTCTTAAAGTTCTTGTTCTTTTGGGTGAAGGAGAGGGTATTAGTGAATGTTTTCTCTTCCTTTCAACTCTTTTGAATTCAGCTTGTATCTCACTGTCAGAAGATGTGCCAACCGGTTAAATGTGTGTCTCCGGTTGCAGTCCTTCCAATTCACTAGCCGTTATCCCAATAATGTTCATAACATTTTCTTTGATTTCCTTTACCTTCTTTGATGCATCCCTAATATACTTCTCTTTTCTTCCTTTGCTTCATTGTTTGTACACCACTCTCAATAGTTTTAGCACTACCAAAAACTTTTTTTGTTGGTTCTCTAGGTGCATCTAACAAAGCTTTTGCATAAGTCTCAATGATGTTGAGATCTACCTCATAACCCATTTCAGTTACCCAGATAGTTCGAGGAAGTACATCTTCCATCCATGCCTCATCCTTCTTGATTACGAAATAGATTTTTTTGTTATATTTGTCCACTACACTATGTGGTAGTCTTTCTCTGGTTTTCATTTTAGCTTGAAAAGCTTTAAAGTATTCAGTTATGTTGTTATCCTTTGCAGTACCCATGTCGGTAAAAGCTTCCTGTAATTGTTTTCATACCGGTATGTCATATCCAAAGTCTTTTGGTCCTATACCAGGAATTTCCTTAGTGAAATATAGCATTAAGCATACTAAAAGTTTACCAAAGCGAAATATCCCTTTCTTATCTCCTTTAATCTTTTTCAAATTATGAATGAGTTCATCCTTCATCCATTCACACACATCAATCATTGCATTGTTATTGACCATTTTATATGCACTATTAATGCAAAGACTAGAAATTGAATTAAGTCTGTTTGCATGTGTAGTCTTGTAACCAAGTATAATGCTTATGAATCTCACATTGATGTCTTTTATGTCATTCACTCTTAGTGATCTACTGTCTGAAGTTGCTCTAGTTAGGGTCATTATTTTGTTGTAAGAAACTTTCTTTGTTTTGTTTGGTCTGCTGTCGGTTGAGGGTAAACCAGTTACTGCCCTAATTGCTTGCCGGGTTATTTTGCAGACAAAATCCAACCATAGAAATTCTCCATGTGCCCTACTTAGGACAATTCTCACTACTTCTTCCAGAAATTCAGGGATATTCAATATTTCAACAAAACCTAAAGTCTCCACAATCTTGTGTTCAGGTTTAACAATGCCATTTTCATCACAAATTACGGTTCTAAACATTTTCAACAATTCCTCAGAACCGAATTCTTCAATGTTGAAATGTATATATATCCTAGGGTCTTCAACATAAGCTACACCTTTAGGAATTTTTGAAAAAGCCATTATGGAATCATCTTTCTTAGCTACTTCGAGAATAATTTTGAACACAGGCCTAGGGTGTTTTACGTTTTCCATGATAGTAGGGTTCGCAATAAATTCGGGAGCAGAAGAAGAAGCCATTGAAAAATACCTTTAGCTGCTTGAAAATATCTGAATGTTTGAAAGAAATCGCTTCATACCTTCGCCTTGAATGCCTTCGCTCAAATTTCACACTCTCAATTAATTTGAATGCTCAGTGAATCAAAAATGAGGGAAATCTGATGATTTATAATGACTTTTCTCTCAACAACCACATTAAATGCTTGTTGGTTAAGTGAAAACTTAACACATCTGCCAGTAAAGAAGAAATCTATCTTCTCACCATCGATCGAGGGTAATCTGCATGATATTCAATTTGCTGCAATACCCCAGAAGGGTTACTTCTCAGTGGGATGAAGAATCTCCTGCCGGTGGAGTAATACTTTGTTCTACCGATGAAGAATTAGTCTCATCAACATTCTAATCTGTCTTTGTAATCCATTGTTTTGAAAATTCTTGCTTGACCTCATCTACCTTTCTTTGCCTTTCAAACTAGATCCATTATTATTTGCCGGTGAAGTCTTGCTTCTACAGAATTTTGCAATATGTCCAATCTTGTTACAAGCATAACAAGTCACATCATTCTTCTGAATAGCCTTTCCATATCCTATGCCAGTTTGTGTTCTGCATTGGTTAGATAAGTGCCCAAATCTTCCACAAACATAACATCTCACATTCATTCTGCAGTTTTTTGAATTATGACCAACTTTGTTGCATTTGAAACATTGACCGGTGGGTGAATTAATGTTTTGATTGTTTCTGAATCTACACTAATTTGTTTTATGATCATATTCGTTGCACTTGAAACATTTTCCATTAAACTTGTAAGCATTAGGTTGTCTTACCGACTTACTTTGATCATGATTGTTTGCAGTATCAGAACTTTCTCCAACTTGAAATCCAAGTCCATTTGTATCTCCATTAGGTTTCTGACTTTTCAGCATGTTATCAAGTTTTTCTGAACTTTTCTTGAATTTCTCTTTGTGTTGATTTGCAGTAGCCAACTCATTTTCCAGAATTCCCCTATGTCTTATAAGCTCAGTTTTATCATGTTGCATGTGAACTAGATCTGTCTTTAGCATATCATTTTCATGACCGAGTCTTAGATTTTCATTTCCAACATCATTAAGTCTCCTAGTCAAGTCATCTTCATTCTTCTTCATGTCTTCAATGTCTTTACAAAACCTCATAGTCATGTCTTGCATTTCATTTTTCATGTTACAATTATCTAATCTCAACTTGTTCACAAGTTCATTAAGAGTTTCCTTTTCATCATCATCTTTCTACATCTTCTCATGAAGTTCTTTTCTTTTATTTCGAGCTATATTAAGATTCTCCTGAAGTCCTTAAATGAATTCCTGTGCAGTTCTCAGATCATCTTCAAGTTTAATATTCTTCAACTTCTCTGCATCATAATCTACAAGGGCTCCTTCCAATTGTTTTCTTAAGTTCTCCATCTGTACCGGTGTTAGAATCTTCCTCAAGCTGTTAGGTTTTTGAAAATAGAGGACCAAACTCTGATACCAATTGTTAGGATTAATGATAGTCCCAAAGATACTGAGAGGGGGGGGGGGGGGGGCGGTGAATCAGTATCTAACCGGTTAGCAGAATTTTTAGACTTATTAAGAACTTTGTATCCCAAAACAGTGTACCGGTAAATAAGAATTAATGCAGCAAATAAGAATAACAAAGACAACATAGAGAACACACCATAACACCAGATATTTAACGAGGAAACCCAGTGTGGGAAAAACCTCGGTGGGATTTGTGACCCACAATATTCACTCACTGGCCAATGAACAAATATTACTTACAATGAGGGGCCCGCACATGCAGGGAGGCCAACTTCTTAGAGCTCACTGCTCAATAAGAGTCACACTGACTACAAAAGTGGATTATGAAATCCAATACAATGTACTGCTTCAAATCAACATCAACTATGTCAGGTTCAGTACTGGTTTAAGCTCATTCTATAACCAAAACCTTCGTTGTCAACTATATCTCCTTATACAAAAATATTATCCATATATTCTATGCATACTGAATGACCTATAAGATCTCATACATATATATGAGTCTATTACAATATGTCATGTCGGCTTTACAAAAGATAATTACATTTAAATACAATAAACAAAAGTTTATTCCTTGTCGGCTGGGTTGTCGGTATGCATTGTTGTCGTTGTCAGTGAAATGCCTGTCGGTGTATATAGATGTTTATGTTGGTGTTGGTAACTGCCGATGAATTACCAGATGAATGCCAGAAGGTTGCCAGATGGTTTCCATCAATGACAACATCACCTATTCTCATAAGAGTGTAGAATGCCAACACAAGATGTGCTCTTTGTCTGACCAAAGCTTTCAAAAATTTCAAGTGTCTTTCAACCATCCACATTAACCTTGTGTGTACAAGTCCACACACTTCAATCTCCTCAACTTGGTGTATGAGGTAGTGTTCTTGTGCATTGAGAAATGTTGAAGGTAGACACTTTTGCATTTCACACATTAGACGAGGAATTTTTCTCTTCCAATAATTTATATCTTCTTTATGGATTTGTTTAGATGACAAGCATCTACAAGTGATTCAAGGCACAAATATATTAACGAGATTTAACAAAAACATACAATGTATTACATAACAAGTAAAACAAATGGCAAATATAAGATCTATACAACACATTGAACAAATATCGCTACTTACCTCATGTATTTTCCAAGATCATATATAAATTGCTTGACATTTTTATCGAAATTGTCTAGGAGAGATAGAGGTAGAACGTACTGCAATAATTATAAAATGATCTTTTCATTATTTTTACGAAACTAGTAAACATAATACACTGAAAAGTACATGCAACATACAAATTTATATATAATATATCAGAATAATTACCTTAATGAAGGTATGTCAATCATGCATTTTCATCCCTAACCCAAATTCACCTTTCTTTGTTATGATATTGTTTATGTTTGCAACAAATCTTGTGGGAAATCGAATTTTTTCGTATGACTTCTTTTATAGCATTGCTTTGCAACTCCGTTAATAACCAAGGAAGGGCGCTTATATTAATTTGGTCTCCATCACTATTTAATTGAATGACATTTTTCATTGCATGATTGGCTTCTTGAATGTCACTACAAATTTTGACAATTTTTTCTTTGTCATGCCTTCCATCCAATATTTTCTATAACGTTTATGTTACATTATTTTCGATGCATTGTATCGAACAAATGCACAATTTGTGGCTTCTCATAGTAGAGCAACCTACTAAATTGCCTGGGATAACTTTTCAGTCGCTGTGGAAGCCAACCATTAATGCTTTGACGACCTTCATGAAGCATATAAGTTAAACAAATTAACAACAACAATCATTGTCAATTACAACATGAGTAAACAAAACACAATATAAAAATATAAATTCCAAACATATCATATATGATAGAGAAACAATTTAATCCGATGTATAACCTTGAATATTAATTCTATTATATTCCAACTTCCATAGGCGAGGTGTCATTCTTCGTGGTTTTGATGTAGTCTCTTCGTTCCCATTGAAAATATGTTTTTTAGTAGTTCAATACTTATGATTTATATGGAGGAAGTCCCTATACTCATCAAACACCTTCTTTCCTAAACTTGTTGAATGACAAGATTTCATCTTTGGACCACAAACTGGACATGCAAATTTTCCCTTTGTTTGAAGACCTGCAAGATCATATATAATTGGATTAAATATGTCAATTTTTATAATTATATATAATGAATAGATTATTTAAAAAACATGCATGATATCTACTTCACAAAATTAAATATCGTTAAAGTGCGGTCGAACATTATAACATACCACAAAAATGTGTTAGCGTTGGGGCATCATGAATTGTCCATACAAGCATTGCATGGATCTGAAATTTTCTTTGTCCTATTGGTCTAGAGACGTCATACATAGTGAGACCATTCCATAACTTTGGTAACTCGTCGATAAGAGGCTCAATATATATATTCATATCTTTAACTTGGTACTTACCTAGTTGAATGAACATACACATTACATAATTATTATAACCATTTTACATTAATATATATATATATATATATATATATATATATATATATATATATATATATATATATATATATATATATATATATATATATATATATATATATATATTAAATTAAAAAAAAAACATGTCATTATGTAACAAATAATACAAATGAGATGCTACTATGTTAAAGAAAATTGATGTAAATAAAGACCTAGAACAATCATTGCCAACATTATGTGCTTCCTCTTTATTGACATCCATGGAGGAATGTTATTATTGATAACAAAAACAGGTCACACCAAGTAAATAGATCTCAGCTCTCCAAATGGATTGACACCGTCCACTGCTAATGAAAGCTTGAGATTACGAGGTTCTTCTTTAAAGTGTGGCCATTTTTCCTCCATGTCCCATAAGGCATTTGAATAATGTCATCTCCACTTCTATTCTATGCATGGTAATACATACATTGTGCTAAGCTTTCACACCTAAATAATTGTTGCATATGTGGAATATAACGAAGAACCTTGTGAGGCACCTTTTTTATTAGTTGATCTGTTCGATATCTACTGATATGACATTCTGGGCACTCTATTGCAAATTCATGTTGTTTATGATATATAATATGATCATTGGGACATGCATCTATTACTTGATACCCCATTCCAATATCTTTCATAAAGGTAGATAAATCTCGGTATCAGCGAGGTAAAATGTTTGATGGTGGTAACAAAAACTCACCTATGAATCTACAACAAAAAAACAATTTGTTAATATAAAGAATAAATGGTACATATTTCATCTTTTATTTATTAGTGATGAACTAATAAAAAAAAGAAAAAAAAGATGACATATATGACATACCTTAACATCAGTGAGATTGCTTTGTTAGATGAACCATTCATAACCTTCAGGTTCACCAACAACAATGCAGTTGGTGCAGCCACAGATAGGAGGATCCCCAAAAGGAATTCTGGTTTGTGCAGTAAGAACAAAACAACACAATACAACACGAGAGAGAGAAGAGAGAGAGAGAGAGAGAGAGAGAGAGAGAGAGAGAGAGAGAGAGAGAGAGAGAGAGAGAGAGAGAGAGAGAGAGAGAGAGAGAGAGAGAGAGAGAGAGAGAGAGAGAGAGAGAGAGAGAATTCCAGATCAGGCGTGGATCAATTCATTGATTCAAATGCTACTGTCGTTAACATTTGGCTTACATGCAAGCAACTGCCTTATTATAGAAATACATCCATATGCATCAATCCAGTAGCCAACATCAGATTCAAATTACAATCTATTATTCTATCCTTAATACTCAATATTTTCTATGACCCTTAGATCAAATACATCATTATATAGCATCTGGGAACATCCGAGTCGGCTAGGAAAGTTCACATTCCCCAAAGAAAGGAAAATGAAACGTGTAGATATGTTAGCCCAAACATGAGACGAAAACCATTCGGAAAAGAATCACCATGAAGCACAGACCAACAAGAGGGTCAACCAGGTATCAAAGATCATCCCACACATGATAAGTCAGCTCCACAAATCAAGGAATTTCTCTGCAAGATTCGGGAACACCAATTAGCTGTTAAGCTCAAACATCTGGGGAAACCTAAAATTGCTATCCAATCCGGAAGTGATAAATTTTTGTAAAGAGATCCAAATGAAACGGTGATCCAGAACAAGAAAGATGAATAAGAATGGAATTCAAATCTAGCTTTGCAAGAGAAATGATCAACACCAAGGTATCCGGTAACTCTCAAAAATAAAACTGCTGAAAAGAACAAAGAAACTGAAAGGAAATATTTTGGGGTGATGCAAGATTGCCAAGAACCAGGGATGCTCTTGCATCAACACGGTCCAAACTTGTTCATCCTCAACTTATTATAAGTTCTAATAGGAAATCTCCCCTTTCTCATATATACCATCACTTCATCTCCAACTTCAAATTCCTTGTGTCTTATTTTCTCATCTGCCTTCTCCTTATATTTTTGGTTCATATCTTCCAAATGCTTCTTTTCCTCTGAATTTAGTGCCTCTATATGATCTGCAAATGTTTTTGCTTCTGCACCCCTCTTAGCTTCATGATTGATATCTTTCAATTATGAAACTCCCTTAGGATTCACACTGGTAACTATCTCAAATGGTTTCTTTCCTGTACTCCAGTTTACTGAATTATTATATGCAAACTTTGTCTGTGCCAATATCAAATCCCAACTTATGGGTTTATCTCCACTCAAACATCTCAGCAAATTCCCCAAACTCTGGTTCACAACCTCGGTTTGTCCATATGTCTGTGGGTGAAAAGTAGAACTGAACTTCAAATTTGTCTTCTTCTTCTTCCTAAATGTCCTCCAAAGGTAACCAACAAACTTAGTATCTATGTCTGAAACAATGCTCTTCGGTAATGTTGGGTGAATATGTTGTCACCAGTGTACCAATGACAAAATATGTATTTCACACATAGCTATTTTGAGACAGTGTCTCCTCTCATCAAGGGGAGGTTCCCTTGTAGAATTTTGGTATTTCAACAACTTTGAAATTAAATTTAGGGGTAATCTTAGGGCGTATAATTCTCTTTTTTTAGAATTCAAATATATCCTCGTACTTGATGAAACTTCTTACAAAATAACCAACTAATGAAACTTGCACACAATGACTAAATTATCTCTAAAACCGCATAAGTATAAAGTATTATGTGATTACCATCTAACTTTTAAATCAATTACAATTTTAACTAATATAGCTTGTAGCTCAAAGTCTTCAAGATATATATATGAAACTTTCGATAATCTAAAGCAACAAGCAATAGTACAAAGCCTATTACCTAATCACTGTATCACAATACAATACTAATAGCCTCAAAGTCTATTTACCATAATTTAGGTGCTCCCTTAATCACATCAACAAAAATGCCACCAATATCAAGGAATTAAAAAAACATATATAAGCAATGAACATAGGAACATCCACTCATATAAACAATCTTCGACCCAACACAAAGTTTGGAATCAGAAGGAATTTCTCTCTTTGTTTTCTTGATTGAATCTTCACAACAAAAAGTTGAAAGTCTTAGTTGAGACAACAATTCGGCAGAGTTTTTGCTTAGCACATAAAAGATAATCATTAATAAATGAGGTTCCTCCTTTTATAGGAAATGAGTTGAGAAAAATGTGGGCACAGTTGACTAAATCAACTGTAGAGTCCCACTTGACTACAACTACTACATAAAATAAAAATCCAACTGCAAGAAAATTTGCAGTAAGAAAAGATGCAACTAAATGAAAACTACTTAGTGTCAATGAGAACACTTTATTCTTCATTTTCTTCTCTTTGGATTTACTTGGAGAAAGATCAGTTATCTGCTAGAATCTGCAACATTTTCATCATGAAAATCAATACTCACCATCAGATTGTCGGCTTCAAGGACCCAAAATGATGTTTGCAAGATCAAAATTACACTTAGACAAAAAGATAGAAAAATCAGCAGATTGGGTTTTAAAACTAGATCTGCACTTGGGCAAGTGGAGACTGCAGGTCGAGTTTTGAAACCCGATTTGCAGTTGGGCAAAACATAGGTTGCAGGTTGGGTTTTAAAACCCAACCTGCATTGGGGTCGAACATGATCTGGACATCAGATTTTAAAACCCTATGTGACAGTAAAAGAGGCTTGCAGGTCAGGTTTTAAAACCTGACCTGCCAATAGTAAAGATCTGCAAGTCGGGTTTTAAAACTCGACCTGCACTTCATGGCAGACCAAAACTTCACTTCAGGTTTTAAAACCTGACGTGCATGAAAAAACAAGAAACATTGCATTTCGATTTTTAAAACGCAATGTGCAATTAAAAGATGAAATAAAAGATCAAGACATAAAGATAAAAACAACAAAACAAAGACACAAATTGACCTGACTTACGAGGGAAGTTGATCGATCTTGGAGGACGTAGGCTACGAAATGGACAAGTTTCGTAGGGGTTGTCCCATGATTCGGGTTAGTTGAAATTGGTGACAACATCTAGCTCTGACTTGGGAACGACCTTCACTAATGAAGGTTGTAGAATTGAGAACTCCAAGTACCTGTATCCATTGGGCTATAGGGTCAAGCAAAAAAGACACAGACACCAAGACTGACACAAAGCAACCAATTGAAAAAAAGACAAAAACTTGTGCAACTATACTTATTGAAAATGGAAACTAACCTAACCTAAACTAACTGACCATGGAAACCTTCCTAAATGAAACCATTCACAGACTCACCAAAGTAGTTGCCTTTCTTTAGTAGCTTGCAATTCCTTGCATGATCATAAGAAGTCACAACCAATAGAAGCACAAACAAGTGTACCAGATCCTGATGCAACATTACTTGACAAAGATGAACAAATTCACCTTCCTCCTCAAATAAATTACACATACTGTTGCTGCTCCAAAGTGAACCAATGAGCCAAGACTGCTCTTGCTTAGCTAAAAATGCATGTTTGGCCTCTTCCTCAATTGTATGTTCAAGCTCATGTACAAGTGGAACCTCTGGCTTTCCATTGGCTTCCAACTAAGCAAGATGTTTGATATGACATCCTTTTGATGGGACAAAAACAAAATTCTTCTTGTTGATTACACCTTTATTAGATGCTTCTTCATTTTGTTCACAAACTTCAGATTTGGGAGAATTTGAATTGAGACTTGAACAAAACTCCTCTATTATTCTTGTGAAAAGGGCTTCATCTAGTTCCTTACTATCTTCTTCATGCACAATATTTTCAAGTTTATGACCTTGAAATATAGATGCAATCTTCTCATCTTGTTCAACTTGAATGATTCCTTCATGCATGTTCATGTTTTCAAATCTCATGATTTGATTGTCCTCCTTCTTTACCAGCACCTTTGAAAAGTGGCCTTCAACCTCTTGTTGTGTATTGTCCATGGTATCTGACATAGACCTTTCTTTTTGTTCAACAGATTTCTGGTACTGCATAAACTAGATATGAGAGTTGCCAACTATGTCTGCTTCCTCCTCTTGGAATAGATTAGCAAGATCATTGTTCAGATTCAAAATTTTCAACTTTTGTGTTTTTTGATGCTGCCTCAAGTGCAAGCCCTTCTGGTGGTGAAGGAAGGTTGTCCTGATTTTCAGCTACATAAGTAGGAGCAGTATTTGGATACAACCTCCTTGGAATGTCTTCGTAAGGAGAAAATAATGCACCTTGAGCTATTTGCTTTTTAAGGGCAAGCAACTCATTAGCCCACCTCTACACCGTGGGATTTTTTCTCTTAGTAGACCATGCGTCCAAAGAAGAGCTTTCTTTGAACCCATTTGGCTCTATCTTTATCTTAGAAAACTCACCTCTGGCAATTGTGCACTTATAAAGAAACATTTTGAGTTTCCAACATTAGGTTTTGAGGCAGCCGGAATGCTGTTGTGCAACTTTTTGAACTTTGCCACAAATTTTCGCATAGGCTCCTGTGGTTCCTTCTTCAATTGAGTTAATTGCGCTAAAAGCGCATGATCATCTTCAGTAGGCTTGAAGCTTAATTCAAACCTTGTTTTGAGACTATCCCAATTTGTGATAGAACCATTAGGAAGATGGTAAAACCAATCAACAACAACACCTTGCAAAGTTTCAATAAATAATCTTACAGAAACATCTTCATGCTCAATCCAAAGAACACCACATGCAATATAAAAAGTAGTGATATATTCATCGGAATGTTGAGAACCATCGTCCAAAAACTTAGGCAAATTCTTTTTTGAGCCTCTTGGAAGTTCATGTAGAGGTGGCGTAAGGCTCAATGGACCAAACGTCGTACCCCAAGGACCTTGGGAAACCATCCTTGGTGGATTGTATGGCTGAATTACAAAATGATTAATGGTTGGGATAACTGCAACTTGCAAACTTGATGCCTCACTTGGAATAGGAGATCACTGTGTACTAGGAGGAAAAATCCTTGTTTGTTGCAGAAGAGACCTTGTTTGAGGAGTCACAAATTGAAAATTATGTTTCTGCAAAAATTTAAAGGTAGGATAAAAAATCCCTTGTGCTCTTCAACCACGGGTGTAACTTTGATTAGCTAGATTAGTACTTTGAGAAATCAACAATATAGATATTACAATAGAAAAACACACTACAACCCAAAAGAGAAAATACTGGTTTGGTTGCATGTTGCTCCCCAACATAATTGCCAAAAAATTGTTGGGTGAATATTTTGTCACCAGTGTACCAATGACAAAATATGTATTTCACACACAACTATGTTGAGACATAGTCTCTCCTCTCATCAAGGGAAGGTTCCCTTGTAGAATTTGGGTATTTCAACAACTTTGAAATTAAATTTGGGAGTAAGCTTAGCACGTATAATTCTCTTTTTTTAAAATTCATGTATATCCCCTTACTTGATGAAACTTCTTACAAAATAACTAACTAATGAAACTTGCATACAATGACTAAATTATCTCTAAAACTGTATAAGCACAAACTCTTATGTGATTACCATCTAACTTTCAAATCAATTACACTTATAACTAATATAGCTTGTAGCTCAAAGTCTTCAAGACTAGTACAAAATCTAAAGCAACCAACAATAGTACAAAGCCTATTACCTATACTAATTCCTAAATATGAAAATAGCTCAAAGTCTATTTACCACAATTTAGGTGCTCCCTTAATCACATGAATAAAAATGCCACCAATATCAAGGAATTAAAGAACATATATAAACAATGAACATAGGAACATCCACTCATATAAACAATCTTCGACCCAACTCAAAGTGTGGAATCAAAAGGAATTGCTCTCTTTATTTACTTGACTAAATCTTCACAACAAAAAGCTCAAAGTCTTAGTTATGGTAACAATTCGACAAAGTTTTTGCTTAGCATATAAAATATAATCATTTACAAATGAGGTTTCTCCTTTTAGAGGAAAGGAGTTGAGAAAAATGTGGGCACAATTGACTAAATCAACTGCAGAGTCCCACTTGACTACAACTATTGCATAAAATAAAAATGCAACTGCAAGAAAATTTGCAGTAAGAAAAGATGCAACTACATGAAAATTACTTAGTGTCAATGAGGACACTTTTTTCTTAATTTTCTTCCCTCTGGATTTACTTGGAGAAAGATCACTCATCTGCCATAATCTACAATATTTTCATCATGAAAATCAATATTCACCATCAGATTGTCGGCTTCAAGGACCCAAAATGATGTCTACAAGATCAAAATTACACTTAGAAAAAAAGATAGAAAAATCAATAGATCGAGTTTTAAAACCCGATTTGCACTTGGGCAGGTGAAGATTGTAGGGTGGGTTTTAAAACCCAATTTGCAGTTGGGGAAAACATAGGTTGCAGGTCGAGTTTTAAAACCCGATCTGCACCATGTGCAGAAATAATGATAGGTCGGGTTTTAAATCCTGACCTGCATTGGGGTCAAACATGACCTGCACATCGGGTTTTACAGTAAAAGAGACTTGCAGGAAGGGTTTTAAAAACCGACCTGCCAATGGGGAACACCTGCAAGTCGGGTTTTAAAACCCGATCTACACCATGGGTAGACATGCAGGTCGGGTTTTAAAACCCGATCTGCACCATGAGTAGACATGCAGGTCGGGTTTTAAAACCCGATCTGCACCATGGGTAGACATGCAGGTCGGGTTTTAAAACCCGATCTGCACCATGAGTAGACATGCAGGTCGGGTTTTAAAACCCGATCTGCACCATGGGTAGACATGCAGGTCGGGTTTTAAAACCCGACCTGCACTTCTTGGCAGACCAAAACTACACTTCAAGTTTTAAAACCTGATGTACAGGAAAACACAAGAAACACTGCATTTCGGGTTTTAAAACTTGACTTGCAATTAAAAGATGAAATAAACATTCAAGGCAAAAACATGAAAACGAAAAAAAGAAAGACACAAACTGACATGACTTACGAGGGAATTTGACTGATCTTGGAGGACGTAGGCTACGAAATGGACAAGGTTCATAGGGGTTGTCCCATGATTCAGGCTAGGTGAAATCAGTGACAACAGGTAACCCATGCAATATCACAACTTCTTTGAGTAATAGATCTGCTACATGAACTGCATCTGTTGTCTTCTTATAAGGTATAAAATGTGTCATCTTTGAAAATCTATCCACCACCAAAAATATAGAATCTTTTCCTCTCTGAGTCTTCAGTAATCCCAATATGAAATGTTAGAGTATTCAGGTATTTACTTGATTAATTAAACAATGTTTGTTTAATTATTTAAGTTCCCTTTATCTCTTTTACACTTAAGCTAACTTTAGGTGCATATAATTAATTATTTTAATTAATTATTATGTGCAAATGTAGGTTTTCCCTTTTAGGGTTTCTTGACCTATTAAAGGTTGAGTTCTTTCTTTTCATTGTATGAAGAAGGATTATTATTGACAATACATTTTGGAGCATATTTTTCCTGTGTATTCTTTCCTTCTGTGATTTGCTTCATTGCTTCTCCTTGTAACAGGTTTTTCAGCTTGCAGAGATTATTTGGGCTCCTGTGGTGTTGTATTTTCTCAACTCCTATCTGAAATCCATGCTTATATCTTCTCAAGGTCTCTCTGGTACTGTCAAAATCTTATATAATCTGGTATTCTGACTACTTCCTTTTGCAACTTGACAAATTTTGTAACTCTGAAAAAATTTCCTAACATCCTTATGAATATGAGGCCAAAAGTTATTCTTACTCACCAAAGCCATTATCTTATCAATCCTGAAATGTTTTGCCAATCCTCCACTATGTTTCTCCTTGATCAAACTTTCTCTCATAGAACTCCGGGGTATACACAACTGATTTCCTCTGAATAACATCCTTTCCTGAATGAAATAATCCAACCACTTGCTTCTATCTGTCATAATTAGTTCTCTACATACTTTCCAAGGTTCTGCAAAATCAGGGTCATCATCATACAAGGTCTTTAGCTCTTCAAATCCTAAAATTGTCACTCTCATCTCTGTCAGTAGATTCCTCCTTCTACTCAAAGCATTAACAACTTTGTTTGAATTCCCACTCCAATGTTTCAAAAAAAAAGTGTAACTCTGCATAAACTCAACCCATCTCATATGTCTCCGATTCAACTTACTCTGATTGCTCAAATACTTTATAGCTTGATGATTCGTGTAGAACACAAACTCCTTAGGCAATAAATAGTGTCTCCACTTCTTCAAGGCTTGAATTATCGCATAAAACTCTTGATCATACGCTGTATATCTTATTCTTGCATCATTCAACTTCTCACTGAAATATGCTATAAGTCTTCCTTCCTGGGTCAACACAACTCCAATTGCACTTCCACTAGCATCACAATCCACCTGAAAGACTTTACTAAAATCCGGTAAGGCTAACATAGGTTGCTCAGTCACCTTTTGCTTCAACAATTGAAAACTCCAGTTTGCTCCAATTGTCCACTTAAAATCCTTTCGGTCTATCCTCATTGTCTTAGTCATAGGGCTACAAATTGCACTGAATTTTTTTATGAACTTCCAGTAGAAACTAGCCAGTCCATGAAATGATCTTACCTCTCCAATACTCTCTGGTGTAGTCCATTCAATAATTGCTTTCACTTTCTCATATTCCATCTCCAGTCCATCCGCAGATATCACAAAACCCAAGTATACAAGCTCCTCCTTCATGAAACTACACTCAGATTAGTCAACAACTTTTCTTCTCTCACTCTCTGCAAAACTTGTCTCATATGCAACAAATATTCCTCATTTATCATACTAAAAATCAGAATGTTATCTATATATAAAATCACAAACTTACCCAGGAATTTCTTCAATACCCCATTCATCAATCTCACAAAAGTACTCAGTACATTAGTCATTCCAAAGGGCATTACCAACCACTCATACAATCCTTCATTTTTCTTAAATGTTGTCTTCCACTCATCACCTTCTTTGATTCTAATATGATGATATCCACTCTTCAAATTAATCTTCATGAAATGTCTAGCTCCGTTCAAACAGTCCATTATGTCATCTATCCTCAGCAAAGGAAATTTGTACTTCACTGTAATCTAGTTTATTGCTCTTGAATCGGTACACATCCTCCATTCCCCATTCTTCTTTGGTGCCAACACAACATGTACTACACAAAGATCAGACCTTTCCTCAACAACTCGTGCACTTGCCTATTCAACTCTTCATTCTTTGTTGGTGTCATCCGGTGTGTTGCCTTATTAGGTAAACTAGCTCCGGGAATCAAATATATGCAACGACTTATGCTTCTCACATGGGGTAATCCATCAGGTAAATTATCTGAAATTATGTCTTCATACTCTATCAACAACTCTTTTATCTGCTCCAGTTGTTCTTCCTCCGGTTTCAAATCAGGATCCTTAGGTATCAATGCATAACACACATTTTCACTCTTCAACCTATCCAGAAACTTTCTCCCATTGACCAAACAGATTTTGACACTTGTGCATATCTCACTTCTCAGGGGTTCTTCTAAAGGCAACAAATTTTGCTTCTTCCCATTTTCAACAATAGTATAAATATTCCTTCTCCCATCATGATAGGTTGTCTATCATACTGCCAGGGCCTTCCTTAAAAAACCATGGAAAATATCCATAGGCATAATATCACACAAAACTTCATCATAGTATTTTCCTATCTTCAACTTAACCAAACATTGCTCACTTACCAAGATGTTATGATCATCCCGAATCCATGCTATCTAGTAGGGTTTAGGGTGTCTCAACCTCTGCAACTTCAACTTATTCACCATCTCCTTCGAGGCCAAATTATCTAAACTACCACTATCAATAACAACCTTACAACACTTACCTTCCAGCTTACATCTTGTCCGGAACAAATTCTTCCTCTGCAACGGTTCCTCATTTGTCTCATTCTGGCATAGGGCTCTTCTTATCATCAAAGCTTCACCATCCTTTGGTTTGTTCAATGATCCGGTAGGTTCTTCTTCTGCAAAAGCGGATCTTCCACCATTCTCAGTCCTCTTATTCCCTTGTCTGCATTCAAAAGTTTGGTGTCCTTCTCCACCACACTTGAAACAGGTTCTAGTAAACTTTCCCTTATCACCTCTCTTAAAGCCCTCATTCCGATAACCACCTTGTCCACCATTTTGGTAGTAATTTCCTTCGTTCCTTCGGTTTGAATTTTTATCACTCTTATCCTCTTCCTTGCCTTTATTTTATTTTGAAAAGGATCTGCCACCTCTGGTAAAGGATCTACCTCTCTGAAATCTTCCTCCTCTTCCTCTTTGCCTCTACTCATGGCTCTTATTCAATCTTTCTTCAACTTTTATGGCATACTGATAAGCTTCTTCCACACTTTGCAATTTCACCATACTAATCCCATCTTGTATAGTCATTCTTAAACCATTAACATACCTCGCAATCTACTCAACTTCATCTTCAGCATGTCCAGATCTGATATTCAACTTATAGAACTCCTCAGTGTACCCCATCACACTAGATTTTTTCTGCTTCAGATTCTGCAATCTCTGGAAAAAATTGACTTGATAATCCATCGGTAAAAACTTCACCTTCAACTTACTCATCATCCAATCCCAAGATTTAATTTTGTACTTTCCTCTGTCTACCAGTCTGCAAATTTTTCCACCACAAGGAAGTATGTCCCTTCAACTTAGTGCAAGCAAATTTCACCTTATTCTCCTCATCGGTACCCTCGAAATCAAAGTATTTCTCCATCTTGGTAATCCAATCTATCAACTCATATGAATCCAACTTACCACTATAATCTGGTGGGTTAAAGTGCGGTTTACTGTTCACATTTTTCAAAGCTCTAATCAATCTTTCATCATCTTGCGCCAACTCTGGTTGACCTCCATTTTCTGTTTTAGCATTTCATTCTTCTTCTTCATCACTTACATCCTTAATATGTCGATCTCTTCTCTATGAGGTCTCAAAAATATCCAAACGAGCCACAATCTGCCTAAACATGTCCATCACCGCTTGATCAACATCTCTTTGGTTTCCACCTCTCACATTACCTCTTCACGCCATAGGAGCAAGTCCTCTGCAGTTGCAGGTCCGATCTACAATCCGCCACCCTACAACAAAATTAACAATATGAACCTTCGCTTTGATACCAACTGGTACAACCATGAATAAGAGGATCCCCAAGAGGATGTTCGGTCCGTGCAACAAGATCAAAACAACACAATACAACACAGGAGAGAGAGAGAGAGAGAGAGAGAGAGAGAATATTAGATCAGGCATGGATCAATTCATTGATTCAAATGCTATTATCAGTAACATTCGGCTTACATGCAGGCAACTGCCTTATTATTGAAACACATCCATATGCATCAATCCGGTAGCCAACATCGAATTCAAATTGCAATCCACTGTTCTATCCTTAATAATAAATCTCCTCTACAATCCTTAGATCAAATACATTATTATATAACATCCGAGAACATCCAGGTCGACCAGGAAAGTTCACATTGTCCAAAGAAAGAAAAATGAAACGTGTAGATAGGTTGGCCCAAAGATGAGATGAAAACCCTTTCGAAAAAGAATCACCATGAAGCATAGACCAACAAGAGGGTCATCCAGGCATCGAAGATCATCCCACGCATGATAAGTCAGCTCCACAAATCAAGTAATCGCTCCACAAGATCTGGGAACACCAACTAGTTGTTAAGTTCAAACATCTAGGGAAACAAAAAAACTGCTATCCAATCCGGAAGCGATAACGGTTCGGAAAGATATCCAAATGAAATGTAGATCCAAAACAAGAAATATGAACGAGAATGAAATTCAAATCCAGCTCCGCAAGAGAAATGATCAACACCAAGGTATCCGATAACTCTCAGAAACAAAACTGCTGAAAAGATCAAATAAACTGAAAGGGAATATTTTTGGGTGATGCAAGATTGCCAAGAACCAGGGATGCTCCTACATTGGTAGCAGAGAGAAGAGTTGTTTGGGAGCCTTCATAAAGGGGCTTGTATGCCTTCTCAAGTACAGGTAAACCATGAAAATCATGAAAATCATGAAAATCATCTTGATCATCATGATCAGCTATGCCACTAAGTGTGTCATGGGTCAATGTATTTGTACCATCATCTTCAACTGCATTTTCTAGTGCATGATCATCTTCTTCCATAGGATCATTAACTTCATCTTCGATATTCACAACTCCATGTTCCTCCACTTGCAAAACCAAATTCTTCGGGCTGTGATAATCCATATAATGTTCCCTAGGCTACCCCACTTTTATAATATTGATCAACACAAATAAACCATGATCATGTTCAAGTGATTTTTTTTATATATAAAAAATGAAAACGATATAAACATTTACAAATTCAATCAATATAAAGACATATAATGAACAACTTACCAATGGACGATAATCATGCCCCCCTTCAATGTGACCATGCTACCTACAATGTTTCTCAACTATTGTGATTAAAAGTTTTCTCGTGTTTAAGCCCTTACAATTATTACAAGGACAATAACATTTAACATCACCCTTTCTTTTCAATCTAGCCCACAATCTAGCAATTGTCTCTTCATTTTGTTCTAGAATAATATTATCTGACATGATTTTTCCTTACCAAGCCAAAGCAATACCAACTTGAATTTTGCAATTAAATAACTTAGCATTCAACCAATAAAGTTTAGAATTACCATTATTAAAGCTCCCAAGTATATGCAAATTTGATTACAATGGATCTAGTTGAAGAGTTAGCCACATAAATGCATACATTTAATTTGACAAAAGGTAAAAGACCCTCAAAGGTCATGAATCACAGGCCTGAGAATGAAGAACTAACTCTGCTATTGACAATTAATTGCAGCAAAAACATAGACATAAACCATGATGAAAACACGTCTAGTGCTGCGATAAGTCTTTCCAGTGAGCTAATTCAACCTGCAGCTTTGTTAGAACTCCTTGTTCAATCAAATCATATCTGAAAACCATTCTCAATGATGAATATAATTGTCAATGCACTATCACAAGTATAAACAAACGCTAACCATATAGCTGTTGGCCCAAAAAATTAAGTGTATGTCAAAATAACGATGAAAATCAAGGAGTCTCGCAATTTCAACGAACATTGGGTAGAAATTTAAAAAAATGAAAATTTCACATTCATAGGTACGTGACGATACAATTAATTATTGGACTTTCGTTGGAAAGCTTCATTGGATTTTGCAATCAAGTGAGTTAGTGACTCAGATATCTCAAGAAATTTTATATCTCAAGTTGAAGGGTACATGAGGGGTTCCTTTGACATGCGTGTATCACAATGCTTGATTTAACAAGTAGAAGGTAAGGCTACTCAAATAATTTGGCTCTTAGTGGGGGAACTTCAGCAAAACCCAGTGTCTACCCATGCGACAATGACTCAATTAAGAACCCATTCCCAGTCCTTGAAAGGATTTTTATGTATATCACACAAGTGTGGATACTGAGGAAAACCATCGGTGTAGATATATGTCACTGAGTAGTCATGACTTTTTCCTGACTTATTAATTTGTATAGCGAGCTGAAGAAGTACCGCTTGGCTCGTTCCCTCTCACTTTCCAAAGTGGCACTCAAGAGGCAGGCCCTTTACCAAAAAATAAAAGCTCGATCATCGCTAACACTTTTCTCATGCACCCAAGACCATGAAGGCCAAGGGGAGAGGATAGTGTATGTTAGTTGTGGGACCGCTCACATGCACAAGGGTGCCTAAACACAAAAGACAAATGTTCTTTTTAATACCCAAATCAAAATGTTATCTAACTATTAAAAATGAAGACAATTTGTTTCAAATGTTGTCTTTGACAACATCTTGCATCATATTGTATTAATAGTTTTGAGTTTATGTTCTCCCAACGTTCGCTAAAGTGTTGCATAGATAATCAGTAATACCAAAGGCTAACTACTGATAACAAGTTGAATTTAACATACTTGACCTTCTACCTCTGCAAAGGCGCAAAATAGAGGAACCGGAGCATAGAACAAAAATAACCAAGACACATAATCAAGTTACAAGTGCACAAAAGCAACCTACAAGGGTGTAGGGTGCAAAAACAACCTACAATGATGCAGAAGCAGACAACAAGGGTGCAAGTTTGCAATGTACTTGCAAAATAGTGAAAATCAATCAAATAGAGACTAATTTTGTAGAATTGAAGGCTAGTATGAACATATAAACCCTAATTTTGATGAAATTTTCTCTATTTGAACTCAAAATTGTCTATGATCAAAATGCATCAATCAAATCTCATCATATGATGAATCTATGCCTAATGAAGCAAATGCAACTCCTAATTTAAGAAACGCAGAAGTTCCAAGCCCTTGAAAATGAAATGCAAAATTCTTCCACCTAGCAAACCTTAATTGCTCCAATGTGAATAAGTTTTGTTCATTGTCATCCTAATTACTTTATGTGATTTCATTCAATATTAAGAAACCCTAATTAGACTAGTTACGATTGAATTGAAGCAAAATTAAAAGATTTGGGTTCATTTTAATGCCCAAAATTGAGAATTTGATGTTCTTTTTAAGCCAATTTGCATGAAAGTAAATGTGAAAAATTGTTGTTCATTCACCAAAGCCTAATTAGGACTACATGAGTTCATTTTAAACCTTATTGATCACTTTTAAGTCCTATTCTAACCCCGTAACCACCAAAAAGTGAGATACTATACAAATCAAGTCACTATTACAAATATGCCATAGAACATTGCAAGGGCGTAGGTCTAGGCAACCAGGGTACAGGTCTGAGCCACAAGGATGCAGATCTTCCCTACAAGGGCACAAAAAACAACAACAAGGGTGCATAATCTCTGGATCACTCCTAAAGAGCCCTTTTCCAACAAAATTTTGACCTACAATCAGATAAACACTCAAGAAGCCAAAAGTCAACCATTTTCACGTTAGGTTTACTAAAAAATGTAACTAGGAAATCGGGTATAAACATCAAAGCAATAGATTAACCAACCACGAAGACTAAAACACAATGAAAAGAACTAATTCAATGAATAAAGACATGAAGACAAAGCACTAAAACAAAATAGCAAACCATCACAAAGTGCCTCCTCCATGATTCTCCATTGTCCTTTCTCCTTCAAATGGATGTTTGTGGATCTCACCTACAAATGAAAATGTAAGTGAAAGCAAGTGGATTGCAAAGTGAAATTCACAGTGTAAGGTTACTCGAAGCATGGTAGAAAAAGACAAGCGAAGGTGCTCAATTTGTAGACAAATAAAGGGAGAAATCAAATTGGAATTAGCAAATTGAAAGAGGCAATTAATTTGAAATTGACATGTTTGGGGGACAAAGCATGACAATTGCTATGCAAATTTACGACAAACTTCTATGCAAGAAATATGACACATTGCTATGCAAAATTATGACACATTTCTAAGATCATTTATGACAAACTAGCCATGAAATTAGCTCTTTGATTGATGACAAATTAGAGAGACAATAGCTTGCAAATTATGAAAAAATTGAGCATGAAAAGTGGAGCAAATTAATGGAAAAGGTTAGGCGAAAAAGATGGGAGAAAATTAGGTGGCATTAACAAATAAATTTGCATTCATTAATTAACTTACAAAAGGAAAATAAATTAGCCAACTAAATAATTAATTTAATTGTGACAGGATAAATAAATAAATTTATTTAACCTAGAGGTAAGAATGTGTTAATAGGATTAAATGATTAAATCATAAAACCCTAGGATACTTAGGAAATAAACTAGGCCAAGACACAATCAATACTATAAATTTATGATAGTGATCATGATCAAAAGGATAAATGACAAGGATTTGATAAATGAATGACAAAAGACCAACGACAATTGATTGAAAAATGATAAAGAGACCGAATTGATAAAGGATGAATGACAGATTGATCCAAAATTGATGAAGATTGATGATTGATTGAGATTGATGACAAATCGATTAAAAATTGACAAAAGAAAAATTTGATGAAGATTGATTTGATAAACATTGACAAAGACCAATGGTGAATCGATAAAATTTGATAAAAGAGATTGATAAAGATCTAAAATGATTGATAATTGATAAGAGATAATTGATATTGAAAATGAAAAAGTTTAGGACAAAACCCTAATTAACATTGATTAGGATTAAAATAATGTCCAATTGATATGGCAGATTGATCACGATCACTGATTAAGAATCAAAATTAATATTGGCAAGACCTAATTCAAATGCGAAATATTAGAATCAAATAGGAAAAGAATATTGAGGAATGATATGATGTCAAAAAATGAAAAATACCAAGTGTGTGACATAGAGGAAATTTCAATAAAAATGTGAAAACTCTAAAATAAGGTCACGCGGACATGTTAGAGTATGACACCACAAGCGTTTAACCAATTTTAGATGCCTACAATGAGTTGAAAGACGGGAATTTATGTTACAACTGAAAAAGATATAAACACTATTAGTTAAATGACCCAACCTTGGAATATAGAAGTCCTAAACCTAGAAAGTGTCAATTCTAAACACAAGATGGAAAGGGAGATAAGTTCTATAGTAGTTGAAGATACCATATTTGAAATTGGAAGCTCGTCCAATATGGAGTTTGGTGATATGCTAGCTTATGCTAGCTTAAAGAATCCTCAACTTCCCAGTGAAAATGGAACCCTCACTAGGGAAGGATTTGATGTGGTGGATAAAGGTTGGATTAAATTAAAAAAGAAGAAGGAAATATAGAAGTAGAGAGGATGCCTTACCTAATCCTAAAAGATCAGAAAAAGAAGGCAACATCCCCAAATGTTTTGAAAGTTTAAGAATCCCAAAGGTGAAGCTAAAATAGATTGAAAATGATGAGTAAAATTGTATTATTTGGAATATAAGGGTGTTGGAATCCATTGATAGGAAATACATAGAAGATTTCTCAACCAAATCCATAACAAGGATGTTGTATTGTTGTAAGAAGTGGAAGCAATCAACTTTATTCTTGAAACTAATTTGAGGTTTATTTGGAAGGATGCCACTCAATTTTGTATTGCACGTGAAAAGGTAGAGGGAGAGTGATCATTATTATATTAAATGGTTGGTCATTATTTTTTATTGAATATGTGATCCCCCCATGCAACAGAGCTACAAATGATTTTTAATGGAGAAAGATAAGAGGAAATTTGGACTATATGTAGTCTATGCTCCCAATGATCACTTAGAGAGAATAGATCTTTGGGAATGGATGTGTGGGCTTTAAGTCATCCTTGGATAATTGGAGTTGAATTTAATATGGTGGAAAATCAAGAGGTAAAGTGAGGAGGAAATAGGATGGAGTGGAAGGGGAATGAGAAATTCTTTTTGTCTAAACTGGAAAATAAGCTTAATACCCCCTTGAAGGAAGTAAAAAAGATAACCAACACATTTGGTTTACTTGGTGGAATAGTCAATAAAGATCTAAGAGGTCTATTATCGACTGGACAAATTTTACACTAATAAAGACTACTTTAGCTTTGGTCAGCTTGGCGAGGGTTGTATAATTAAGGTTACACCATACTCAGTATTTGATCATTATCCAATCCACTATAAAATACTCTTTGATGATATAAGATCTAAGTATTGTGGTAGATGATGATTTTTTCTCAAAAGATATCTATTAAAAGATGAGGATTGTCATGATGCTATTTTCACCCTAAGAGAGATAAATAAATGGATGCTAAATGATAAAGCTCCCATTGAAAAATGAGGCAACAATGTTAAAATTTGGACCAATATCTTTCAAGTTATTAGGAAAAAAAGAGCTCTATATTTAAGAAAAGTTAAAATATGATCTTCAAGACACCCTCCTTAATATGGAAAAATGATCTTCAATTTGATTCTAAAAACTTAAGAATTGATGAAGACTAGTCACAATAAAAAATAAATTGAGAGGGTTTCAAGCAAAAAAGATACTAGGCTTAAGAGTTTGGGTCAAATTGAATTGGCTTCACTATGGATATAAGGGCTCTAGGTTTTCCTTTAGATATTGTAGTGTGCTAAATTGTGCTCGCCTACAATTTTTTCCTCACCTAAGCCTCACTTTGGTGTTCCGATTTTTGAGGCTTGATTGCAATGTTGATTATGCTCGCACCACCTATCTACTATGCACTAGATCATTATCTTCCCTATCTTCCTTTGGAGTCCTAATTTTTAGGACTAGGGTGTGGAACACCCTGGTCCTAAATGAGGACTAGTGCGTACCACGCCTTGGGCCTCTTAATCAAGCCCTAAATTGGATCCTCATAACAGTCATCACAAATGAGCGAGAATTTGGATCTCGTGCTGGCCTATTTTGGAAATTCAATTTGATTTTTGGACAAACAAGTATAAAAGGAGGTATACCCCTCTCATTTGATACCTAATGCTAACAACTTAGAAGATCACAATTACACTTTTGTGAAATTCATTTTGAGTGAGCAAGCAATCAATAATTCATCAAGCATTGGAGCAGAAGTGAAGTCAAGTTCAAGAATTGAAGATGGCATTCATGATCATTTTTTTATGAAGACAAACAAAACTTCATCAAGGTAAACATTGTGGTTTCAAGAATTACATTTCAGATTCAGTCTTTCCCTCAAAAGGAAAGTACTTTATTATAGTCTTTCATTACATTTGTCAATTAAAATTCATGTTTAATTCCAAAATTAGGATTTGACCTGAGGCAAAACCCTATTCCCAACATATTTCCCTTTCTTTTTGTGTGCATGAAACAAATAGGTTCATCTTTCAATCATGGAAAATTTGGAGGACTGGGTTAAATTTGTAATACATGGTCACAAAAAATCAGGCCTAGCTTCTGAGAAAAAAATCAAGACATCTCCTCTTGCTCAGAACCACATTTGTGGCTCAATGGGATATCTATAGCTTAAATTGTTTCTATAAATTCACTTCAATAATTTATTGTTTGCTCTAATTCCATAATTATATTACAAATTCAACTAAGAAAGATGATAATCAACCCTAACCAGCTGAATCTAATCAGAATCTCAGACCTTTCCCCATTGGGATTGAGCCTAGATTTATTGGGTTCAACCCTCTTTCAATGCAATTTGGTTAATTGAGCTATTTTGTGGATTTACTTAGAAAAACCCCAAATCCCAATTTTCCATCCTTTACATTTTGGTGGACTTGACATCTTGCATGCCTAATTCTGATTTATTGTCTCAGATTGATTTTGTATGCCTTTTAAAATTCAATTTTGCATTCATAATTGTTATTATCAATTGAATTTTATAAATTTAGAGGTTAAATTCACATAAACCCTTATTTATTATTCTAAAATTAGCTTGTGGGTTGCATAATTTTTCAAGTGTATTTTCATATCTGATTATTGTGACATGTCATGTTATGATTTAAAGGCATTTATTGTTAAAAATCACAATTCTAATTTCTTAATTATTTGGTTAATCAATCATTATTACAACAAATTGTATCGCTTAATCATAATTTTCAATTTTTCTTTCAAATTTCCCTCCTTTGTGCATGAGTTTTTTTATCATTTGTCCTAAATACAATTTTCCCATGAGAAGAAGTTATTGAATAAAGGCTTCTCAAGGTTTAACCACTAAGGTTATGGAGCCTCAATTAGATTATTTATTCCATGAGAATGTTGGTGTTTCCTCTAATCCAACATATGGCATAATTTATCTCCTTTCTCCTCAAAATTCTCATGATGTGGATGAATTACTAACTATGATTACTATTGATCAATTGGAGAATATTGACAATGAATTTGAAAATCTTCAACAATGGATGAGTCAACAATACTCAGAAAGTGAGGCAATCCCTCTGCTTGAAGGATTAAAAAGAATGGTGCAAAGTGATGAAATTGGTATTAATTTGTTGCATGGCCTTACTCATATTATTGACACTAATATCATGCCAATCAAAATTTGTGTCGAAGTTCTTGGTTACTCTCAACCCACTAGTCAAGTCAATCATTCCATTCCTATGCCTAAATCCTTGCCTAGTGTACCTACATTTACATCTTCTATCATGACTACTTCCACACAAAATAATAATCTAACACATGTTAATCATGGGGGAAATCTCGTTAATCAATATTATTACATACCTTCTTTTGTGAGTCTTTCATTTGTATCCCAATCATCTCCCATACCAACATACCATAATGTTCGACCTCCATATTCTCAACCTCCACCTACATATAACAATCATATCCCTCCATCACAATCCAACATGTCCAATTTCAATCCATCCACTAAAGCAACCATCAATAATCTAGCCCAAATTGTTACATCCCTACAACAACAATTGGCTTCCATTACAAAATCTACATTCAATGTTCCCACATTTGATGCACCAAGTCCATTATCCGATGATAATGTCCATGCAGTCCCCCCTAAACATATGGAAGTCCCTCAGTAAGAGTTGTATAATGTAAAAGATAATCACTTGACTCATGTGAAGACATTTCAAACTTTGTGTAGTGATTTTGCTCATGACCAAAGACTTATGGCTAAATTGTTTCTAGAATCTTTAGGGATAAAGCTTTGCAATGGTGTTTTTCTTTGTCTCCTTATTCTATTACTTCATTTCAACAATTGACTAATGCTTTCATTCAACAATTTTAAAATAATATTAGTTCTAAAATTATATTGATTGATTTGATTCATTGTAAGCAAGGAGTTAAACAAAAAGTGACTGATTTCATTGGTATATATAAATATTTGTATTCTCAAATTGCTTACCAAGTGCCTTATCATGATTTTCAAAAAAATTTTAGAGCTAATTTACAAAAAGACATTAGAAATAAGTTTCTATTTTCTAAGTTTATTTCCTTTATGCAATTGTGTGCAATGCATCATAATTATGAGCTTCAAGTGACTCAATTTTAATCATCTCTTTCAATGGCTCCAGTTGATAAGAATGAGAGTGCTCAATAATCATTTGTGAAGTTTAAACCGAACAAAGGTTACATCAAGATAAATGACAACATCAACACTCAAGTGGTAGCCTTGACATCAAGTGTGGCCCCTTTATCCAAATACTTTAGAAAAGAATTAACTCCTCTTTTTGAGTCTTTGCATAGCATAATATCAAGGTTGATATATGCTAATGTGTTGAAACTTATTTCCATTAAGCCAATCAACAATTCTAAACCTTTGCTACCCTATCATGATCCCAAAGCCTTTTGTCAATATCATCGTCAACCTGGCCTTGATACAGAGAAATGTTATACATTAAGGAGTAATCAAGACTTCATTGATAATAACACTAAATCTATAGCTCGTGTGAATGGCAAAGGAAACAAGTTTGTATCTCTTCCTAATCAAAACCTCCAAATCTTTACCAATACTTTGTATTCTCACTCCACTAATGTTGTTGAGTCAGAGTCTCTTGCCTTTTATCCCAATGACCTTGGTATGGAATCTAACAATGTTCTGAATCTTGTGGCTAAACCTATATCTCCTAAAGATATATGCATTACTTTTCATCCTAGTGAGACTATCATTGCACTTGATGGCCCATTATATATCACTATGAAGATCAAAGACAAACTCTCATGAGGAATCCTCATTGATCCATTATGTATGGTTAATGTGATTACTGAAGAATATCTTTATATTTTACAATTTCATCAAGTTACATATGATAAATATGATATTGTGATCAAGTTGTATGATGGTTTCTCTTGCTCTACTATTGGTTTTGTTGCTCTGCAAAATGAAGGATTGTTAGAAAAACTTGTTTTGATTGCTATACACACAAAAGGAAGCACAAGAAACAGATATTAGTCATTAGTGTTAGCAAATCAAAGATTAAACAAAGTCCTAAACAAGCATATCAAGGAAGACACTACACAACAAATAAAAAGCTTAATGAATTTAATAAATGCAATTAAACATCTCCATATGCTCTCTACCATGCTGGTAGCTTCTCCTTCCTTGTTCCTCTCCTCTCCAAGTTCCAAATGAGTGTAGCTCTAAACAGTTTTTTGCACTATGGATGCCTTATGGAGGTTCAAGATTGAAAATGATTAACTATGCAAATACAAGTGTAAAACAAACTAATATTAGATGTTGTGAAATGAAAATGATTTATTTTAGTCCAAAATAACAATATATTAGTGATTTATGCTAAATGCTCTTCTCTAAAATTGGCTATAAGGTAAATGCATACAAGTTTTCAGGATCTGGATTATGAAGAAATGAGCTCTATTTATAAGAAAAATGTAGCAATGGATGGTTGAGATTGAGTAATCTCAACAAGGGTCAGGATTGAATGGTTTAAGATCCATGTGAGGGCTCTCAACCCAATCCCAGGATGACAAGTGTCAACATGAGATGGGTTGAGAGGAGAGGGAAGAAGTATTAAATGCTTGACGTGACCTGAGGGTTAACTTGGGAGGTAAGGTTAATGTTGAGTTGATTGGATAAATTCATTATTCAAGGAATAATGCTTTTATCCTATGGATAAACTCTTGTGCAAGAGTTAGTGAGGATAACCATGGCCAAAGCAATAAATGCTTGAGGAGACACATGGGTTACATGAGGGTTGAGTTAGAGGTCAAAGTCTCTAACCATGGGTGCAAGTGGATTTAACCATAAATGGTTATGTAAGAGCATTTAATGGTTTGGAAGACTTTAGAGGTTAACCATTTGAAGACATAAAGCCTTAAATGCTTTTCAAAGACTTTGAGGGCTTTGAGAAGTGACTCCAAGTTGCTTAGGAATGTGACAATATTTAGGGGATGGATTAGGATAATTAGGAAGGGGCTAGAAGAATCTAGAAGGGGTTTAGGATTGCAAGTGGGTTTGGTGGGTGAGGGAAAATAGGATTTTTATTAAAATAAAATTCATTTATTTCAACAAATAGGTGCAACTTGCATTTTTAGGAGAATGCAAGTGGGGGGGAGTTTAATGATTTAAATTATGTTTTAATTTATTTATTTAAAAGAGGAAAGGGGGTTAAATGAAATAAATAGGATTTATTCATTTAATTGATTGCGAATTTAGTTTAATGAATTAATTAAAATAAATTGAATAATTTATTTAATTAATAGGAGAATGTTTGAAGAAGAATTAATTAAATGTTAATTTAATTAACTGATGGCTAGTGGGTTTTTAATCAAATAAATATCAAATATTCATTTAATTAAACTGGACAGATTTATGTGACTACAGGTTCTATTACTTTACTTGTTGAGGTTGGTACGAAGCACGCTTAGATGTCACTTTTGCTATTATTCCTACATCGGATCAATTTCGTGTGAAGTTGGGACATCCTTGGTTGTCTTTCATGAAAGTTATCCCTTCTACAATTCATAAGTGTTTGAAATTCCCTCATAATGACACTATTGTAACAACTAATTATAACCTTTACCAACCCACAAAAAATCATGGTAATTTCACCCTTGATTACTTTTGGCCTCAACAACCTGAACCTCTTAAGCCTCAAAATGACATCCTTTTCTTATCTTATCAAAAGTGGAAAAATGAGATGATCATGTCCTTGAGTAAGCCTAGAGATCTTATACCTATGGATATCCCTCCTCCTCATAATGGACCTAGTATTCTCCCTACTCCTTCTATTCCTCCTATATATGCCTTAGTACCACCTCGTCACGTGGGCTTCACTGGCTAGGCAATATTATATTACGTGCATTCATATTGGGGGGTTTAATATCCTAAAAATCTAAAACAATATTTTGCCTACTTGATGAAAATAGGGGGGGTTTTAATTCGGGCTATGAAAAAATACAATATCTGGTAAAAATAGGGGGATTTTTAATTTGGGTTGTGTATTGGGAGGGGGTGATAAAAAAAGAGTTCAGAGCAATATTTTTTGAAAATAGGGGGATTCTTTAGTATTCCATGAACGCACGTGCTATAACCTAGGTTCACTAAGTGAAGCCCATGTGCACCCCTACATATTACAAAGGAAAGTGCTTGGCATCTTTTATGTCTCAACCTAGTAGGGGTTCTCCTATTCCTCCTCATTTAAGAGAAGAAGAGAAGCATATGTCCATTGATCCTCAACATTTGCAAGTCTTGGCTAAAAATAAAGGAACCATTGTCAGAGAGAATGTCAACGAAGATGTCATGCCAAGGCTCGTGAGCTTGCTTCCCAAACCATTTCCTACCTAAAGACACCAAATGTAGACTTGATCCCATTTGTCCAGCCTTCGCCTAAACCTAGAGAGGAAGTTCAACCTAAATCACCAAGATTAAAAATACTTAATAAAAATGATGGTTCATGCTCTTTTCGCATTAGAGATTCTATTTTTATTAATCTAGATGATGATATGGATGATGATGTTGTTCAAGCTAAAAATATTTATTCTAATGGTTTTGATGATATGCATGAGCTTATTGATGTTAATCATGATTTATCTTCACATTTAAAAAAAAAATTAACCCTAGTTCCTAGTGACAAACAAAGTAACTCATGATTAGAGCATGTTACTTGTTTAGAACTTTCAATAGCTCCATTCCTTGTGCTCAAAGTGGCTCCTCTTGCCTCTTGTCCACCTTCCCTAAATGATGTTCAACAAGATTGGGAGGTAGATGATTTTCTTGATTAGCTTCATTTGCATCGTAGATCTTCTCTTGTGTGTTTGCTTGTTTGTAATGTGTTCCCCCATGATATGTTGCTTGATATGTTTCTGTGTTATGTTAGGTTCTCTTTGGATGACCCTTTTTACTCTGTTGGTGCATGGTAATAAAGAGGTTGAATCTGTTGTGACATTCGTCTATTTGTATCTCAATTTTTTTATATGTTGTTTCTTGTGTTGTCTACTTGGGGATGATGCAAAGTGTTGAAATCTCTTTTGGTCTCTTCCATGTTGACTGAAAAATACATGTTCTCTTCTTCCATTGTGTTTGAAGTTCTACTACCTTTGGGGGATGAGGTCAATTCAATAGAAATATTATTGATATACATTATTTATCATAAGAGAATACCAACCCCAGAGTTAGTGGATCTCTTATGTACTTTTTCATATATGTTTTGTGACCATTATCCTTTGATTTTTCCTTTCTTGGGGGCATCTCATTATGGTAATGTGCTTGTCTTTTGGATGCATACTATCTTAAAGCAATTTCTCCTAATAAGGTGTATGCAATTGGTTTAACATGGGGGCATATACTCCGCTCAATGTTATACTTTTTCAACATACCATGACATGTTTCATAATCAAGTTACTTTGCCAACTGAGTCTTTTGCTTTGTAAATTTTTTTATTTTCATGATTCATAGTAAGCAAATCTTACTAGGCTAGTATAGTCATCTTCTCTCTCCTTCTCCTTTCTTATGTTGTCCCCTTTATCTCAATGTTATAGTAGTAAGATCCTAAAGTCCTTGGGGGCTTAGTGTGTCTTGTCTCTTCGATATATTGGTGAAAGTTTTTCAATGCAACTTTGTAATTTACCATGAGTATGCTTAGTCTCATACTCGTGCTAAAGTGGGAGTTAAATATAGCGTCCTAAATTGTACTCCCCTACAATTTTTTCCTCACCTAGGCCTCACTTTGGCATTCTAATTTTTGAGGTCTGATTGCAATGTTGATTCTGCTCACACCACCTATCTACTCTACATTCTCACTATCTTTCCTGTCTTCCCCCCATTTTGGAGTCCTGATTTCAAGACCAGGGTGGCCCACGCCCTAGGCCTCTTAATCAGGCCCTAAATTGGGGCCTCATAACAGTCATCACAAATGAGAGGTAATTTGGATCTTGTGTTGACCTATTTCAGAAATTCAATTTAATTTTTGGACATACAAGTATAAAAGAAGCTCTACCCCTCTCATTTGATACCTAATGTTAACAAATTCTAAGATCTCAATTACACTTTGGCAAAATTCAATTCAAGTGAGAAATCAATCAGTCATTCATCAAGAATTGGAGCAAAAGTGAAGTCAAGTTAAAGCATTGAAGATGACATTCAGGATCAATGTTTAATGAAGACATCCTACATGAAACCCTAAAAGCTTTGTGTGAAGACACACAAAACTTCATCAAGGTAAATAGTGGTTTCAAGCATTACATTTTGGATTCAGTCTTTCCCTTAAAAGGAAAGTACTTTATTATAGTCTTTCATTACATTTGTCAATTCAATTTCATGGGTAATTCAGAAACTAAGGTTTGGCGTAAGGTAAACCCTTATTCCCAACATATTTCCCTTTCTATCTGTGTGTAGGAAATAGGTGCGGAGTTGTACTTGGGAATTTTGGCATAGTCAATAGTGATGAATAGGTCCAACTTTGGATGATAGAAAATTTTAAGGACTAGGGTGAATTTGTACTACCTGGTCTTGAAAAATTAGGCCGAATTTTTTAGAATAGGTTCTAGCCATCTACTTTTGCCCAAATCCAAGTTTGTGGCTCAATGGGATTTGTAGCTTATTATAAATTCAATTGAGAAAGAGGATAATCAACCCTAACCAGTTGAATCCAATTAAAATCTCAAACCTTTCCCCATTGGGATTAAGCCTTGTTTTATTGGGTTCAACCCTCTTTCAATGTAATTTGGTTAATTGGGCTATTTTGTGGATTTACTTAGTGAAATCCTAAATCCCAATTTTCCATCCTTTACAAATATATCAAAACTAAGGCTACTAGAGAACAAGTAGATAATATTTGGTTTGACAACAGTTTGACCAATGATCTCGAGGAAATAAAATATATATTTCATAGCTTCTATGAAACCCTTTTCTCTATTGAGGGAAATACCACCCAAAATCATAATTCTAGAGAACTACCTAAAAAGTTAATACCTAGGAAGATAACTAATGGTATTGCAGATGAACTAAAGGTAATTTATAGAGATGAGATAGTAAATATAACTCATAAATTAAATCATGACAAATCCCTCAAAGCTAATGATCTCCCTATGTAATTTTGTAAGAGAAATATTGATTGGATTGCAAATGATCTATTAGAGGTTTACTCTAAATATATAAACAAAGGCTCCTTGGGGACTAACCTTGCTTAAGGCTCAACTAATATTAAACCTTTCTTTGATTCCAGCTTATACAATCAAGATCAGAGGGTCCAATTAGGGATTATCCAACCTTTTAGACTATAGAAATCATATTTAAACCTTAACTAAGGAAAACTAAATTCAATATAAATAATATATAAGAACAACTTAAATTTATTCATTCAATCACATGAGAGTTGGATTACATATTTAGGCAAAAACTCTTAAATACAAATAAGATCCTATGATCTCACTTGATGTTGTTATTCTTTCTTTTTCTTTATTTGTCAAGTTGTCTTTCTGATGTAGCCATAACCAATAAAACCCTCAAAGAGAATCAACTGGCTTATGCAACAAGAGAAACACAACGAAAGTAGCAAGAAAACATAACAATATCATCTAAAAAGAACATATTAATGCCTTAGAACTTCTGATAATCATTCGGTAGTCATCATATAATCATCAAAGAACATTCGACAATTAAATAGTTACATGCAGGCTATCAACTAGATACAATCCAATCTGAGACTCTAAGAATCGACCAGATCACAAAATACGAATCTCAATCCTTGTTCTCAATTCTACATCCTCTCCCCCTACAAATGATTACATTTTAACATATTTATACCCACCGGACCATATCTGGGTCGACCTCATAAGATTACATTTACCAATGCAGGAAATGAAACGTGTAATTAGGTCGGCCCTAAGAATTAAATAAGTCTTTCCGAAAAATCACAACCAAGCGATGCGGTTCAGAAGGAAGGTCGACCACACGCCAAATATCATCGAATAAGACCAAAGATAGATCCACATGCCAAGAATCGCACTGGTAATGAAGGAAAACCAACTGAAAATCACAAGAACTATCCGGGAACCCATAAACAGTCAACCAAAAGCAATAACTGACTGGAAAAGAACCCAAATGAATTGAAAAATCTGAAATCAAGCACATGAAATCGCCTGGAAACCAAAAATAAGATTTGCCATGAAGAACAAGCAACTACCGGTACCAACCGGTAAGAACACATAAAAATGCACTAAGAACTCAACAAGAACAAAACTGAAAGGAAATATTTTTGGATGATGCCAAATTGCTCATTGACCAGAGATGTTCCTGCATCAAACAACCCAGGTAGAAAAATATGTTCCATGAGAGGTAGCTCATGAACATCTAATAGGATTCAGAATAAAGACCCTAATGCTCATTTTTGATCCAAACATCTGCTTTATTTGCCGACCTCTGCTTTAGCTCCTCTGGTGCCTCCATCGGCTTCTCTAACATTTGACTCTCTTTGTTTCTCTTCCTTTGCTTTAGGTCTGCACATTGTCTATGTTTACTATTTTCTTTCTTCTACAATTTTGACTTGATTCTGCCACAAGACTTCATCTCATTTGTCACCATAAGCTCTATGTCATCCAGTTCCATTTGTCCATCAAGCTCAACTGTCAGATCCTTCTGCAAACTCATGTCACCTTCCAGTATAAATTTTGCAACTAGTTATCAGCTGTTTCTTCAACCCTCTGGTATAACCTTTATAACCGGTTCTATCAAACCTTCTGGTATAAACTCTGCCACCGGTTTCTCAGTACTGCAACTTTTCTCAGGACTCAGATTGTTTACCTCATTCTCTTTCTCCTTCAAAGAATTCAATGTGAACTTTTGTCCATCAAAGAATTCAATGTGAACTTTTGTCCATCCTTCTCAATAGTAACTAGGTTTCTTCTACAGTCATAAATCACTCTTCTATCATAGTGCCAAGGTTTTCCCACCAAGATATGACAAGCACTCATAGATACAAAATCACACAAAACCTCATCTCTGAAAGGCTCAATATTGAAATTCACCAGACACTGCTTTGTTATCTCTATCTTCTGATAATCTTGTAACCAACTCACCTCATAAGGACAAGGATGATTAAGCCTCTTCAACTTGAGCTTCACAACCATCTCCTCAGATACCAAATTGTCAATACTTCCACTATCTACAATAACCTTGCAACACTTACCACCTGATTTACACACAATCCGAAAAAGACTATTCCTCTGAATAGATCTGGTATCCTTCCTTCTGAACATAAGGGATTATCCTTTCTCTGAAACACAGTCAAATCCAGTACCATCACCTTCTAGTTCCTCATTTTCCACACAACTTCTTGCCATTCCATGCTTACATTCGTAGAATGTATGTCCGGTTTCTCCAGGAAATTCTCTACCGATACTGCTACTACCTTTCCTCGGTGTCCTCTATTCCGATTCTTTACTCCACTTAGGTTTTGACTTATCTTCTTCAACTAGTTTATTCATACTATCACTCATCTTGAATTTCTCTTTCCCTCTATTTGGTTGTCTTCTCCTTAGCCTTCAAAGCATACTGGTAAGATTCTTCAATTGTGGAAACCTTCAACATACTCATCTCATCTTGAATGTTAAAACCAAGCCCATTGATGTACCTTGCCACCTTTTCTCTGTCCATCTCTCTATGTCCAAATCTAATCACCACCTTGTAGAATTCCTCAGTATATTCCTTCACAGTCACGTTTCTCTGTTTCAGGTTCTGCAACTTTTTGAACAACTCTGATTCATAGTCTCCCGGTATGAACTTGGCCTTTAATCTTGCAACCATCTATCCTCATCGGGTGATTTTGAATTCACCATTCTCTACTCTATCTTTTTGCAATTCTTTCCACCACAAGGCAACGTGCCCTTTCAACTTAGTCTATGCCAACCAGACTCTCTGCAGGTTCTTGACATCTTCAAACTCGAAGTAGTCTTCCAACTCTCCGATCCAATCAATCAGATCCTCTGAGTTCAGCGTTCTGGAAAAGTTGTAAACCTCAACTTTATGAACTTTACTCACTTGCGCCACTGCTCTCAGGAATCTTTCCTCTCTTTTATCTTCTGGTCCTTCAACTTCCTTGAACTCTTCACTGACTTCCTCATATTCATCCTCAGAATCAGTGTTCCTCCACAAACCAACCAAAGCATTTCGGATTTCATTCCTCACTTCATTCTTGAAGTCTTCCATCATCTGCTCTACCCTCTGGGGGTTTGTCATTCTCGGCGGCATCTCCTCTTTCACTCTGGTGAACTGCCTCAACTTGGTGATCTGACTGTCGATTTCAATTGCCTCCCCTCGATGATCTATTGAACACATGTGCAACCTGCCTCCAATCGACGATCTGTTCACCCAAAGGAGTGCCTTAATGGTCAGAAACAATTATTCCACCAACTAGTCCATAACTAGCTCTGATACCACTTGATGTAGCCATAACCGGTAAAACCCTCAAAGAGAATCAACTGGCTTATGCAGCAAGAACAACACAACGAAAGTAGCAAGAAAACATAACAAGATCATCTAAAAAGAGCATATTAATGTTTTAGAACTTCTGACAATCATTCGGTAATCATCAAAAAACATCCGACAATTAACTGGTTACATGCAGGTTATCAACTAGATACAATCCAATCTGGGACCCTAAGAATCAACCAGATCACAAAATGCGAATCTCAATCATTGTTCTCAATTCTACTTCCTCTGCCCCTACAAATGATTACATAATAACATATTTATACCTGCCGGAACATATCCGGGTTGACCTCATAAGATTACATTTACAAATGAAGGAAATGAAATGTGTAATTAGGCCGGCCCTAAGAATTAAATAAATCTTTTCGGAAAATCACAACCAAGCGATGCAGTTCAGCAGGAAGGTCAGCCACACACCAAATATCATCAGATAAGACCCAAGATAGATCCACACGCCAAGAATCGCGTCGGTAATGAAGGAAAACTAACTGGAGAGCATAAGAACTGTCTGGAAACCCAAAAACAGTCAACCAAAAGAGATAACTATCTGGAAAAGAACCCAAATGAATTGAAAATCTAGAATCAAGCACATGAAACTGCCTGGAAACTGAAAATAAGATCTGCCATGAAGAACAAGGCTGGTAAGAACACAAAAACTGCACTAAGAACTCAACAAGAACAAAATTGAAAGGAAATATTTTTGGATGATGCAAAATTGCTCATCGATCGGGGGTGCTCATGCATCACTTTCTATAGCTCATTCTTCTTCCTACATGTTTCCTTGAAATATATATATATATATATATAGAATTCTATCTAGTAGGTCTATCTTTATACTTTACCTTTTTGTCTCTCCCATTCACATCTATCATCATATCATGTTGAACCTTTTTATATGTACATAAGATGTAGAAATGAAGTGTAATGGGTGGTACCATAATACATGCCCATAAAATAATGTGATAAGGATCAACAACCCCCAAATTAAAAGGTTTTATAATTATCTATGTGAAATTTTGCCAAGATCAAGAGCTCAATGAAATGTACAAAATAGAGAGACAAAATATAGGACAAAAATAAACTGTATTCTCATCAATAGATAGAAAAAAGATGTTACATACAATGTAGATGAGCCTGCTTATATAGGCAAGGCTATATGGATATGCGAGCACACAAGCATGACATGTGGCTCAATAAGAAACAAGGGTAGGTAGGAAATAGGTATGGTAGGTAGGAGAAACAATAAAATATTCCACATGAGGTGGATCGCCCAGCAAAGGTGGAATGATCACTCCACAATAAGTGGATATGATAAAGTAGTAACAAGATCAACACAATAAAAGGTTGAATTTCTCCTACACACACTATCCCAATGTGGCACAAACACCCAAGTGTCTCATACCCAAACTACTATGAGATACACTTCCCAAGTAAACTTAAGTATAGTGTAATAATATCCATGATGAACAATTATTTACACCAACAGTCTAACATTGACAATTGGCACATCATCTTGGTGTTGCATACATTTTCAAATGTTGGTAATGTACAATATTATTCTTTCTTATACACTTTGAGCTAGGAGTCTCCACAATTAATGTGGTTCCATCTATGGCCTATAATAATATTGGTAAGCTTGATAATTGGTGCAATTTTAAAATACTTGTCACATTTTTAAACAAGTTACTATTATAAAGTAAATACCTTGGTATTGGTCCCAACTAACTCCTCAAATAGAAAACATACACATGACAATCAAGAAAACATAAAATTAGAATGAAACATTTTATATACATAATAAAATCTATGGTCCCAACTACAATCAATGATAATCAACTATAACAACTTGAAGTGGCTTGACGATACATACAATTGTACTTAGGAAGTTGTGAACCTTATGAATCATAGTTATGATGATGTTTAGTACCTCAAAATTGATTCTTACTACAACATATCTAGAATACTAGTATATTACTTACAAAACAATAAATGCTTTAATTTTTTTTTTGGTTGATGCAAAATTGCTTTTACATCCAAGATGCTCTTACAATAATTATTGTTTTCTCTTTAATCACATGCAGTTTTATTTTTTGTTTAAAGATAAAAATAACTAAAATAATCATTCAAATAATACATTTTAGATTTTAAATCACGGGGGCTTCACTAAATAGGCAATATCATATCACGTGCATTCATATTGGGGGGTTTTAATTTACCAAAAATGAGGGTGCAATATATTGCCCATCGGTGAAAATAGGGGGGTTTTTAATTCGGGCTATGAAAAAAATGCAATATTTTGTGCAAATAGGGGGGGCTTTTAATTCAGGTTGTGTATTGGGAGGGGGTAGAAAAAAGGAGTTTAGGACAATATTTTTTGAAATAGGGTGATTCTTTAGTATGTCATGAATGCATGTGATATAACCTAGATTCACTAAGTGAAGCCCCTGTGTTTTAAAAATTAGAAAATAATGAAGTTGAGATTGAGCATGCTCGTTTTAGATGAGAGTGTGATATGAGAACAAGGAGACAATTAGCAATGCCTAATTCATCATTTGGACTAAACACAAATAACACAAATAGAGATAGGAGGATGTTCTAACCTATCATAGTTGGGTTCTAACTTATTGTTGTATTATAGATATATTAAGGACTCTTGATCACATTTGATTTGAGATGGTCCTCTTTTCTCTCACATGTTGGTACCCCCTTTATGCATTTAACTAATGGAACCAAACTTAAAACTTACAACTTGGGGGAAAATGGGTGGTTGTTTGGAGGATTTTCCTCTGTTAGATTGTTGGTCTAAGTTAACAATAGGTATGGACATGTTTGGGTGTGAGATGATAAATGCTTAAGAAGAGATGGTGTGTGAAATAATGAAAGAGAGTTGGGGAGAGTTTAATGCAGGTTTAACAACTCTTAGGTTTACATATTGTGTGTGCACTAAGTTGTTCTTTATGTAACATACATGACATTTGTTTCCTTTAAAATGTCTTATATAAACATTCTACCTATTTTTAGTTATTGGAGTCAAGTTAGGGTTAAGGTTTATGATAATGGGAGCATTTAAGTAAGAAAGGAAGAAGTTGAACTTGGGGGACATCACTATATGTGGTCCTAATTTAGAAGATGATAATTTTTGTACCAACATTCATGATGGGCAAATGGTCAAGAATGGGTGTGAAGAGGTGTTAAAAAATGACACAGGCTTGTTTTTGAAGTCAAGTTAGGGTTTTGTGAGAGCAAAGCATTTGAGTAGGAAAAGAAGAACTTGAACTTGAGAGACACCACTACATATGGTCCTACTTCGTAGGACAAGAATGCGACATACTAGCATCTAAAATGGGCAAATAGTAATGAATGGGCATGAAAAGGTGTAGAAAAGTAATGTGGGCTTGTTGTTGAAGTCAAGAAGTAGTTATGGTTTTATGAAAAAGGGAGCATTTATGTCAAAAAAGAATAAATTGTACTTGAGGTATGCCTCTTCACATGGCTCTATCTTAGAGGATAAGAATGTGATGTACCAACATTTAGGAAAAACAAATAGTTATGAATGAATTTGACAAACTGTTTAAAATGACATAAGCTTGATTTAATTGCGAGGTATAAACTTAAGAACAAGTAATATTCCAAAACGACTAAAAATCACATTATAAATGATACCACTAAACCAAATACGAAACAAAAAAAAAGATCTATACACAAAAAGACTCAAAATAGATAACATTCCATTCGAAATGCCCACAGAAAAAGGATAATAATATTTCTAAGTACAAATCAAAATTTCACCATGATATCATTATGGGTTTGTTTATAGTCCTCTGAGATCTATTTCCACATAACATACCCATCACCATTATGGGCATCATTTTCAAACTAGCGTGTGGGATCTAAACTAGCATGAAAATTGAGCTTACTTATTACACTTACCCAGAGTTGAAGTCTTCATAACAAACACTCAAAAATGTCAAGAAACACTCCCTAATTGTCAAAGTTGGTGTGTTTGTGGTTAAAGTCTAGTTTGACTTGGTTAACTCCGCGTGGTTTCCGTCGGCATCTAAGGAGCGCCTGCCGCCTTTGGATTTTTATATAAAGAAAAATAGAATGTGACAATAACTTTGTTATACTCATATATATGCCTCGTCTAGGAATAACGTTTTTCAATTGAACTTTTATGCTTCATATTTAGGTATATTTGTTATTAGTGATGATATTTTAATATTTATATTTAAAATAAATATCTGGTTTTTTAACTTTTTCGTTGGAATTAAGGTGGTATTTACATTTTTAGGTATATTTGTACGTATGTTTTAAATTTTTTGATGTGATTATCAATATTCAATTTTTAGGTTTTTGGATGTTTTTGAATGTCTTGTTTTAATTGAATTGGGTTTATATTGACAGAGTTGGTTAATTATTGACTAAGTTATCTCTAAAAATATTATTGGTAGGTTGATGTGTAAGGTGAAGACAGACACTTCTTTATCTCAACTTAATTAAAAAAGAATGTGTTAAATTTATTCATGTTTAAATACATATGTCACTTTATTGAAGATTATGTGGTGGTGGGTAAAGTATCATTAGTCAATATTCATTTTGTTATCTAATAATTATTGTGATGACCAATGGTGCAGATCTCTTTGCTTTTGGAATGAATGGTCTCAGATCAACAAGTCAATATCTAGGTAAGCAAGTTTTATTAGTCGGATAGCCTATTACCCTTGATCTTCAAACACGTATCTTAATCTAATAACTCTTACCATGCATAATTTTATTTACTTTATGTTGTGTTAAATCTCATCCGAATTAGATGGTTGGCATTTGACACCCTAAGGTCAAGGGTGAAGGGGAAAATGGTTAAACGTCATAATTCTTGAACATTCCTTGCTCCATTTTATTCCAATGGTGGCACGTGCCTCCCTAGGCACCAAGTTGGTCTATTAATTTAACTTTGAAATTCACATATATCCAACAATTTTAATTTGTCAAAGATCAAACAATAGTTAGAGGTTAAATTTTTAATGAACAAGATAAAGCCCCCTTAGTTTTATTGTTTTACCTATATAGTGATATGTGTAACCCTTAGAAGTTTCATTTGGTTAAGTCTCAATTCATTTACCATTTATAAATATGATGGTGCACACGTAGTCATCTTTGATATCGATCACTTATATTCATTGTTTTCTAATCAATCCATAAAACCATTTAACTATAAAATAATTCTAATTTTAAATTAAAATAATTTAATTTCTAATCACTTAATTTAGTAAACCTTATCTGTATCTAATACTTAGGATTCACTAACTCCATAGCTCTGACTAAGGGTGAAATTTCTAGAGGCTTAGATGTGATCAACTATGTTTCACTATTTCACTTAAATAATGACATGCATTTTGTCATCTCAATTTAAAGGCATCTAGTTGTTCATTTAAAACTATCCACCTTTGGATCAATGGTATTGAGGCAAAGGGAAGCCATCAAAATCCTTTCCCTTTGTCTAATTAAGGCCCTAAAGTATCTACTCTTTCATCTCATAAGTAAATCGTATTTAGCAAGCACACTTTTTAAAATAAGAAAAATGTGTAATGCCTCCTTTAATTGGTCCTCTCCACAAATGTCATTAAATTGAGATGACAAAATGCATGTCAAATCATTTTTACAATTGCGAGTGTCATTGCACCAAAAGATACAACCACTAGACTTATAGAATCCACAGGAGGCGGTTAAGCCTTGTCACAAACCTGAGCGTCGCGTTGCACAACACAAGGAGACCAAGGGCACACACCTTGCAACAATCCCCACCCCCACCACAAGTGAGGGGTTTGAACCTATGACCAAGCTTTGATACCACTTGTTACAAGTGTGGTTATCGTTGCACCAAAAGATCGACCTATTAATGCTCGATACAACCACTAGACTTATAAAATCCACAGGAGGCGGTTAAGCCATTTCACAAACCCAAGTGTTGAGCTGCACAACACAAGGAGACCAAGGGCGCACACCTTGCAACGATAACTTGTGCCATTTTTCTTAAAATTGCATAAGGTGGATCAAATAACTCTTTATGAGATGATGCAGTGCACTTCAAGCTTTGAGGAATGAGTCCACATTTAAAGTTATTTGTCTATTTAAGCTCCTATAGTGAATAATGTTTTATTTCTTTCAATTGTTTGCTTTCCACTTATATATATAAATAATGAGCTTGTAAAATAATATTTAATGCATAGTTTGGGGACTTTTATAATACACATATTCTTGTAATGCTTCTTTTTATTAGCATTTCAATTCACCATTTCATTGTTGTAGTTATTCAATAGAAATATAATTTGATCGTTGTTGCAATACTTTTGATTGTCCTTCCACGAACACCTACCTATATAACGAGTTACATACATAAAGAGCTTCCTTTTGACCAAAATACCATATCTAATCTATCATAAAATTCATTTCTAATTCTAATTGTACTTGTATATAAAGGAACATTTTAAAAGATCAACACATTTTTAAGGTTCACAAGGTATGATGACAATCTAATAATGCTTCCTAAAATGCAACTCTTTTATTTATTTTGAAATATATATTTCAAATTGTCAAGAGAAAATACAAAGGTGTTTCATATCTTTAAGGTTGGTACTTTAGTGGTTCATTAAATTCAACACAAAATATTAAAATTATTATAAGAAACATTTTAGTACCTAATCTCATATCACCTATTTACGATGTTATTATTAGTTCATAACAAGACTAGTAAACTACTAACACATATCCAAGTAAACTATATATGTTGTAATTGTAGGAAATAATTACTACATGACCTTTATTTCTTCTAATAATAGTGTAGATAAGAAATTAAACATGCATTTAATTTATTAGGTTGATTAATAAAAAATAAAATACTTGAATAATATGAAGTAGAAATGGCATAAATATTGAGATAGATTAGGGCCCACTTAGATAATTCAGTGTGATAATATTTTCAACTATTGTAAGGAATTGATGTATAGACTTTTGGGGCTTGAGATTCTATTACGCTTGTGATTAGGTCTCCACACATTTTCCCCTAACACAAATTATATTGTTACAAAATAAATCTACAATGCTTATAGGAACTTGCTCAACTTTGAGAGTGCATATGAGAAAGGGTGGTGTTGAGAAACACCTTTTAAGCTTGTTAGGTATAGAGGGAAGAGTGATAAACTTTCATAATGCAAAAAGTCTCTAGAATGATTTATTGAGACTAAAATTTATAAAAAAATATAAATTATGTTAAGACGTTATATTTCTAAAATCACTAAGATTGATTTCAATTGATTTCATGATGTGTGTGATTTTTGAAGCAATCTTTAATAACTTGTTAGTTGTTCTCAAAGTAATCTACGACGATATTCTTAGATGCACAAACTTATATACACAATTTATAATTTTAATGCCCATGTAATGACTAATGATTGTATTCTAAGATGCCAACTTTGAAATTTAGAATTCTTAATTGGGAGGAGGACTAGATTGCACACATGATATAGTCCATGGGATAGAAGTGTAGGTTCAATCTAGTCTAGGAAGGAAAAAATCTTGGGAACTAATCTAGTGATGGTGATAATTGAAATATTTCATGTAACAAAATACTATATGCACATTATCAAAGTTAATGAATACATTAAACGAGAGCAATTAGGGAGAGAACCCAATAAACAAGTGCACTCCAATAGTCGCTATGAAGTTGTACATCAATAGCTCTTTTCAACTATTACTCATACTTGTAAAGTTAAACACTAGAAGCCATTATATTTGTACCTTTAAAATGGGCAAACCTATTCATTTTGACAAGTTGTGTTAAAAAAACAACCAATCATATGGAAGAAAAATCAATAATACAATTTAAAATACTTCAATTATGAGTAAAGTAAGTAAATTGCACATAAAGAAAAGGAATTGGATATTAAATAACTATTGATAATCCATCAAATGGTTTCCAAGTGGTTTAGTTTGTACCTTTGACACCAAAAATTCTTGTTCCAAAAGGCTTATTCACCAAGGTGGATTAGTTGTTAATGAATAACCATGATATAGGTGGATTCAATAAATAAAGTATAGAAATACGATCACATCAACGTCCTTTGTGTGTTCAAATTCTTTTATGATTCTTAGCATCTCTCATTTTAAGGCAATTGGTAATACATGCTTTGATGCACATGTTTTGGTCTCACGTTTTTAGGCATTGTCAAACCAACTTAGTGAAGGCACTAAGTTAGTTATGGTGATAACTAGAAGATTCCACAAAACAAAATGCTACATGCACATGATCAAAGTTAATGAATACATTAAATGAGAGTAATTAGGAAGATAAACTAATAAACCAGTGCACTCTAATAGTTGTTATGATGTTGCAAATCAATAGCCATTTTTTAACTTTTATTCATTACTTATAAAGTTAAGCACTAATAGCCATTATGTTTGTACCTTAAAAATGGGCAAAACTATTCATTTTAATTAGTCATGTCAAAGAAACAACTAATCATATGAGAGAAAAATCAATAATACAATCTAAAATACTTCAATTATGAACAAAATAAGTACATTGCACATAAAGAAAAAGGGTGGATATCAAAAACTATTGATAATCCATTAAATTGTCGACAAGTGGTTAAGTTTGAACCTTTAAGACCAAAATTTCTTGTTTTAGAAGGCTTATTCATTAAGGTGGATCAATTGTTAATGAATAACCATAATATAGGTGGATTTGGTCAAGAAAATATAAAAATAGTACCTAAAGGTCCTTTTGTACTCAAGGTCTTTTATGGTTCTTAGCATGTTTCACTCTAAAGCAATTGGTAATACATGCTTTGATACACATGTTTGAGTCTCACCCTTTAAGGTGTTGTCAAACAACTTAGCAACAACATAGTTGATGTGGCTCCATCATTGATGTACATAACCCCAAACAATAATTAACAAAGGCATAGTCTCATCTTTATTAGGCATTGTAAAACAACTTAGCAATAATATTCATTTTCACAAGTTGTGTAAAAGAAACAACCAATCATATGAAAACAAAATAATAATACAATCTAAAATACTTCAATTGTGAGCAAAGTAAGTACATTGCACATAAAGAAAAAGGGTGGATATCAAATAAATTGATAATCCATCAAATAAATTGATAATCCATTAAATTGCCAACAAGTGGTTAACTTTGAACCTTCAAGACCAAAACTTCTTGTTTTAGAAGGCTCATTCATTAAGGTGGATCAATTGTTAATGAATAAACTATATTATAGGTGGATTTAGTCAAGAAAACATAGAAATAGTACCTCAGGTCCATTTGTACTCAAGATCTTTTATGGTTCTTAGCATTTTCACTTTAAAGCAATTAGAAATATGTGCTTTGATGCACATGTTTGAACGATTGATGTGGCTACACTATTGATGCACATAATCCCAAATGGAAATGGACCCTTTTATAGTCCATGATATCGAATGAATTGTTAATGATTAACCATAAGATATGTGGATTTGGTCAAGAAAATAATGAAATTGTACCTCAAGGTCCTTTTGCACTTCACTTTAAAGCAACTGGTAATATGTGCTTTGATGCACATGTTTGAGTCTCATGTTTTTTAGGTGTTGTCAAACAACTTAGCAAAAGACACAATTGATGCACCAACACCATTGATGCACATGACCCCAAACAATAACTTAGCAAATGCGCAATTGACATAGCTACACCATTGATGCACATAATCCCAAATGGAAATGGACCCTTTTATAGTCCACGATATCAGATGACCTACCTGCAAGATTTGAACTTGTGACCTCTCTTCCAAGATTACAACTCACGAACAAAATGTCTCCTCAATGAGATGATCTATTTATGGGTTTAGAGATGCCCTACAGTAATATGGGACTACCTTGTACCCTTGCAAGATTTGAACTTGTGACCACTCTTCCAAGAATACAAGTTCTCCACCATCAGACCAACTCAGAAGTACATACAATAGTTTTAAGCTCTTAACTCACGTATAAAATATCTCATCTGTAAACACACTAAATTCATCCCCCAACTCTAGTCCTTTCCCTTCCCGGAATCACTTTCACAAGTGCATTTGAAGAACTTTTTAAGTTCCATATCACCATAGAGGAAAGATAAATGTGAGATGTAGGTAAAGATGGGGGCTTATATCCACCACAAACTAATAAGCAATCCATTCGTAAAAGATTGAGGGAGAGAGTCACTGACCCATGCTCCCCATTAACTCATGTCATGTGCCCATCCGTACCAACTCACCACTATCACGTGCAAATCACGACAAATTCACAGCCACGTTGCCCATAACAAAAATCCTTTTTTTAACCATTTTACATTTACCTTGGGATCGAGAACAAAGTAAAAATTTCCAAGGCCGGAGGTGCAAAAGACAAAGGGAAAAGCCTAAAGTGGGGCAGCTTAACTCCGAGTAAAACTTACATTAAGTGACAAACTGCATTAAAATAATTAAAATTTGGCTATAAAATCAAAAAATTTGGGGATTAAAAAAATCGTGAAATTGTCCTGAAAATCAACGTGACTTTGCCATGACGTCCTGAAATATTTTGTCAAAAAGCGTGCTGATTTTTCTAATAATTGAACACTTATCAAAGTCTAAAACAAAAAAGGCACCTTTAATATAATTACAAGGAAAAAAATTTAACAAACACGGAACACGGAACTTTCACAAAGTCTTCGCCTTTCCCTCCTCTTGATATTAATATTTGTTGAACAGGCAAATCTTCAAACCCTCGCAGATCTCGCTATTAATTTTACCAACGAATTTAGTTTTTCGGGGATACTCTTTTGTGTTCCGATTGGAATTTGCATTGGGAAGGAAAACCAGGGCGTTTAGGGCGATTTCAAGATCTGCAAAATTCGATTTACCAGGTGCCTTGTAGACCGATATTCGATGCTTTTATGTTTTGAATGGTGAAAATTTTGTTTAGGTTGGGTTTCTCCTTAAATGCGAATCTGCAATTTTTCTTTCATTGAGGGCTACGATCAGGGAAATTTAACGGAATGGATAGAAACCCTCGTGTAATTGCGGTTCTTTTGTTTTGCCTGGTTGGGGTTTGTAATTGTATCTTGCGCCGGCCTTTTTGGCCATTGTGAATTAAATCATGTGTATTTGTTTCTTTTAATTTGTTCAATTAGGAGAAATTGAGTGATGCGGTGAAGAATTAGGTTGAATTTGTGTAATCTGTTGTATTCTTTTTGCAATTGTCCTGTGTTCGTTCAATTGATTAACATTTCAATAACATGAGATTGTGATGCGGCTGCAGGAGATTTTATTTGTTGGGGTTTGTAGTACATCAAATCGGTGACACTGGGGTGCGGCCGCAGAGAATATTAACAATTTATGTGAATTAGAGATATTACAATTTCTTTTCCCCCCTTTTTAGAAGTTTATTCAATGGTTGATTGCCGGGGCTTGATAGAGTTCTGCAAGGCTTTTGAGCAGCACAGGAATATGGCCAATTCAATGACCTTAACCGAGCAGGTGGCTTACCACCGACAAAATAATCACAACAACCGCAATAGGAAACAACAGAATAATTTGGGTACCAGTGGGTTGAATCTCAGCCATGCTCTCTGCGAGCAATCCTCCACGGCCGTGGTGGATATTGTGATTCTGCTCCTGGTTCTCGGTGCATGTGGTTTTCTTTTCACGCCATATTTCAAATACGTGTGCCGTGAGGCTGCTGAGATTCTACCGGCCACTTTTCTGCTGATCGGCGAGGTGATCTATAATGCACCTATTGCGTATGCATCTGGAGCAATCTTAATGTTTCTTTTGGTCATTGGGGCGTGGGAGATTTATCAGTATAAATCCAGGAAGTGTGAAAATCCTCATTGCAGGGGGCTGAGAAAAGCGGTGGAATTCGATATTCAGCTGGAGTCAGAGGAGTGTGTAAAGGCCTTGCTGTCATCGCCTGAGGATTCGGTGGGAAGTGGACCGCTAGAATTGGGGCAAGATCACAAGGAATTGGAGGCAGAACTCAGACGGATGGCTCCTCCAAACGGGCGGGCTGTACTGATTTTCAGAGCGCCCTGTGGGTGTCCTGCAGGTCGCATGGAAGTCTGGGGGCCTAAAAAGCTCCGAAAATCTAAAAAGTAATATACATTAAGGGAAAGCTGAGTCAGAATGACAAAGGGAAAGGTTGCCTCTGGTACTAATTTGTAACTTTAATCTTGTGCTGATCCATTAAAAATTTGAAGACAGAAGCATTGGTCAACGAGGTTCCTATGTGCTAGCCAAATCTGAAAAATGAGATCCTATGTGTTATTCAATCTGAAGAATCATCTGGCAGATAGATTTTACTTGATTAGGAAATATGTCTTTAAAGGACAGATTTATGTCTGAGGACATGATATCTTGATTGGGGGTGATATGGAAAATCCGAATTTGCATAACCAAAAAACATTTTGATTCTATTGTAATGGCCTTTGAATTGGGAAGAATATCAAAATAACTACCAGATCAATAAGATATATGTCCCTAGTCCAGTTTATCTATTACTGGGACTGTTTTGCAATGGAAGGTATGATTTGTTTCAGGACAATTACAAATAAATCATCTCTCTGATTCATCAATATACGAGTGTTGGTGGCTAATCAGAATTTTTGGTCTTGAGCTGGGTGAGGTTCAGAGATCAAACACACGTTACATGGTTATTGTTATTGGTCACCCAAGTTAGGTCTCATCTGCAGGAGTTCTTGAACAGGAATGCATACTGTTCACTGTCAGCAGGTGATCCTGACAACCTAGGGATTTCACCTAATCAAAAGAGGCATCACCCGGCTCTGGAACTCAGAAAATATCTAAGTTCGGGACACAGATGATGCAGAGGAAGGCAGTTTTCCAGATTCATTGACAAAACCTTTCTGTCTAAAGAGAAACAATGAAGTTGCTTTTGCTCTGAGGAATGGGATTGAATGGATGAGTATTCAGATTATTGCCAAGGTTACTTGCACTTTGTCATTTTCTCTGCAGCTTTCTCTACATACTATAGTTAAACTGTTAAATATACTGAGAGGTCGGTTACGGCTGGCTCCCTTTAAATAAATGACTGCAGAAGTTAAACATTACATCAAGTGGAAACTCTGTTTCTTCTCCGTTTTGGAGAATCATTAATGATAATATAGAACATTTTAAATTTCTCTACTTTGTCTGAATGCTTTGGATTTCTTTAGTTGAAAGAAAATGAATATTTATGCATTGTTTTTTTTTACAGGGTAGCAGATATCAGAATTGAGTACATTAGAATAATGATTCACATGTCGGTTATGAGATTTTTGCAGCTGTTTCAACAATTGTTTTGTATTATTGAGTCAGTTAGCTTTTTAAAGATTCTGCTTCTTTTTGGGAATGAAAATATGGTGGCAAGGAAATGCTTAAGAGATCGATAAACTTAAATATTTTCAGACGCTAGATTATTTTCACATGGGAAGATTACTTCCATTCATGCTGCTATTTCTTTGGCATTTTTTTCTTTTCAACTACATGTGACATTTTCTCAGGTATTATTTTTGAGGTCATATAATGGACCTTTAAATTTTTTAGTGACATGATCTGGTTTCTACCCCAGAGCTTGCATCTGCAGATACTTTTACTGTAGAAAAGATAATAAGATACATTGAACCTGATTTTAATGCTTGATTCTCTTGATACATTTTTGTGATCTAATTTGAATTTTGGCAATATAAGTATCTGTCAATTGTTATTCATGTGGCACAAAATATTCTTCTGCACTCAGTGTAGGCAATAGATGCAACACAGTAGTGACATAAGTTCATTAGTGATTTATGGAATGATATTTGGGACACAGTTACACATTCCATGTTTTTGGTGCAGATAGAAGATTTCTTATAAGATTTATGAATATGCTTACAAATGCAGGCCTGTAATGAGAACAATTTCTCCCAATCAGATATTACCTGTAGTTAGATCTTGTGGTTATTCATATGAATGAAGTTATATGATAGAGGGAAGTTCTTTCTGATAGAATTATGACTATAAAAGGACTGGATATTGTTGTGTAAACTTGTGACTTGTTGAATCTTGTGATTATTCATATGAAAGGTATGTAATGAGTGATTATTTCTGACAAAATCATCACTATCAAAGTATTGGGGAATAGTGAGTGTTGTGTAGACTTCGAATTGACATATTTATGTTATTATTAATACAAAAATATCAAGTAGCCCCAGAGGGGCACTACCTATCATATCGATAGTACTGAAAGCAATATATTACAGAGCTACATAATATCTAAAAGCACCTTTTGATCATCCCATGAGAGATGACTCCCGAACAGCAGGAAGTAAACACAGAAAATAGGATTAAAAAGGAGATCATCGGAGGTATACTTACCTGATCAAGTTGCTCATCAAGCCACAAACCAAGAAGCTGTAATGGAACTGATTAATAACTATTGTTGCAAGGAGGCATTGTTGGCGCAAGACCCCCTCAGAGAGTAGCCGGACTCCTCTAAAACAAGACGTGCTGACAGAAATTAGAGCCCATTTCCTTGTTTGTGAGTCCATGTCATAAAGACGGTGTTAATATGAGAACTTAATTAGTTAGTCCATCCTTAATTCAAAGCAGATGTGCATTGCTAACAAACTTGTAAACAGTACCAAACTCCTCTTCACACTGTTTCCCGACTCAGGCATCACAATTTTACGATAATTTTAGCAACCACTTTTTGAAATCCTTATGAAGCATAGAGATCATATCAGTTAAAGTAGTATGTTGGTTGATCATCTGAGGGGTGTTTTCAGGGAGAGTTGGGTCAGCCATATGACCAGAAGCAAGGGGAGTGGAATTCAGTTCGGCTGACAAGGAATTCCTCCCAAATGGGTCATTTAACAGAGAATCTGTGGCTGACAGAAATCCAGGACTTACTGAATTCACTGACCATCACAGGTTACGATATATGGTATGCCCAAAATTAGTCTACCATGGATCACAGAATGGCATGACAGAGGTGACTCTATTTACAATAGGGAAAGAGCAAACGAAGGTCTTCAATTTATTCAGAAATTCAGTACCTTATACCGTGGGAATCTTCAGATGTTGCTCAGCCTATATGGAATGTGTTTTTAACTTTTTCACCCTCAAATACGAGTGTTTTTGGGCCTAAGGACTGGAGGGAGTCGATTCTTGTTGGAATTTTATTTTGCCAATTTAACAGAAAACAAACTCTTTTGCAGCCAATTCCAGATATGGGGCAGACTGAAGACTAACAAAGTAAAGAGCTTAATGTCAAAGTCATGCTAGAACAGAGAAGGGTCTGTAAAAATAAAGACCAAATTGATTCATCAACCTCTCTCAAATTTGAAGATGAAACTATGATTATTCCCAGCACAAGAAAATATTCTCCCTACAGTTATTAAAGCTTTGGTACCAACCCGACAAACTAAAGTGAAAAACCAATCAGCGGACAAAGAGAGTGCTAGCCGAGAGCAAACTCTGCATGCAATATTGCTCATCCAAGCCCTGAATAGGAAGATACTGAAAACCAATGTTATAAAACCAAAAACAAGACATCTAGAAGCTATATGAAAGCCATTAATTTATTAAAGATAACGGAAGTGGGAGACAAAAGAGTGAGGAGCAGCACGATATCAAATGAAAGAGTGAACAAGAGGAAACTTCACATCTCCATTTGTTTCGGTTTGCTACCTCAATCTGTCATGTTTATTTTAGGCATTTAAGATTCAGGATAGATTTTGTGTTTGTGAAAGGTAGAGGAAGTGCATCACCATCAAAATTAAGAGATACCTGGTCACCACTTTATGCCTGAAACATCTTTCTCTAAAGTTGTAAAAATTAACAATCATGATCAAACAAGCTTAGACCACTAAGCTTTAAAAACAAGGGGTCTGGAACAATCTTCAGCTGTCATTTTTTTCCTATTGACAAAGAGTTTAGACATCCTTGCTAGAATGTGAGCCTGCCACTACTTTATGTCTGAAACATCTTTTTCTAAAGTTGGAAATGTTAATAACCATGACATTAAAAGCTTAGACCACTAAGCTTTAGAAACAAGGGGTCTGGAATACTCTTGAGCTGTCTTTTTCCAATTTTTTCTTGACTCTGTACCATGAATTCACTTATCTTAACATCTACCGACATGTTTGGTCAGTAAGCATGCTGCTCAGTTCTCTTCTCTCTGGACACTCCGTACTCTTTAACTCTTCTTTTATTTAGAAGTAGCCTGCAACTGGTGGATGTCTCTAACCATTCTAATATGCCAATTTCTTAACAAATTAATTCTTGTAGCTAGAGTTTGAGAATTGCTTTTCACAGTACCCCAGCTCCTATTCTTTTCTGTGGCAGGTTATAGGCCACACCATATCACTGATGCTCCCTAGGGTTATTTGTCATCACTCCAAGTTCCCAGCTGAATTGAAACATCTTACCATGCTAGTTGTCCACTAGGTCTCCAACTAAGGGACTGGAGTTTCTTCTAGAGGCACCATCAATATCTAATTTCACCCAAGAGTATGGAGGAGATCTCCAAAATATTCTGAGTCTATTTATACAACCTCTTCTCTTGGGGAATGCATATTGGAGCAACTAAACATTTCTCTGTTTTGAAGAGTTCTATCAAATCGTTTTTGATCTGGAACCTCTCCCGGCTCTTCATCCTCCCTGCACACCTCTTTTTTTTTTCAATCCTAGTGCATGCATTGAATTTATTCTAACATCTATTACATGATTGCTTTTCAATGGTGATTTATTTCATGGGTTTTCTGTTTTCTTATTCACTAATTTTTTTTTTAATTATTTATTAGATCTTCTTGTATTAGTAGTCTATTGCTTTTCTTCAATTCAACGGTTTCTTCAACTCATATTCGTATTTAGCTTTTGATTCATTTATTTTCCTGCAGTAGTTCAATGTTTTTGATTAGGTAATCTGAGTTTTGAAAGGGCCCAGAACTTTGTACAAAGAGAAGAATATATAACATGAAGCACCACCAAAAGAAACAGCATAATTTAAGATCTTTTAAATGAAAATGAATGTTATCAAAATTGTGACTGGAAAAATTTGATATTGTTTGAAGGGTACTCATTGGAAAGGGATGGTAGTAATTGGGAATTTGACCATAATTTAAGATTTTTTAAATGAAAATGGGGTTTTGTAGACGTCTGGAATACTTAAAAGGCTTTTGGCGAAATAGGCAACTATAAAATCACAATTTGCAAAAAACTTTGCCCCTTTTTGGTATTTATTACTTAATATAAAAGAGAAGATCACGATTGATTGGCAAATTTTGGTGCTATCACCGAGTTTAAAACAGAGGTTTGATGTCTGTGCTTCTGATAGATCTCGTATTCTTTTTCTTTAATCCATTGCTTTTTTCATTTAAACAGATTTGTAATTCCTATGTTGTAGTCATCATAATGCAAAGACCTAGCTTAAATGTGCTTTATTTTTGGGGGATTTGGTGGTAAACCTGGTTGGTTGCAGTGATCGTGAATTCGAAGGAAAATCAAAGCAAGAGGAATCTGAGTCTCACTTCTGACATCTTTAAAGATAATGGTCTCTGAAGGGGGCATTCATTAAATTTATTAACTCAGAGCTATTTGCAGTATATGGTCCTGTGCAACATGAAATTTCTGGCTTTCTGGTACAATTTTTAAAAATTATGCATCTAGATTCTAAATTCTATCAGCACAAATTTTATAAAAGTTCTTTACTATACTGTATGTTCCTTTTAGCAAAAAACATTCCTAAAAATATCTAAGAAAGTGCTGTAAACTTTCAAACCCCCTTCGTGAGGGCACAAAAGATGCTGCTCCACGATTGTAGGTAAAATTACCACTATTTCCTGTTTCCCCAAAAGCTTAATGGGACCACCGGCACGGGGAAATTTAAAGCAGCGTCTCTATGGAACTGCGTCCTAAACCAATCTGATGGTGATGTTTTCATTTTTTTTAGAAGAGTTGGAGCAGGAAGTTATTGTTGCCGTGTTCACGTGACAAGAAACTACAAACAAAAATTTGGAATTGAAAGCTAATAAGGCTAATAGTGAATCTATTGAGACAACAAGAGCACTGAACAGGAGTTTTTAAAAAGTGTTCAGAGTATTCTAAAATCTAAATTATGGAGCTATTTATAGCTCCATGTTAAGTTTTTTACTGAAAACTCATGTATGACAACTAATCCTGAAAAAATTAAGTTCTCTAAAAGTAAGATAATACATACTCTTGTGATCGAGAGAATTCCTTTGTTTCCTTTGTTACTACTGAGTTCATGTTCGCTTGGTACATTTTACCTGTTAGATGCAGTCATCGTCACCTTGTACATAATTATTTCTACCGATGAGAGTTATCAGTTGTGCTATCTTTCTTTTATTTATTTATATTTATATTGCTTTTAAATTCTGCCGAAGGTTTCGGCAACTATTAAGGTAATATAGGGGAGAGGTCCTTATAGTGGAGCACCTTAACTTTAAGTCTCTCAAAATCTGTCTTACATATTTCAAATCGCTCTCAATTTTGTACAGTTGCTTATTTGTCAAGTCCCCTACTTCAAAAAATTGGTTTCAAGTTCTCATTTTCAAATATGTGTCACATCAATGCCTTTTTGTCAAGGTGTCCCTAATGGTTCCAAAATGAAGACAGGGCCATAGTTGTGCACTCATGTTTACTGGTGTGCCAATGTGACATCACATAATTGGTTGCTTTTTCAAATTTACTAGAATCTTGTTGGGGATAAGTATTGACATGACACTTTTTGTGTTCCACCATTGAACTAATGTGCCCAACTACCATCCCCATTATTGGACCCCGCTCCACTATGGGACCCTCTCCTATAGTATATTTAGTTGTTCATTAGAAGAAAACAAAAGTGCTAGTGGCAAGCCAACATGATGCTATATCCCCTTATAGGGCCTAACTTAAAATACAACTTAGTATGATGTACCATGTGCAAACCACATTAAAGACAATTATGGAAAAAATGAAAAGAAATTCGAGACATTATACAACTAAAGGAAATAGATAATTGAATAATTCATAGGATGTGATATGTAATGTTCCAAGCTTTGTCAAAGGGCACTTGATTTAATGGCAAAGTCTATGTTGTTGGCATTGAGATGGTGTCGAGTTCTACAATACAAAAAAAGAGAAATTGTTCCAAGCTTCTAGCTTTTGTCTAAAGAATAACTAATAAAAATTGGATGGCAAATCATTTCCAATATAATTATGCTATCAGACATGCCACATCATAAAAGTTATTATGAAATAACACAATGACATGCTTAATACATGCATCAGTGCATTAGCATGTTGTCACAAGCATAAGACTTACTACACCATGGTCCTAAGACATTGTGAGTGACTTAAATAATGAGATTAAGAGGATGGTGAGGTTTCCATGTTGAGTGACAAACCCTAAATCTAGGTCAATAGAGTACTTAGGCAAATCAAGATTTGGAAAGACAAGTAAGAAATTGCTCTAGATCTACAATAAGGACTAATATGCAAGGAACTCAAACTTTAGGTTGTTATTAGCATCATATATAGGCAATTAAGACTTTAGGGTTGAAATTATAGGACCTCAAACTTCACGGTCAAACTTGTCAGTTGCATCTTACATTATCTCAAGGTTTTGGGTTTGACATGTTATATGCAATTTAAACATTGGAACTTATTTTAAATTTTGCATTTCATGGAGAAATTGAATTGTATATGACTTCAAAGGACTTAGCTCAAGCCTTGGGGGTCGATATTTGTTGTGTACCTTAAAATTTGTAGTCTGACAAACATTTTACAACATGCAATATCCAACCAAAAAGCTAAATGACTACAAGCTTGCATTTTGGCACTTAGAGTTTGATTTGTGTCTTATATTTTGAATAATGGCCTTTGAGTTACAATAGACACACTTTGTGACTACTAGTGGCTTGAATGACTTCAATCTTGCGCAACTTGCAAGTTGAACTTTAACATCCAAATTGCATGTGTAAAACTCTACGATCTTTTAGGATACAACTAAACTCCCTTTATCCTTGTAATGTCCCCTTTTGGGAGGACACTAAATCTTGCCCAATATACTTGTACAATTATTGCAGGTTATCAATTTTCCGTTTGTTGTGGTAATTTGGTTAGATTTAATTTGATGATGTTTCCCTCTTTAAATGCATAGGTCTGTTGTTTATATCAATCTAATCTGCTGCATATACTCAGATGTGTGTGTGTGTGTGTGTGTGTGTGTGTGTGTGTGTGTGAGAGAGAGAGAGAGAGAGAGAGAGAGAGAGAGAGAGAGAGAGAGAGAGAGAGAGAGAGAGAGAGAGAGAGAGAGAGAGAGAATCCATTCCATTCCATCAGGTCTGATTATCTAGTTAGTTATTGATTATCTATTTTTAGTTTGTTTTGGTAATTTGGTTAGATTTAATTTGATGTTGTTTCCCTCTTTAAATGCATAGGGTTGTTGTTTATATCAATCTAATCTGTTGCCTATACTCAGATGTGTGTGTGTGTGTGTGTGTGTGTGTGAGAGAGAGAGAGAGAGAGAGAGAGAGAGAGAGAGAGAGAGAGAGAGAGAGAGAGAGAGAGAGAGAGAGAGAGAGAGAGAGAGAGAGTCCATTCCATTCCATCAGGTTGATTATCTAGTTAGTTATTTATTTAATATTTCCTCTTCTTTTCCTTTGATGCTTGCTTTATTATTGTTCACAGATTTGTATTTGTGTTATGATCTCTTTGATAAATGTTCATATCACTCTTCCAGATTTTCTTATAATTTTGATTTAGGTATGCTCCTAAATCAACTTCTAATGCTTAAGATATTTTGTTCTATTCCATGGATCCTTCCTTCTCAAATGAAAACTTCTCCACTTTATATCCTCCAATGTGAGGGAGAGTCACACCTCTTCATCATGTATGCCCTTTGGCAAGAGACACGCCCTTCACCCTTAGCGCCCTTTGAAAGAGTGCGACTCTTTATTATTTATGCCCTTTGAAAGGGACACAACCTTTCACAATCAATTATGCACTCCTTATTTAAATTAGATCTGCACTTCTGATTCCCAAATTATCCCTCCCTCAAACGAGGTTCTCTTCTCCCTTCTATAGGGAGTCGCAACTTTTCATTTCATGCCTTTGACCATTCATTAACTTAATTAAAATTTAATTATATTTAATTATATTCTTTTATATTTTATATTTTAATTTTATCATTATCATTTATCATTAAATTGTATTTCAAAGTGGGGACATTACAATCCTACAATATGGACTTCAAGGTCTATTAGTAATTTGCACAATGTAAAGGAAATTATATGATAGGGATAACAAACACTAGATGTTTGATTGATGGGGCATAACTTCCTCATTTTATGTGTTATAAAAAGACAATTCTGGCCAAGCACTCAAGCACATATGGACCACATTGGTTAGGCATGGAGTTCTCAAAGCCTTGAAAAATAAACTCAACCCAATGTCAACTTTCATTCCCCATAAACATCTCATGCAAGAAAGTAACAAGATTCTCAAAGATAACAATAGAAACCTTACAAAATGTCATAGTATTATACATACACATAAGAAGTGAAGTTAATTCTAAATGCCTATGACATAGACAATATTGAGAGATATGAGAAATCATACGTATCGATAGTACTTTTGAGTTAATCTATTAAGAAAAAAACCATTATAACAACCATACACACTCTGACTTCAGAGTTGACTACATAATAACAAATATTAGAGATAACATCACCTACAAGGCTAGAATACAATACATTACATAATTGCTCATAACAATTATATAATTTACATATAAGGACGTCAAAGGATCTGAGTTGTGAAATTCTTATTTCCTTTTTTTTGGATCAAAAGACAATTGACCTAGAACAAATGGACCTCACCATTACATCCAAAAAAATCCTAAAATTAACTATTGAAACATCAAAATCCAAGTAGACAATTTTTTTTAGGCATTCAAATGGATCTGGATCTTTATGTTGTACTGTATGATAGTGACCATATAACCATCACAGCTTCATAGGCACTGGTGAACAATAATGGTGAGGTTTCCATTAATGGCGTTGTTTCCTAGTGGTCTATTTGTCGACAGCAAAGTTTTCATCGCTGCCATTGTTTTTAACTCAATGCCAATTTTATTTACTAGTAGTCGATGACAGGAGCTCGATGGGTTTTCTCTGATGACTAGTAATTTTCCTCATCAATATCGGCTTCCCTCTATCATTGACACATTAACGACGACTCCTCACTGCAAACCAACTTGGGACATCCACAAAATTGTTTATTGATAATGTTTGGTAGTTTATGATGTTTACAATGGCTTGGCAAGCTTTTCTTGGTGATTTTCCAACATTTATGATAGTTTGCAACAAATTTGGTCCAAGCAGTTTCTAGTGGTGTAAGTATTTTTCTCAAATTTTGGTTGCTAATATATTTTATTATTTGTTAAAGTTCTTCATTTTTAACTCTTATTTTCATATTTTTTTGTTTGAATCTTTTTTCTTTTGACAATTCTTGCGACATTAGAAAGATATTTCAAAGTTCTTCATATCTATCTGTGTAGCTTTTCCAAATTTTGCTTTAAGTACTTTTTATTCAGTTTGTCATTATTTCACATTCTATTTGATTACTTGGACATTTTGACACTTGAAAAAGTTTTGTTTTCTTGAGATGATTTCATGTAAGTTAATCTATAAATATTTCCAACATTTGGTCATTTTTGGGCATTCTAAACATTTGTTGAATGCACTGAAATAAAACGCATTAGGGGAAAGGATCTAGTACTTGAGCGTGTTCCAATGGTTGTGATAGCAGTTGTTGATTTAATACAGACACTTATTGATTTAATGTCCAATGGTTGTGATAACAGTTGTTGATTTAATACCAATAGTTGCGACTTTAAAGTTGTTATTGTTGATGATGACTACCCATAGTTGTTAAAAATAATCAATCATGTGATGCCACATCAATTGCATAAGTATGGGTCTCTCTTTTGCACGACCTTTTGTCTCACCTTTTTTTTTGGTTGTTTTGGACACCTTGGCAAAAAGAATGTTGATGTGGCATCATATTTGATGATGTGGACCTGAAATTTTAGTTATAAGCAAGGGACTTGCCAAGTAAGCTACTATAAAAAATTGGGAGTGATTTGAAATTTCCACGTAGAATTTTGAGAAGCACAAAGTTAGGGTGCTCAATTACTGGGTCCTCTCCCCTATTGTGCATGCATTTTTTAGGATCTTGTACATCATGTTGTGCCCTTTTATTGTACTCACACTACTTTATAAAATGTCATGCGGGGTTTGTTGTATGCACTTTGTTATTTGCATTCACAATCTTATCTACCTTCATGCATGGGTGCATTATTTTGCATACTCTTTTTCAACTATAGGTACCAACTCATGCACATTTTGATGATGTTTCTTCTCCTTCATGCACTACATATCGACACATAATTTTAGTGGACTTGTAAGCATTATGGGTAGTTTCATATTGTTGGTGCTAATGCTTCCCTAGTTGCAATTTGGAGTGCGCTATGTATCTACTTTTTATTCATATGTACCAAGCATATGTAGTAGCTATTACCCATGCATTTTGGTGATATGGAGCATATATCATATAAAAACTCTTTTTCATGTTTTGTGAAGGTGACCTTCCATCCTTAGTTAATTAATTTCTTCAAACTATCAACACTCGTATTATAAACATAATAATTTTTTGCATTGGTTGAGTAGTGTCATTGGGGTCACTCATTCAAATTGATCTACAATCTGTATATTCAATTGTCAGATTGTTGCTTCTTTTTCTATTTGATAATTGTTCAATTAGTCTCATTGGGGCATTCATGCTTTTTTTTATTCTGGTTTTCATGTTGATTTTAAAGAAGGTTCTTTAGTTTCAACACTATAACAACTATCTTTCAATGGTTGTTTGCATTTTCTTCATGCTTCATTAATGTTCTTCATATTCTTATCTTTTTTGGAACATTGTTTAAGAGGCTTCTTAGTCCTTCACTCGTCTTTCTCTTTTTTGAAAAGGAGTTTTCTCATTTTTTCTCTAGTTATGTGAGATATTTTTCATTTGTACATGAGTACCCATAAAGCCTAGTTGATATAACTCATCTTCTTATTTTTATGTATTCGTAATTAGAGATTTTAGATTCTCCCTAAGTTGCTCTTAAGAGTGGGTACTAAAGTAAAAGGTTAATTTTCTAATTAATTGATTAGGTCCCTTTCACACTAGCTACTTAAGCTTATTTACATCACAAGCTTATTTGTCTCAAGTCATAGGATAAGGACACATGACATGGTCTACTTGCTTCTATTTTTATTTTTTTATTATGAGGATTCATTATTGTATTATTCAATTCATACATAGTAATGCACATTTATTATAATTCACTCTTTTTGGATCAATAGTTTATTTGGTCTTGCATAGAAATTTTTACATTCTTTTCTCTCCTTTTGTGATAATGTTTGATTGCAAGTGATCCTTGGGAGTTGTAGGGTTGATGATTCACCTTCATCACAAAAAGGAAGGGGGGGGTTGTCCTAAGTATTAATAATGGAGAGTTAACATGGGCATTTTTCAGGCAAAAATTGGGAGTATGACCTAATCCCATGAGGTGTTCAAAACACTAAATTAGAATGCAAGTCTACCCAAGATCCATGGTCTTGAAAATGCAAGATCATCTCGCCCATCCTTCAAAATCCTTTTCACACATCTTCTTGAGCATATATAAGTGTTTCGTATATTATCTCTATTTAGTGTTTACATGTGCAATTCCCCATTCATTTTAATACTATCTTGACTTAAGATCTCCTCATGTCATCCTTAACATAATTTAGTAGATGGGTGTGGGGATTCACTTCATTCTATCATACAACCATACACAATCCAACTTTGAGGTCAACTACATCATAACAAATATTAGAGTTCACATCACCTCCAATGATGGAATACAATACAATACAATACATGGTGGCTCATAAAAAATATATAATTTAAATATAAGGATATCAATGGTCCCAAGTTTAAACATTTCTCCAACACATGAAAATAACATATTGCCATAAAGAGAGATAATGAATAATCCTTTTGTACTTTGCAAGTTACACCAAGAAATCCACGAGTCCCTAATGGTCATTCAATGCCACCTATCCATATGGAGCCTTTACACTAGTCCTCTAAATTTGGAGACAATTGACTTAGGTAGTCTAACACACTCACACCAAACATGGGGTTGGATGAGAAGACAATCTCCAAATCTCAAGCATAGGTTGACAAATTAAATAAATATGAGGAGTACAAAACTACCATTAAGTGCATACACGTGCAGATACATGATTGCACTTTACACCAAGTAAACACAGATGAGGATATAAAGTAAAACCTTCGATGCATGCACATATAGACACCACACAAGGAATAAGATGTTTCTACACATGAGATTGGGAAGAACAAACCAATCAAGCATGTCCAAAGAGATCATGAGCACCCACTGGATATGTACCAACAATGGAAGATAGGGTAGTCTTAAGTACTGACAATAGAGCATTACCATAGGTATCTACCATGCAAGGGTTGAGGATGTTGTTCCTGTTATTACTGTTTTAAAATTGGGTTCTTCTTTCCCCATAATTGGCTGTGGTACCTTGAAAATTTTCGAATAGGGTGTGGCCCCAAGTACTTCAGTTTTATTCTAAAACCTAGAGGGTTTAAGGGTTTTTTAAGTTTCAGACCTTATCTTTTTATTTTGAACCCTCTGGTTTCTATCTTGCCGTTACTTTATTTCACTTAAGTATGGGTCGCGGGGTCGTGGGAAGTGTCCCGCCCTTGTTATTAACCTAGGCGGTTACGTTGATTATTTGAAAAAATTTCGCCTTATATTATTTCATTCTAAAGTGTTGGGCCCAGTAAATGTCGATCAATTTGGGAAAGGATCCGATGGTTGGTGCTATTTCGCAAGGGTAAAATGCTTCCCCTTTAAAGCCGCGAAATAGCGAGAATGAATGTCGGCCGTCCATGTGTCATGACAGAGGAAGTAAAGGATGTGGCTGTCAAAGAAAGTGGGGCCCCTGTGGTTTTCTTCTGGCGTATTAAAAGGTAACACGTGGCACAAGTCACCACAGTCAGCGGGTCAGGATTAAAGGTTCAAAAGTGGGCCCCAAAGATGAGTCAGGTCGCAGGTGGAGATGACTTGGCAGGGACAGCTCTTAACAATTTATTGAGACCCCGTGGCTCCTTCCAGCAAATGACAGAATGACAAGTCAGATCCAAAAGTGACAAGGCACCATATGTCCGTGATGTGTCCGTGGACCCACCATTTCTGAGAGCCTTTTCGAAGGGTTAAATACCGATCGACTGCAGAGATGATCTGACGGTTGGCGCTATTTCGCAAGGGTAAAGTGCTCACCCTTTAAGGCCGCGAAATAGCGAGAATGAATGTTAGCCGTCCACGTGTCTTGATGATGACGTGGGAGATAGACCTGTTGAAACGAAAGTGGGGCCCCCATGGTTTTTCTTCTGGCAAGTGACAGAGTGACAAATCAGCGCAGTAGGTGACTAGGTGCCAGGTGTTAGTGACGACTCAGCGGGCCCACCATTCCTGAGAACCTTTTCAAAGGATTAATTAGTGATCAACTTGAAGGATGATCCAACGGTCGATGCTATTTCGCAAGGGTAAAGTGCTCACCCTTTAAGGCCGCGAAATAGCGAGAGTTAACGAGGGTCGTCCACGTGTCATGATGATGACATGGCCAAAAGGGAAAAATGTGGGCCCATCATAGTATAAAGGGAGGCATTTGGCCAGTATCAAAACGGAATGCAAAGGGATTTTTTAAGCCAATGGCCGGATGCCGCGTGGTATTATGTAGCCAATAGAATAACGGGACCCAGACTAAAGACAAAGCCGTCAAAATGAAATTAATAGTGAGACACTTGCAGGAAGGTTGTGACCCGTTGGAGCTAAAATATGAATTCTCGTATGAATTCGATTTTAAAAGGACGACCGAAGCATGCGGAATCAATGTCATAGTTAAGGCCCAGAGTACAAGCATTTGATTTCCTAACAACCAAGTAAGGATATCTTTTAAAAGATTTTGCCAGAAGAGCAGACGTAGAGTTATCCTTTTTGAAACAGAGCAAGCGGTTCAGTTGCAGAGCAATTTCCTTCAAGCAAGCAGCAGGTTCTCTCATGTTTTGAAGCAATTCTTGTGTGGCTTTTAGATAAAATCATTCTCGTATTGAAGGATTGTTTAAGAGTGTATTCATTTTCTTGTATTTTCCAATGGCTCCTAAAAGGGAATTTTCTAGCAAGGTTAATTATTTAGAACAAAGTGTATGTGATGATTTTTTAGAACAGTTGACATTGTCAACTAACCAGGCATCAAAGGCCAAAGAGTTAGTGCCCAGGGCACCCCGTCTGAAGATAGGAGAAGGATTATATGACAAAGGTAATTGGTTAAGAGACCCACAGGTTGGACTGTCTGGGTTGGGGCTGTTCAGAATCGGATTTGGGATGAGGAATTCTCCTGCTCCTCAAAATAGCATTTGGGAACTAGATGTCGGGAAATTGGTAGTCCCAGGGGTGTTCATGGATACAGACTTGTTAACCCAAATGACATTGAACTATGATTCAGTCACAAGATGCATCCGGGATGTTAATGGAAAAACCCTTGTGGAAATCAAGGCAGAGGAATTGAGAACAGCGTTTGGGCTCAATGAGTTCACAAACTTCCTGGAACCCATAAATTTCACACAATTAGCCCAAGTGTACGGTGCACAGAGGAGTCATCTTAGGAATGGGCCTCTTAAAGAACTTTTCCTAAAAATAGGAGGGTTAGCAGTTGTAGGGCCCAACACACAAGAGCCTTTTTCATTGAGTATGTTTACCTTAAGGGCTAAAGGCATGTATTGGGCACTTTGCCAAGTTCTAGGAGAGGATGCTGAAGCAAATATGCCAAATCATTACTTGTTAATGATTGTTCAGATTTTGAATCCTTCTCTTGCTATTACATTTGATTATGCTTCTTATATTGCCGATGCTATCCATGGAGGGTTGATAGGAATAAAAAATGGGAAGGTGGATAGGCCATTCGGATGGTACTCACTCTTGATGCACCTTTTCCTCTTCAAAGGTGGTGATTATTTCGCCAGTGGAATGGACCTGGTAAAAGAGAAGGAAGGAGAGAAGATGCCAGTACAACTATGGAGCACTGTGTTGTCATGGGACAGAGAGGATGCTAGTTTCCTAAAGTTCGATAAATATTTTGCATCCAAAATAAGGACCCTCCTTTGCTCTGATAACCCAAGAGTCCCCAAGGTTCTTTTGGAATTCCTAAGGCCAAAAGAATTCGCAGAGAACATCAAAATTGTTCATAACTGGGGTGACATGTACTTATATCCAGTCTCCACGGTTTTCAGAGTTTTTGGTTTCAGAGGCACCCCATTTTTGTTACCATACCAGGTCCCTCTCAAAGTGGGAATAGCTGAGATCCTTAGACAAATTGGTGGCCTACAAGAGGCAGAGCTAACAGGCAGAGGTAAAGGGACTATTTTCCCTATAGCTACAATAGCCCACCAATTTGTAATTACAAAGGGAGGCTGGAATTGTTTTGAGGATTTCCTCAAACCCTACCATTTATCCACTGCAGTGTCCAGATGTGCTGATCCAGAGGACTTCTACAATGGTGTGTTCAGGAAGAAGGTAGCATGCAGAGGTAGGCCTCATCAATTCCACTTTCCTGAAGACCTCATCAGGGATGAATTTGATTTAGATGAACAGGAGTTGAGGAAAGAAAAATGGGTGGCTTACAAGAAAGCCTTGGATTTTGTGCATCAATTTGATGCTAGCTATGACCCATTGTCTAGCTTCTTCCCATTGGAAGAAAAAATAAAATTTTTGATTGTTTGCTTTGAAGATGTGATGCAAACACTAAAGGAAAAGAGGGAAGATGTAATTAAGAGCAACCCTGAAAAGGCTAGAATGATTTTGGGCAAGTCAGCTTCCACTAAAGCAATCCCTCCTGGTGACTACACCCTGCATAAGAAATCAGGTTACAGTGTGCTGGTGCCTACAACAGGGGAGCCCTCTTCATCCAAAGGAAAGAGGAAGGTGCAAGATGTCATTGACATCCAGGACAGCCCAAAGAAGCAAAGGGTGGGGAAGGAAGTGCAATCAGATACACCCTTGTATTCTCCATCCCAATCCCCTATCCACATAGGAGATGAACAAGCAGCAACGGAATACCTCTCGCAGTTGGGTTGCTTGGGGGAAATTGCATACACTTATGATGAAGTGGAAGAAGGGATGCCAGAAGAGCCCACTGAAGCACAAATGGACATCACCTCAACTGAACTTAAGGGCCAGGAGTGGGATCCTGAGATAAAGAAGGCCAGTAGTGCCTTTTTAGCTGATGATAACTTTGTCACATCTGAAGCATTCATGCAATTTGTCTGGAAGCAGCATATAGATACATATAATGCTAGATGTGAAACAAGAAAGGCAGAGCAGCCTAACAAAGATCCAGCCTCAGTGGAAGAAGAAATAAAATAGGAGATGATGGAAGAATTCAAAACCATCACTCCTGAACAGGGAAGGGATCTAGTAGCACAAGCTGGAGTGCTCATTTTACCAGAATGGAATATTGCTGATGCTCTGGTGCTAGATGCAGTAAGAAAAGAGACTAAACCCATGGAAGGGGTTACATTCAGTAAGGACAATGCTGCACTAGTTATGTGGTCCCTCAAAAGAAATGAGGACAAGAAAGGTAAAGACACTTCAGGGTCAAGTCACCTTGGTGGATTGATGGTCAAAAGAGTACAGAGTATGGGGGTAGTAGAGGCTGCTAGCACTGTGCTAGAAACTGCAAAATTTAGTGTTGCAGTGGCTGAGAAGGAAGCTAAAGAAAAGGAGGCCCTCCAGATTAAATTGGAAACAATTTTGAAGGCCTATGACAGTGTCAAGGAGGAGGTAAGAGGCAAGGATAGCATCATTGCCAAATTGCAGAGCCAGCTGATGGGACAACACCAACAAGGTGAGTCTTCAACATTGATGATTGCCTCTTCTCCTGCAAGACCTCCACCTACTAGCCCCATTATTGAGCTCCCACCATCTCCTGCGCCTTCCAGCTCCCAAATGATTGAGATAACTCCCCAAGAGTTGGAGAACCTAAAGCAAGCTCAGGCCTTTTATGCAGGGAAGTATGAAGAGAAAATAAAAGCCACAATCTCCAATTTTGCAGATACTATAAATGCCTCACTGCTTCACAATAGTGTGGGAAGGGTCATGGAGATATGGAATGAATTAAGGAGAGATAAGGCCATTTTGACACCCATTTTTGACAGATGGAGGCCTAGGGAGCAAGATCTAGAGTTCATGTGTGTATCCTGTGATGAAGCAAGAGCTAATCCCATTATCAAATCCACTTCTGATATCGCTAAGATCTTATTGCAATTGGAAACAGAAGTGGATAATGTGGAAAGAAGGGTTAAATTACTTAAGAAGGAATACACTGATCAAGTTTGTGAGTTGCTCCCCGGAATTTTTGCCAATCCGGATCAGTTGAAAGATAAGCAAATATGGCTTAAAGAGATAGAAGTCAAATTGTCAGCAAGGGTAAAGGGAATCATTGATCTTGATGATACCTCTTTCTTTGTTATAACAATACAGGAAATAGAAAAAATTAAATCACACTATAGTTTTCTTAATTCAGAAGTCAACAAACTGAGAAATTCTTGGAAAAGGTTGACTAAAAGTAAAGATGATGTGATTAATTTTTCATGGCCGACAGAAGAGACATATAATGAGTGGGAAGTTAAATATTCCACCCATGATCCGGAGCAGTTGGAGAGCGCCCCTAAAAAGCCAGAAGAGGTTGCAACTGAACAACCTATTGAACAGATTGCAGAGGCTGAAAAGAGCGCATAACTGTTTCACATAAAAATTGTAACCTCATCAATTTTGGAAATAATTGTAACAAACTCTCCTCGAGAAGTTCGAAGCTTTGTGCATCCATGTTGTTATAAATGGATACCAGGACTAGAGGGAGAGGGATCACAAAATTTTGTAAGAAAACGCTGCAGAAATTTATCTAAGCTTTTCTAAGTCTAATGGAGAATCAGAATTTATTGTAATACTCTTTGAAATGAATATCAATATACAGGCCATCGGTTTTGAGTAAAAGTTATGTGTTGTCTTCACGTTTGTTCACAAATTTATTTACTATCTTTATTCTGAATAATCCAGGGTTGTTTAGTTTGAATGGAATTGCAAAGCAATCTCAGTATAAGTGTTTGTTAGCTTTTCTCTTTAGAAGGGAAATTAAATACGCGGGATCACTCATACCAGTAAATTCTTTGGAGGAAACTTTGAATTTTGAGGACCATAGCTTAGTCTAGAATGATTGAATTCTTGTATGTGCCAGGCATATATCAGGATTAGTGGAAATCAAGCCGACGGGAAGCATAAGGATATATTGTTTCAGAAGTTTTATTTGAATTTAAGTGACTCTGTAACCTTGGATAAGGCACTAGTGTTAATCTAGGTTGTTTATTGCATACTTTGTTGATCAGAAATGCTGAAGTTAAGTACAGTTTCTATTCATTGTTTTCAGTTGATTTCAAGGTGAATAAATCCACTGGTTTTCTAGACTGGTTTGCTGTGGGTTTATTGTTTAAAAGTGTGAAGTTAATTCACAAAGGTATACCCACCTGGGCTCTAAGGAAGCCCGAAGTGTAGAAGGTTTAATCAAACCTTGTCATATGTTGTCTCTGGAATTTCCTTATCTTTGATGTTTTCTCTGCACCCAGTTTAGACCATATTATCTTAAGGACATTGAAGGGAATCAAATTTTGAGGACAACAGTTCCCATCCCATAGAGTTTCTCAAAAAAATTGATATTTGAACTCAAGTCTAGCCAATATCCATGGCCTAAAAAATGCTGGACCATTTGCCGGTCCTTTTTTGTTGTTGGATAAAACACATGGAGTGTATATATATTAATAGTAGGATAATATAAGATATGGATGCATATGTAAAGCAACTGCACAAAAAATGGGAGCAAGGCTCAACCATTGAGGCGACAAAACATAATTGGACAAGTGTAATATTCCTCTAGCACCTCTAGATTTAGGCTCAAAACCGTTTGCCATTCCTTAATAATCCTTTCTGGGCATCTTCTTGGGCATATGAGCCTTGTAGATTATCTTTCTTTAGTGTTTACATGTGTAATTCCTTATTCATTTTAATTATATCTTGACTTAAGATCTAATTGCCTCATCATTTTTCAACATACTAGTGGTTGGGTGTGAGAGTTCCCTCAATTTTGGCCTAAGGTCCTCAACTCCTATGGTTGTATAACACAAGCACATAATAATGTAACATGAGAATGAGATCCAATTGAGGCACACACATAAGGCTACTTGATTTGCTCGTTCATTTCTATAATAATTGATATTCCCACATAACACACTATGTTCACAAATTCAACGTTCTTTTCTCATAAACAAAGCATATATAAGCTTTTTCATAAATTCAAGGTTTCAATGTAAATTTTCCAAAATTTCAAACAATAAAATTAAAAAAATTTAAGCATACCCTTTTTGGAGTCAAGGGCATGGAAAATACTCATTTCCAAACATATACAATTTTGAGGAAATTTCACCATAGTTTCAATGTTATATGCAAGAATTATAACACTTGAAAGTGGATATGGTTAAACAACATAAAGGAATCATGTAAAATAATATAAGTTTACCATTCACCTCAAACCAAGCACACTAAAAAGGATGTAATTGAATCAAGGTTTGAGAGGGTAGCACCTCCAATTTTTCATGTCACGCAAACCTCAATCCACCAAACACACATCTATTTGATTTAATAATTCTGGTGTAAGTAACATGGGAAAACATGCATATTTTACATACAATGATAATATGATTTTCTTGATTAAAAAACATTTTAGTATGTTACACATCACCATTAAATATAGAGAAAAACACATAAACTACAATTTAATCCATTACCAACACATATTCAATTTGGTAGTAAATAGTAATTTTATGTTAAGATTTATATAAAATAAATCATAGGAGTCAAGCATTTGTAGTAAACAACAAACACACGTTTAGGGGGTTCGCACATGAATTGAGAATTTATAATCACTAATTTAGATTTAGGCTTGTAGGGTCATACGAGATCCTTCTTGTAGCTCAACTTTGTGCAAGATGGGAAATTAGGACATAACATATTTACCTAGGTTGATTGTCTCCAATCAATCATCATTAGGGACAACCTACACTTGCATACTCAAGGAAAACATTAAGCACACCTACCGAGACGTTTTTTGTTTTATCATCCAAGGGCCGAAGCTGATTATATTTAATAAAAGTAGTAAATAAATAATAATTAAGTTTAATCAAATCTAAAAAAGAAAACCAAAACCTAAGCCATATATGATTATGCCAAAACCATCTAGGGCATAAAACGACAGTCTTCAAAATTTACAGTCTTTTCAAAAAACCAAAAAATCTGAAAAAAGATTAAAACTAAGATCGTTTTATTTGAGCATTTTGAGAGTAATTTGTCCAAACCCGACCATGAAGCATTTGTCTCCATGCAAAGTCATGAAGGTCACTAAGTAGGAGAAGAAGGGCCTAGAGCAACCAAAGTGTCCACCAGATGAAAAATCATTGGTATCTGTGGAACAACCCATGCCGGTTTCGGAGGAGGAAAGCACTCTTTCACTTCCAAGGGTTTTGGACCAAGACAAGCCCATGAGTTCTTTCAAGTCAGTTTCCCATTCCACCAATCTTTCTTCAGAGGCAATGGAAGAAAGGAAAATCCTGTCAAAATACTCCTTAATCCAATTCTGATCTGAAATTTTTGATAAGCGAAAGAGAGACCAAAGGAAATTTACATTATCCCTGATATCAAATTTTCCTACTTTAAAGGGCTTCTTGTCCTCTATATACAAAATGGTGAATCTTGGGGGAGCTTTACCATTTCTAATCATGACCATATAATCCTTGGGCAGTGGAATAGTGAGATTTTCATCTATAATTCTCAAAACATTACTCAAATCTCCTAACAAATTTGCCTTAAAAACCTTCCTGCATAATGCTTCAGTTTTGTTTTTCGATAGACTAAAATGAAAAAGGGTGGCTACAAACATTGTTGGTATCTCCATATTCACCCTGTATTTGTGATGTACTAAGCAAATAAGCCTTCGGAAGGGAGGAAGAGCATCACTCAAGAGAAGAACTCGGTTCGGTAATTTTATATATGTTCCTTATTGAACTATCACACACTCACGTCTTAATTGGTCAAGTTGAGTTAAATTAGTTGAGGTTAGTGATAAGTTGTCTTTTGTCGAATCGGTGATGCTTCATAATGATTTGAATATCCTTATTTGGAATGTTGGATTGAATCTTTATGAAAGAAAGAGAAGGGGGTGTACTATTTGAGTATTAAATAATAGATTACATTTTTATACATAAATACACATGTATACAAAATATATATAATGTTTAAATTGCTTATAATTAATACTTTATTTACTTAGTATGAATGTATCGGGTTGCATATTAACTCCTCGTATACCACGTAAGTGGTAAAGATCAAGCAAACCAAGGGGCGACCACCATAAAAGCGCCACACCCTTTTCTTAAGGGAAGTATAAGAATGTGCCAAGTGAAGTTTTGACCCCCTCTAATAAGGGATTAGTAAAACGATAGGGAGGTCGCTAGACCCATTCAAATGGGAAGCAGACCATGTGTTAACAACGCCCTACAATAAGGGAATGGGAGTGTGAATTGGTCAACTAGCATCGACCTATTCCTTACGCAAAGAGACTATGTGTAACAAGTTCCTCCTTATCTATAGCTTTTTACATTAATTTATAGTTAGTGCCAAGTATATAGAAGACTTAGTCGATAGGCATATGGTTTTTAGAGGTGGAAACCTATTTGTTTAGGTAAACGATTAATGATAACTAATCATATTTGACTTAGTAAATTATTAAGGATGATTTGTAGTAGAATTTTGTTGGATTATTGATGTGTCAACCTTATAGTTAGAATATAAGTCACATAGTCTTAGTGGTGGCGATGAGAGAGAAAAAGTGAGAGGTGACAAATTAGAGAACTTAATTATAGCATTAAGTCTCTCAAATTTGTGTATAAATAGAGGAGCACTCTTTCTTCTTGGGACATATTAATCTTCATCTTGATCATTTTCATCATCTTTGTAACCTCTTTTCATTTTGTGTATTGCTCATTGATTTCGTTATTCTTCATTGGTGAGAGAAAGAGAATAGTTCAAGTATAGTGAGAAATTAGGATAGATGTTAAATTATTGAGAGCTTGTGAAATTCTATGTTAGTGGATAAGTTGTGAAGCCAATGTGATTTGTGATAAGGAATCAGAATTTGCGTGGAAGCTATAATCCAGGCATGGGGATTCTATCTTTTCATTTATATTGTGATATGTTATGTATATAGAATAAGATATTGTAGAAGCTTACTTTAAGCAATGATTGAAATTGTGTTACTTGTAGTATATGCATTCTTGAGCTGATAGAATCTTGATAATCTTTATGAATAGATTTATGTATATGTATGTAATAACTAAGTTAGAGTTGTGCTATGGTGTGTATCTTTAGTATATAGGAATGATTGATTTGATTAGTCCTGGGGTTAGGTCGATCTGTGGATGAGAATAACCTAGTCATACATCCTACTATTATCTATATGGGAATGCTATGGGAATAGAATAAATGGTCAGTGTACCAAATAGAGCAATGAAGTGGGTGGACATACAAACCACACTCAAAGTACTGGGTGATGAATTCTTTGGCCAAAGTAGTGTAGGTTGCCACTGTCGGTTCACTGTGATCTAGGTTTACATACTAGACAGGGAACACCATACATGTAGGTTGTAGCTAATGTATGGTAGATTTAGTTATGTAGGACACAACACTATGCTCATAAGTTTATTATTTTGAGGTCATCAAACCAATCTCTTTGTCGAAGGGTCAGGTCACTTCTATTTGAAGAGGCACAAGGGACTTTAAAGTCTTGGTTGGGTGGAAAAGCACTTGAGTGATGCTCTTCCTCATGCAGTTGGCGACCAAAATTTGAGGATGTATGCTAGCAAGGACATTTGGATCATTTGTTTCTCTTATGTTTTATCAAGCTCATAAAAGCTTGTATGTATTCAATTATTCCTAAAGTAAATGGAAATTTGAAAGGGAAAAATGTAAATACTTTCATTTGTTTATGAATATGATATTGTATATGAATTATGATGCAATGGAAAAGTTGAAATGAGATTTATTTCAAATGTGCATCTTGTTTATGAAATGGAAAAAGGAAAAAAATTATTTACTTGTATGTTGGCAAATTAATTCTTTCACTTGTGGGTTAAAACTTAGTAAGTTATATGGGTAGATCATTGGGCATGTTACAAGATAAAAAAATGAAGCATAGTTAATATCCACCAATGAGATAGTATTGAAAAAATATACATCTAAGTAGAAATCATTTAACACTAGCATGATACAAATATACATATGTGAAATAAATACTCACAACACATCAAAGGAGAAACATCAATATTTTTTTATATTTGAAGTCATTAATGAGTTATTTAGAAGATAGTGTATAAGTCAAAGATATCATTGAAGGCATAAGCTTTTCTTGGAAAGCCTCTCCCAAATAGAATGCTATCATTTGTAAATTGAAGTGTGAAAGCTTTAATGCCCTTGATGTGACAAAAAAATCTCATAACCAACAAGGAATGCCCAAGATCTTTTGTCATGATTATGAACAAAAGAGGGAGTTAGAAGCCCCATTTTTAAGCCATCTTGAGCTTTTGGAGAAATCTAATAGGCTTCAATTTAGGAGGCTAGAAAACATCATACTATTAATATAGTTGAAGATCTATTCACACTAGTCTTCTCTAATCGAAACTTTCTTAAAATCACCGTCAGGAAGCACCAATTCACTCTATCATAGAATTTTCCTATATCCAACTCAATAATCATACTTGTGAAGTTGGTACTAGAAATTGAGTGTGCATGTGAGATAATAACACCTTAAATGATGCTCCTATCTAGGACAAATCCACCTTGCTTAGCTAAATAATCAACAATAGAATTTGTCACAACCTAAGTGTAATAACTCTAGAGCTTATTTTATAAACCACATTGTAAAGGGAGATTGGTATAAAACAACAAAGCAATGCGGAGAAACATTTTCTTTTGATTTTTGTGAAGCGTCAAACACCTCCCAAACTTCTTTCTCCACTATTTTTTGTATTGATAGAAGGTTTGTAGAAAGCTATTTGGCTTGGAACTTTATCTTTATGCATTGCGAACAAAGAAAATTTATTTCTTTCTTCTAAAATGATAGCCACTAAGCCAAGGTTGTATTCCATAGAGGCTACAAAGAGAATACCCTCTAAGATGGAGTTGTTAAGCAAGGCATGGGAATGATCCTCAAAGCTGAGAAAATTTTCAAAGAAGCCAATAGTTTCCTCTTTGACTTTAGAAGGATTTTCCAAAGGGCTTCAAGCCAATGAGTGGATTGATGAAATTCTATAACGCATTTTCAAGATTTTGATGAATTTTGAAAATAATGTACTATGGTTCTTTTCATTTAACCAAACCTCCCTTAATTTTTGTGTCCAAGCAAATTCTTATCTCTATTATATTTTATATAATTTAAAAAGAAGAGATTTCTATTGAAAGTAAGAGCCTTGTTTCATACCAAACAACATAACATCTTCATATCGAATAGCAAGCTCCATCTCCATCCTCTCTCTCTTTCCTCGAAGATATTTTTGAAATGCTATTTGTTCCAACTTTTAAGCATTTTTAATGTGTTTTAGCTTCACTACTAAGGTAGACATTTGTGTGCCTTAAGTAAGAGGAGTTGATCTTCAATAGCCTTCAAAAGGATCTTCAATGTTGGGCTTCCACAACCATATTAGCTTGAATTTGAAAGAGCAATTAAAGGGAGATGAGTCTCATTTGAAAAGTAGGAAAATGATAAAGAAAACCTATTAAGGGGAGGACTAGGTATTCTAGGGGAAAATGATAAAGAAAACCTATTAAGGGGGGGACTAGGTATTCTAGGACATTAAACATTATATATATTTTCCTCTACCTACCCTTTAAGGAGAAAGTGATCATAACTCTTGATAATGTAGTTAAATCCTACTTATATTATTCTGTGTGAATCCTCTATTTTTAGGTTCAGTGTGAAGGACATTAACCTTCTCCACAAGAGTTATGAATTCAAGTTAAAATTGGATTAATCATTAAAGCGCCCCATTTTTATTTGGTAAACAAGTTATTACATAAAACATCACTACCTAAAACCATTAGCTTATCCTAGCAATTTTCAAGCCAAAGAGAGAATCGCATTCCGTAATCTGAATAACTATTTAATGTTCGAATTTTCTGTGACTTACAGACAAGATTTCAATTTGACTGTACAAAATAATGTTATTTTGTATGGAGATTAGCCCTATCCTTTTTTTCTAAGGTACGCCCACTGGATGTTCTTGAAGAGACTACTACAATTCCAAAGCTATTTAGACTTATCAATCTGAACGCAGATGCCCGCATACATCATAATGGAGCTTTTTCCAATAAATTTTCATCTATGGAGACAAAATCACCCTGTGTGTTCCCCCATTTTGAATGGGCAAACTGGGACAAGGATTTGTATTGGAATTTCGATGGATTGGTTGGCAGAGCTGGCATTTGATTTGACATATATCTTCGTGAGGTAAAAAATGGCGCCGCCCGGACTCGAACCGGAGACCTTCAGTGTGTTAGACTGACGTGATAACCAACTACACCACGGCACCAAGTTGCGAAGAATTTGTTAATTTATGGATCATTAGCCTTTCAAACAGCATTAAATATGTGCGATATATTTTTGAGCTGTACGTACATAAATGCGATTTATTTTTTAACAATGGTACATATATTCGAATTTGAATGTCACCAGGTCGAGCATTGGTATCGTAGGAGTAAGAATGGAAATCTCAAATAAGAATTTTGAGCACATATTTTCTTTTTATGAATGAGTGGGTCAGTTTTTGTTAATTAGATATTATTATGCATATTTTAAAAAAAATGGAGGATCATTCTTGAAGTTTCAAGGGCAGTATTCAGAAAGAAGAATAACAATTATACAAAATAACAGTCATAAAGGGTAAAGTTTGAATAACAAATAACCATAAAAAACATGCAACTTAAGCGACAAGAGCACTTTCAGGAGGCGACAGAGGGGATCTCAGTCATTCGGTTTGTCACATACATAAACAATATCCGGAGTAACATCAAGCAAGGACCACCCCTTGTCAGCTTTAATTTTGTCGATATCTAATATGTAATGTTGTTTAAGAGAGGTCATTAATTCAAATTTTATAAGAGTGGTCTATCGGTATGAATTTTCTTATTCATAACAAAGTAATTTCCTCTTTGTATAAATAGGAGTTTAAGGTAGTTTCTTATGTTGTAAGTCATTTATAGACCCAAAACTACATTAGCCAACATGATAGATTAAAAAAAGGTTTCATTTTCAATCATTAGTTTTATATGTCTTAATGTATAGTTTTTGAATGATTGTAATATTTCATTGCACCATAAAGGAAGCAAATGGCATAGATGCACCATGTAATTCTTTTGTTCAATCCATCATATATCTAGTACAAAACTAAAGATAGGAACTCTTGACGTAATATCTCCCTTGAGCACACCATGGGCAAGAAAATTGTCAGGGCATTTTTCCACCAACCACAAAGCTTTACACTCCTTTGGAATCCTTCCTAACATGAAGGATACATGTAGACACCTAAAATTGTCTTGTCTAATTAAATAAATATTTTTTTTTATTTAATTATTTTATCCTAAGTCTTCTATTAATTAAATAAATTCTTATTCATTTAATTAATTCATTAATCCTCTTCTAAGCTTTTCCTCATTTAAATAAATACTTTTATTTATTTAAATTGTCTTTTTCCTAAATTAAATAAATACTTTTATTGATTTAATTGATCCCACTTCCTCTCTTAATTAAATAAATCTTTATTTATTTAATTAATTCAGTAGCCTTTTCTACCCATGACACATGTCATCCATCTCTTAATTCTTCTCTTACCTACCCCCTTTGTCATTTAATTATTTCCTCTACCTACCCTTTAATCTTAGCCGACCATTTATCTTTACACCTCTAAATCTTATCCCTTCATTTCCTATAGTGTCTTCTATATAAGAGGATACTCTCCTTCATTATCAACCCTAATCACTTAATCGTCTAATTGTCTAATCAATTTTATGCAATCAAGCTTTCTTGCGATCAAGCTATCAACCACATTTTTGTTTTTTGTTGAGCTCTTGTGCACACAAAATCTGAGAGCAAATATATCAAACAAGATCAATGGAGATAGGAAGAAATGGACATTGAAACCCTACTTGACATGTGAATGGTATATTTGGTTTATTTTGTTTATTTGCATGGTCTTAGGTATCTTCATTCATGTTTTCATTGTTAGGCTAGGGTTTCGTGGTTGGATCCCTGTTAATCTTTCAATATTGTTGTTTTCACTATCCATTTTCACTGTATACATTTTGGCACGCCTGGTTGGACTCTTGTCCCTTTTATTCTGATATCTTGTTTGCAGATTTTGTGTTTTTAAAAGTTGCAGGTTTGGCATTGCGACGATTCTGCGTTTTTCTGTGTCTACGACAGATCTAACCGCGTCTGCGTTCTGTTTCTGTGTGTGCAACTGCCAATTCTGCGTTTTTGATTTTCTGTTATTTTTGCAGATTTGTCATCCTAAAGTTGCGTTTGCGTAGCATCTTATCACGTTTTAATTATCTTTTCACATTTGCATTGCTTCTTGTTGAGTTTTTGTTTTTTTGCAGGGTTTTTGCTCAGTTTTGCAATTTCAGGTCTCTGGAATCGCGTTTGTGAATTGTTTTGTTGCGTTTATGTCTAGATCTCACATTTGTGCAAGTTTCTGTCGCGTCTACGTTTTGTTGTTTGTTTTGCAGGTCTCATATCTGAAAAATTGCGTTTGTGTTTCATCATTCCATGTTTGGGATTTGTTCCTGCGTCTATGTCTGGTACAGTTGCGCCTTTGTTTTTAGTTTTCCATTTTTTCTTTCATTTAAGGTTTTTCAAATTTGGTTTTTAGGGATAACCTCTTTTGATCCAACTAACGAAGTGGTGCAGCTGTTTAAAAAGGAGGAAAACTTCTTGTCAAAGGCCCCTATTTCACAGTCTTTTGGATCTAAAATGTACCTAACTTGTGTGCTTGCAGGAGGGGTATCATTTCAAAACTACTAACAAGTTTGGTGCAGGACCTTGGGCAATATTTTTTATTTTGAAATTGCTTGCTTTGTCTTCTTTAGTTTAGCAAACACTTCATTTTGGGCTCTAAAATTAACAAGTGTCTTTTGTGTCTTGAGCAATAGGCCCTAGTTCTCCTCAGTCAATGACCATGGTTTAGCCCTAGGGAGAAGGATATCCCTCTAGGAAATTAATTGGCAGGTGTACATGGCACCAAAATTGGAGTTAAGGTACTGAACGAACCCAGATAGGAGATGAAGGGGGAGATACATTAAAGTAGGAGCAAAAACATGAGGTGTAAATTATCTAGGTGACAATTTACAATGATACAATAAGGAAATCAACAAACTTCAATAATTTGGGTGGAGGAAAAGAGGTACTCAAATAAGGAATGGATGTAGGAGTTAGATAATTTTTGGAGTGTAATATTGTGGGGGATAGGGAACTTCTAATTTTGATGGGCCGATGATGTTAGTATGACATCATCATATTAGACCTATTGCCATTATCATAATGTCATTAGAGTGCTAATATGAGTACGACATTAGCATAATGTCAGGTTAGAGGAAAGGTGGACCTTCAAGATGTTGGGATTGGAAGGGAAAATATGAAGGAACAAGAAATCGTGAAAGTCTAAAAGAATTATAGAAATTTTGAAAAGGACTAAGGGAAATCTTGGGGTGTCAGACTTTTAGGGAAGGCATGACCAAGATGAAATTTTTTATGGTGGATGAAGGGACAAAACTTTGATACTCTGAAACATGAAAAATTAACTATACAGAAATTTTTTGACAAGGAATTCAATGAGGTTTCAAACCTTGGGGTTCAAGAAAAATCGGCAATCAAGTAAGATGAATTGTGAAACTAAATAGCTATCAAACTCAACACGATGAATTTTGAGAAGAATTAGAATGAAAAATTGGGATTCGTAGGTGAGATGAAAGGATGAACAACCCCAAATGTTTGCAACTTTGAAAACACGTGAAATACCTAGGGGAACTATAGAGAAAGCCTAGACTTTTTATGGGGCTTTGCACCATTTAAGACTTAAGGGACCCATTTAATATTTTTAAAATTGGGTATTAACAAAGGGATGATAGGGTCAAATGTACAACTTTGGAAAAAAAAAAAAAAACATAGATGAGACACATTAAATTGGGGTTCCAACACTCTCTTCACAAAGTTCATCTTATTGTAAATTATGTTTTTGCCCAAATCTTTCACAAACTTCGTCTTGTCATAAACTTTGCAACAAACCTAATTTCACTTTTTTCACCTCTACATGGACTTTGAGATGTCAAATAGTTAGCATTTATGTCAACTTTGTGGCTTTTCTAACTTCACATAATGTCGCATTTTTAGCAATTTTACAAACTTCACAAAATTTTAAATTTATGATGTTGCACTTATTGCGATTTTCCTAACTTTGCGATGAAGTGAATATTATTATTTTTGAACCTTTGAAAAGCTTTAAAGCTTATATCCTCCATTTTTGCAAATGTCATGACATTCTTCCAACGTATCTATGCTAACTTCACAAAGAAGAAGAAAAACCATTGAATCTATAAGCTTGATGAAAGAGAGCTAATGCATATTTTTGGACTAGAATCATATCCTTGCTTAAAAATTGACCACTTCGCATAAAATGATTTTGTGAAGCCCTCTACAAATTCATTTCTCTTCATCCTTAAAGAAATTATCTATTTAATCATTTTCACGATCTATTAAAAAAATGATGATTTTTTAATATCTCCCCTAGTAAAACGGAATCTGGCCTTAAAAAAAATTCATATTGTGTGTCATGGAGACATGATTTTTCTTGTCAAATGATTTTATATGCGCAATTGCTTCTTGTACAATTCTCTTTCAGACTAATAAACAAATTCAAAGCTTAGTACAATTAACCTATACAGATTAGATAGTTTTCACACTAATAAACAAATTCAAAGCTTAGTACAATTAACCTATACAAACTAGATCAACTATGACTTCATTCTAATATAAATAAAATAATAAACTAAATAATCTCCACTCATTAATTTTTATAAAAAAAACCCACTCGAAAGAAGTAAAAAGAAAAAAAATACTAAATTCCAATACAACCCACTTTAAAAAAGTTAAAAAAAAAACAAACCATAAATTCCAATACAACATTTATCTAGTTTTCCTCCTTAGAATAAAACCTTGAAATACATGAAAAGAAGACTCAAAACCAATATATCATCTCCTAATTTCCCTCTTTAAGGTAATTTTTTATTATTGAAACCTCACCTAAATAAAATAGTAACATAGAAATAATAACTTTAAAAAATTAATATCATACCAAACATACCCTAATTTTCCACAATCATATGTATTTTAGTTTAGATTCGTTTTGGTGCGGAGTCTTTCATCCGCTAATGAAAAAGAAAGGAAATTTGTTAACCCTTCGAGCTTAACTAAAGAAGTAGAGATCTGACAATATATATAACTTTTAGAAAAGAAGATTTTACACCCGAACAATGTGGGATAAATGAACCGTTCGTATACGAAACTGCTGTACGGGACGGTGTGCCTGAGCATGCACTCCTAAACTAATCTACACCGTACATTTGCCTGTTATTAAAGAGGATACTAGAGGCACAAAGAGCACAGTGTCTTCAACAGCCAGCAACATGACATACCTATATAAGTTTAACAAAATCATATAATATAATTAATCATATTAAGTTTTTTTTTTTAATTTGATTATAAATTTAATATGTTGGAGTTTTCATATTTGGATCACATTCTGTGATTATTTATCAGGATTATAGAGTAGTTGGAAGAGAAGCTAAATGCCTCTCGCTTGTCCAACAAATGACCTACAGTAACTAAACTTAGCTCTTGACATTATTGTACAAAGATTAGAGACTAATTTTCCTACAAAATATCGAACATCCTGACACATGAAAACGGAAAAAACATTTTAACAGCTAGCTCATCGTATAATTTATTTAATGTGCGAACAATTGAGAAATTGTAGGTGCTCATGATCACCTTGCATAAGAAAATTATGGAATTGAAAAAGTCGATATGATCACACAGAATATTCCATAAATGATGTTTAACCTCTGAATGTTAAAATCATCTTCTTCTACGATTTTGTTTTGGCGGCCCATTGATATTTGATACTCTAGCTTAAGCAACAGGCTTTTTTAAAACATTAAGGTGCCGTGGTGTAGTTGGTTATCACGTCAGTCCAACACACTGAAGGTCTCCGGTTCAAGTCCGGGCGGCGCCAGTTGCATTTGCATGATGATTGTAGGACATTTTTATGCTATTACAGGTGCTGCAAATGTGAAATGTTGTACAACGCTTAAAGAAGAATGCTGATTATTCAATGGTCTTGTTGCTTGCTATGGGCTGTTTTCTTGCTGTACGGCTGGTGTTTTTCTGCCCTTGGTTTACTTGCTAATCTGGTTGTATTGCTGTATAGTTGAATCTTTTTCCATGCAATACTTGTTTCCCCGAGGACTTCATATTTCTTTTCTAATTAAGCATTGTTCAATTAAAAATTTAAAAATGTTAGAATTAGTGCTGAAGATACATTTTGATATTGGGGATTCATGATAATATTTTATACTTCTATGAAAATAATTGAATATGTATTCTTAAAGAAAATTGTACAAATTTAGTTGTTATCAACTTTCATAATCTAATGCAGGGGTTCACATTTGAAGAAGAAACTAGTCCATCTTATATAACTACTCAAATGTCAATGCTCATCGAACAATGTTACTCTCTCCCTCTACCATCCTTAACAAATAATATATACTTCGCTATCTTTGTAATGTCCTAATACGGAGACTAGGTACAAAATGGGGCACATAAGCAACAAACAAAAAAGGATCCACATAAGGATGAAAACCTTATCCACCATTTTTTAGATGTTTGCATTTCTTTGGCAGCTCTCATTAAAGTCACAAACGTGGCCACCAATTTTGTGAAAGATATACTAAATATATGTTTGTGAACTTTCTAACTAGTAATCAATAATATTGGAACTAATTTGTATTGTACAATTTCCAAAGATTTTTCTAATTTTGCTTTATACTTCTCTTTAATGTAGGCTCGCCATCTTAATGTTCAAGTCATATATGAATTCATGATACTTTTTATTCCCATCTCCACATAATATGCTCCCAACACATCCAAAATTGTCAGTTGTATGGCTCCAAACAAGATAATGAAGGTTTTCTTAAGCCTAACATTAGTGATGGGGCCTTGGAAGGTCATTTCCTTCTTACCATATAAATGAAATTTTGGCTCCATTAGAAATTTACACTTGTCAACATTTGGCATGAAGGTCTTTCAATAGTAACCAAAATACAAGAGAGAGATAGGTGCTTAGCAAGATTGCTTGCACTTAGAAGCAAGTAGTTCACACGTGGAGTGTAAATGTCAACAACAATTAAGAGGGAATGAGTCTTCCAAGGATTTGTTGATCATTTTATCATTACCAAGAGTATGCTTATATCAATTAGACACGTGATGCTTGTTTCAAACCATCATGAATGTGTGAGTTCTGAAAAGGAAATATTATGTGTTTCAATTAAAATCAAGAGGGTTTGATTTATGTTTAGTGCTTTAGAGATTCCCAAACCACCAAGACATCCAGACCTATCCATTTGTCAACCTTCTCATCAATGAATAGCTCCTCTAGGGTATTAATGTCTTAATTGGTAACAATTACACATATTGATTTACTTCCTTCAAGTAGTGACTTGTTATAAATGAATATAACTTGTTTAATAATGGATAAACATGTCTTAGGATGCTCTCTAATTACCAATTTGTGTTAGCTTTGTTTTTATGGCAATAGGCATGACCATTACATCACCTTCGATAATGAAGTGACTAGTGCTAACTAGTGGTGCAACCACGGTTAGGAGGATCCCCAAAGAGGAAGTCCGGTCTGTGTAGCAAGATCAAAACAACACAATACAACACGAGAGAGAGAGAGAGAGAGAGAGAGAGAGAGAGAGAGAGAGAGAGAGAGAGAGAGAGAGAGAGAGAGAGAGAGAGAGAGAGTCAGATCAGGCGTGGATCAATTCATTGATTCAAACTGTCGGTAACATTCGGCTTACATGCGGGCAACTACCTTATTACAAAAATACATCCATATGCATCAATCTGGAAGCAAACATCAGATTCAAATTACAATCTAATGTTCTATATCTTGAATACCCGCTCTTCTATGGTCAAATACATCATTATATAGCATCCGGGAACATTCGGGTCGGCCAGGAAAGATCACATTCCCCAGAGAAAGGAAAATGAAACGTGTAGATAGGTCGGCCCAAAGATGAGATGAAAATCCTCCGAAAAAGAATCACCACGAAGCACGGACCAACAAGAGGGTCAGTCGGGCATCGAAGTTCATACCACACATGATAAGTTAGATCCACAAATCAAGGAATCACTCTGCAAGATCTAGGAACACCAACTAGCCATTAAGCTCAACCATCCAGGGGAAATGGAAAATTGCCAGCCAATCCTGAAGCAATAACTTATCGGAAAGAGATCCAAATGAAATGCGGGTCCAAAACAAGAAAGATGAACAAGAATGAAGTTCAAATCTAGCTCTGCAAGAGAAATGATCAACGCCAAGGTATTCTTGACTCATCCATTGTTGAATATTGTCAAATTGATTGTTCATCTTTGCCAATTGGTCAACAGATACCGTAGTTAGTGACTCCTCCTCATCATGAGAATTATCAAGAATATCTGTAGGATTGGAAGAACCACCAATATCCTCATTAAAAAAGCTAGCCGAATTAGGCTCCATTTCCTCGATAATTAAACCTTGGGCAACCTTAATTGTACAACTTCTTCTAACGGAGATACTATAGGTAGGACTAATAGTAAAACTCATGCACTAAGGAAGGGAAATTGAAAATTTGAATAATAATGAAATCTCCTAGGAATTTGAAATTTAAAATTAGGGCTTTGTCAAAATAACCTCTTAATTTAAAATTAAAATTATCCCTTAGAAGATAGAAGTTTAAATTTAAAATTAGGGTTGAAAATGACCTTTTAATTTTAAAATTGAAAGGAGGGAAGATTAAATTTAAAATTAGGGTTGTCCAAATCTAACCTCTTAATTTTAAAATTTGAAATTTTGGAATGTTGAAATATTGAAGGAATCACTTTAATTTTAAAAATTAGGGTATATGTAATTAACCACTTAATTTTAAAATTGAAATGTTGAAATTTATATTTGTTTTTGACCTTAGGGTGACCTAAAATCAATAAAATTTCACAAATCTCTAGAATTGTGCAATAAAATATAGTTAAAACAGGGTCCCAAAATTTGAGGAGAAAAAGTCGGGACCAAGTAGGTACCTACTTGGTCCAACCAAATTTTTACCAAATTTTTAGGGAAGCAAGATATTGTGATTTTAATGAAAATCCCAGAAGGATATGGGAATTGGAGATGTCGAGATATGCAAAAATAAGTCTTGAAGGTTGAAATAGGACACACTTAAGATGTTTGATAAAATAATTAACTAAAAGAACAACAAAAGGGCCACACTTAAGGGCCGACTTTTACGATGTTTAGAAGGACAACAAGAGGCTTTAGATTTAATTGAATCAATTAAATTCTTAAAGGAAAATTTGAAATTGCACAAGATTAATTTAATTTTAAAAATTAGGGTTTGTTGATAAACCGCTTAAAATTTTAAATTTGAAAATTTGAATATTGCAAGGAGGGAAAGTGAATTTTGAAATTGAAGCAAGCACCCAAATTTGAAAATTAATTCAAGATTTATACAATCCACGTGTTCAATTTTAAAATTAAAAATTAGGGTTTTTTTATTTATCCACTTAACTTTAATCTTTTTTTGGAAAATTAAACATGTAAATGAAAACTTGAATTGTAAAATTGAAGAGTTCTTAGATCTGAAACAATCAATCCAATTTAGACAAATCACAAACTCAATTTTGAATCTAAAAATTAGGGTTTTGTGAATTTAACCTCTAAACATTTGAAAATTGCAACGAAATTAAGCTTGTAAATGAAAATTTGAATTTTAAATTGTATACACTCAAATCTTAAAAACAAAAATCAGAATTAAGGGTGTAAGGAGTCAGGTTCACCAAAATGTAAAGTAGAAAATTGGGAGCTTAGCAAATCCACCATGGGGAAAGGAGAATTCACTAAGCTCAATTTTCACTTGGGGAGACTTTACATTCAAAAGAGGGGATGAATCTACTAGATCCAATCCTAAATGATGCAAGGACTGAATACTAAGTAGATTGGTTGCATTTGGAATGTGATTTACCCTATTTTGTAAGTTGATTAATTGAGTTGAGACTAAGTGCTAGAGATGAATACAAAGTATGCGAAAACAACGAGCTACAGATTTGGGATTCAGTTGTGCACCTGGATCTGAGAAGTTTGAGAGGATTCGAAGTTGCTCTATGAAATTTGTCAAAAGTTGCAGGGATCATGTGTCCAGACCAGGTTGCCCTCCTATCGGTCCTTCAAACTTTTCGCGCGTTGAAAAGGGTTTTTCTATCTTTGCAAATAAAGCTTAATTCTAGAAGTATAGCTACACACCTACTTCCTGCACACGGAAGGAAAAGGAAAATGTGTTGGGAATAGGGGTTTGCCTTCAGGTCAAACCCTGGCTTTGGAATTAACCAAGTGGTTGAAATAATGTAATTAAAATGACAAAGTATAAATCCTCCTCTTTGAGGGGATGTTGAATTGCTTGAAAATGAAATGCTTATACCTCCTTGGGAAGTTTTACTTGCCTACACATAGAATTATGTCTTCATGAATTAGAATGATGATCTCCTCTTCAATGCTTGAAATCTTGACTCTATTGTTGCTCCAAATATTGAAGGAAGACTGGAAATGCTCAATTTCTCTCGAATGCTTGAATGTTTGATCTCTTGTGTTTGCATAATAGATGGATTTTCAAATGAGAGGGAAAATCCCTCTTATATACTTGTCTACAGGATTAATTAGTTAATTTTCCAACATGAGCCGACGTAGAGGGGATTTTTCGGCTTCAAATTTGAGGTAGGTCAGGGGAGGGGCCCAAGATAGGTCCCCATTAAGGGGGACCAGGATGCCATGCCTTGGTCCTGCCCTAATTTGGGGCAAGATCAAGGTGCATGCAGGGTGCATCATTGAGTTGCATGAAGATTTTGATATGTATGAGCATAATTAGGTCTCTGGTCAGGTTGAGGGGTGCAAACACTAAGGCGAAGACCCAAATGCAGTTGAAAATTGCAAGGGGTGAAATTTTAGGACATTACAATCCTCAAGAGTGACTGACACCTCGCTAGTCAACGAATGAAAGGAGCAAGTCTTGGAGTGTCATCTCTCCACAAAAGCAGCCAATAGTCCCATGTTCATCCAGATCTCAGGCATAAACATGATGTGTTGTAATCTCATGACCACTTTCGTTGCATGGTCATCTGCATTTGGATCTAGTTGTAGCTTCTGTGTCATAAGAAATCTCTCTCATGACTCCAATGGAGCTAGATACTCCTGCAATCATAGTAAACCAATCATATTAGTCCTAGTAGTTCTTATGTCTATCACATGGTGTTGCTTATATTATCCTAGCCTAGCCTAGTAGTACTTATGTTTATCACATTATGTTGTCATCAGGATCTATCCCTATAGTGCTTATGCTTAACACATCGTACGACTCCTATCAGTGTATATGTTTAGATCACATTGCACTTAATCCTATCCTTGCTAGGGGAACCCGTTTGAGTTTATCATCTCAACAATTTATCCAATTGGCTACACATGTTTATCACATTGTCGCTAATTCTTTCCTTAACCTTATCTTCACTGGGGCACCTACCTAAGTTTATCATCTTGATAGTTTATCCAATCTGCAACATATGTTTATCACATTACTACTATTTTTTGCCCTAATTTTTGTGTGCTTGACATATACGCATTATGGGACTTCATATGCGAGCAAAGATTGCATATACACACTTTTGCTAGGCGTATACGTGTTATGGCTCTTCAAATGCCGACTGCTCTCCTAAGCTCTCTGGATGCTCTACACTTTGATCTCTCAAATTATATGGATGCAAATGAGGATGTTTTTCCCTATGACTACTATATATAGGCCATGGAACCCTAATTTGTTGTTCTCACCTCCCGGTGCCTTTTCCTGCCAATTGATCCCCTTTGAGTCTAGTTTTCACCCATCTAAACTTGTCATCTTATCCTTATCTCTTCTAGCCTTTCTTTCTTTTCGAGAGATTGTTTTTTATTTTTTAAAAAAATCACCCAATCTCTCAAGGGGACATGTCGTCTTCCTTACCTAGGACAAATGTTGTATTAGTTAATGTTATTTTCTTTGACACAACGTGACAAGTTGCATTGTCTCAAAGAGGCAAAATGTAGACACCTAAAATTGTCCTAGCCTAATTAAATAAATATTTTATTTATTTAATTATTTTATCCTAAGCCGTCTATTAATTAAATAATTATTTATTTATTAATTAATTCATTAATCCTCTTCTAGCCTCTCCTCACTTAAATAAATATTTTTATTTATTTAAATTATCCTTTCCCTAGATTAAATAAATATTTTATTTATTTAAATGGTCTCACTTCTTCTATTAATTAAATAGATCTTTATTTTTTTAATTAATTCATTAGCTTTTTCTCTTCATGACATGTCATTCATCTCTTCATTTTCCTTTAACCACCTCTCTAATATTTTATTATTTCCTATACCTACCCTTTAATCTGAGCTAACCATTTATCCTTTCACCTCTTAATCCCAACCCTCCATTTCTAAGGTGTCTCTCTATACAAGAGGATCATTTAATCTTTATCAACCCTAATCAACAAATGTGTCTATCTAGCAAATGCGATCAATGCATCACTCAAGCAACTACATAACCACAACCCATTCTTTGTTGAGCTCTCGTGCATAACACAAAATTTGAGAGCAACCATATCAAGAAAGATCAATGGAGATCAAACCCTACTAAGCACGTGAATGGTATAATCTTCTTATTTTGTTGTGATTTGCATGTTTTAGGTGCTTGATGATGACCTTGGAATCTTGTATCCTCTCCTTATGCTTCTTATCCCTTATCATTCCTTTTTCATCCATCCTTGAATGAGGGTATTGAATTCCTTTTTATACATGCCTCAAGGATTAATTTCCAACCACCGAAGGCCGACAAAGAGGAATTCCAAACCCCGAAGACAAATTGTGCATAGGAGGTCGGGCAGACCTGACATAGGGCCACCCTAAGGGGTGGGGACAAGGGCACCATGCCCTTTTCCTAGGGGGGACATGGGTGCTATGCCCCTAGCCTGGCCTATTTTGGGGTCTGGACAAGGTCTAGAGAAGACACGGGACATGAAGGAGGAAGGGTGAAGGGGTGAGAATGTAGAAATAGGTCTCAGTTAGGGAAGGAGATGTCGTTGCTGAGGTGAGGACCCAAAATGTGGTTAAAATTACAGGAGTCACAATTTTATGACACTACATTTAGCCCCCACTTTAGCAGGAGTATGGATTATGCCACTACTATCAATAAAGTAGACGAAAGAGAGAGATGAAGATGAGAGACGTAGAGCAATACCACAAGGAGTATAAGACACCACTAATATTGAGGAGCAAAAAGCCCCTAATCTTAGGGTCTCAACTCAAGCCAACATATGCATGAGCACACAAAACAAAACGACACAAGACACACAAAAACAAAGACAAAGCGCAAAAATACTCACAACAAGATCAAGACACAAGACGACAAACTAACTAGTCGAAGAGATCTCGAGTTCAGATGTCTCAACAACTAATCAGGACACAAAGACCAATGCCATTACATAAAAACGAGTGATCACATAAAAGAGAAAATTTGACATCATCCATGAACTATCAATAGTAAAACTATGAGTTCATGAGAGGAAGAAGAGAGAGAACATGAATACACACTTTGGTGATCCATGAGAAGAAAAGCGAAGAAGAAATAAACCATGGACATCTCGCCCCTAAAACTAGGTGATCCATGGAGAGAAAGACATGGAAAATCTCACCTCTAGAGCTTGTCTAGGTGATCCATGTGTAAAGCGGAAAATCGTGAGCGAACCCTAAGTGTTCCTCCCACCACTCCGAGAAGAGGGGAAGGAGGTCACTAGGGTTGACGGTTTTCACTTAGGGGAGACTTTACATTCAAAAGAGGGGTTGAAACCCACAAGATCCAATCCCACACAATGCAATATTGGATTCTAAATGAGTTTCAAGGGTTGTGACAGCAAAGCTACCCTCTTTTGTAAAGAATGTAGATAGAAGGATTAAGCTAGGAATACATAGAAAGTGAGAAAGATTCGCTTATAAACTGAGATAGGGATATAGGATGAAGCTGCGGACCTGGAATTAGCAGTAAAATGTCGAGACGGCGTTGTCCTGCAAATTTGAGCGAAAGTTGACGGGACGATGGCGCCCGGCATGCACACGGTCCTCTGAAAAATCCGCAAAACGAAGGGGGATCTGTTCATCTCTGCACAAGGATTCTAGATCTTCAATTATAGCCGCGTACCTATAACCTACACATAGAAAAGTGAAGATGATTGGGGGGTTAGGGATTAGGGGTTTGCCCTTAGGTCAAACCTCGGTTTTGGAATTAACCAAGAAATGAGAAATGCTGTAAATGTAAATGATTGTAATGTAAAACAAGTACTAGTACCTTGTTGTAAGAATGTTTGTATTCTTACATGCGAAGGTGTAGATGTTGTTGTATGTTGTAGTATGTGATCTCCTCTTCAATGGTTGAATCCTTGTCTTGAATGCAACACTTAGCCTTGAATGGAGACTTAGAATGATCAATTGCTTGAAGGAATGCTTGAATGCTTGAATGCTTGAATGTTTGAGTATCACTTCCACCTTTTTTCCTTTTCCCTCTAAAATGGGAGACGAAAAGTAGTTTATATACTTGCCAATTAGGGTTGATAGACTGATTTTTCCGACCTTAGGCCGACCAAGAAAGATTATTTTCCAAATTGAAAACATAAAGACCCGAGACCCAAAAGAGACCGGGCCCAAAAATAGGGCCAAGGACCAGGGCACTGGGCGCCATGGTCATGGGGGACCAGGGCGCTGGGCGCTTTGGTCCCACCTCCCAGGACAGCAGGGTGCAAGGAGGATCAGGCCAAGGTGCAAGAAAATGCAGTTTTTGATATCATGAGCAAGTTTCGGGGTCTCCATTCAGGTTTCGTGTTGCATTGCCATCGTGAAGACCCAAATGCGGTTGAAATTGCAAGTGTCACAATTTTAGGATGCTACATTTAGCCCCCACTTTAGCGGGAGTATAAGCGTATGCTCATACTTCCGATAAAGTACAAGGAAACAACATTGAAAGACTTTCACCACGTCAAGGAGGCAAGACACACCAAGCCCCCAGTGGACTAAGGATCTTACGACTTCGATTGATAAAGTAAAAGGGAAGATCACGAGGGAGAACCATGACTATCAGTAGTAAGGTTCCCTCACTATGAGTCATGCAAGAAAAATACCAAAAATTTTCAAGGCAAAGCTAAGTTCGCCAAGAAATTTTCAAGTATCCTGAAGGGATAGATGGGATGTATGCCCCCCTACGTTAAAGCGATCGCACACGCCTCAACGGGAGTGATTGCTTTAAGGTAGTGATACATGAGAAGGGAAAGGAGCACGTTATCACAAAGATTTAGCCCCCAAGTGTGAGATAAACCCAAGGATAATAGACACAAAGCACAAAGCACGAGGTGACTTCGCTTTCCTCGGGGTCAGTATGATGTATGATAATTCATGTATATCATATGTATGTATGCATAATTGTTCTTCATTCCCCAATCAAGGAAGGTCACCTAGAAGAAGGGAACACATGTGTCTTTTGAGTCAACATGAGAGAGACCAAAAGAGATCTCAATGCTTTGCATCGTCCTCAAGTAGATAACAATAAGGACAACAAATAGAAGAATGAGAATAACACATAGAAGAAGTAACAAAAGAGAGGAGGATGTTAGAGTAAAGTAATTAATTAACTTTGCTCTCCTCTTAAGATTTCTCTTTATGCATACATTAGTCATTTAATAATTAATATTTAATTATTAAATGCTCACACCTTAGGGTTAGGTTTTCCTTTTGGTGTTGATCTCCTTTATAAGGATTGATCTCTTGTATTATTCATATTCTTGATTCATTTTTCTCTGATAATACATCTTTTCTCTTTGTCAGAGCCAAAACCCTTGTATTCGTTCTCTCTCTTTCTCTGTGACAGGTTTCTTGCATGCAGGTTTCTTTTAGGTTCTGTGGATTTGTATTTCTCAAATCCTACATGGTATCAGAGTCAGATCTGCTGCAGCTTGTTCAGACTTTTGAAAGAATTTGAGATCCAGGTTTTGGTTGCATCAGATCTGTGTTTGTCTTCTGTTTTTTATTTTGGAATAGGGGGTATTTTTTTTTGGTGCACTTTGAGCCCAAACGGACCTCACTGTTGAGCTCGTAGCGCCCCAAAACCCCTATTTCCATATAAAATTCGTCCGATTTGGACACAATTGCACCAGGGGGCAAATTTTTTTTGGCCCCAAGGCCGTACGGCCCTAGGGCACGAAAACCGAGGCGAAATTTTTTTAAAAAAATCAAAAAAAATATTAGAATCGTCGGTTTTGGTTTTCTGGCAGGCGCAGCCAGTGTTACGGCCAGCGCCGCCCCCGCCCCGCCCGGCGGCCACCGCTCGGCCACCGCAGCCGGCGGTAACCTCCGCGCCGCCGCCCAGCGCAGACCGCCGCCCGCCCGCCGCTCAGGCGCCGCCTGCGCGCCGCCCGCGCGCTGCCCGCCACCACAGCGCCGCCCCCCGCGTCGCCACCCCCTGTGCCAGCCCCTGGTCGCCCAGAGGACCAGGGGCTTATTTTTTTTAAGCCCTTGAGGGCTTAAAGGGCCTATTTGGGTATTTTTGGAGCAGTTTTACTAAATCGGGTATAACTCGGGCATTTTAACTCGGATTTTCGAATGAAAATAGGCGTTGGAAAGCTGGTTCCGAGCCTGATCTAAAAGATGTAGATCTTTTTTTCTGATTTTTCCGTTTTGTAGTGTTTTTTGCTAGTCGAAGTCAGAACAAGTTTTTTGCACTCCAGGAGCCATATCTTTTGCATACGGACTCCGTTTTTTGAAAGCGAATAGGCGTCGGAAAGGTGGTTCTGTGCTCTTTTCAGATCTACAGTCTATTTCATCAGAAAAATCTTCAGGTGCTCCAAATTTTGTCTCAACCCGTTATTGTTTTCTATCATTTTTTGGCTTTCAGTTTGTACTGGGGATTAGTTTTTTGCATTGTGGGGGGGTGTTTTCTCTTGCTTTCTGTTATTTACATCAGAAAACTAGAATTTACAAACACCAATACAAAAAAATCAAACCCCCTTCTGCATCTTCTGTCTAGTTCTGAAAGACCACTTAATAATAATTAAAAATTCAGAGCAGTTGAGGCACAGTTTACAGGATGGCAGACAGACCTATTGAATCTCTCACACCGCATAATTACCACACTTGGAAGGGTCGCATGATGACTCTTCTCCAGTCAAAAGGGTTATGGTCTTGTTTGGATGAGGTTCAGCCTCAGTTGACACGTCCTTTTGAGATTATGCAGCACAGGAACAATATGGATCAGGCTATGGGATTGATGGCTTTACACATTTCCGACAGTCTCCAGTTTCATCTTGAGGGTTGTCTCACTCCTCGAGCCATTTGGATCAAGTTTGAAGGACTTTTTGGTACTGTCAACGAGTTCAGAGCTTTGCAGCTTGAGGCAGAGTTAACTTCCTTGGTACCTGATTCGTTTCCTTCTATTGAGGACATTCTGATGAAGTTCAAACAGCAAAGATCAATCTTGCAGGGTTGTGGTAAGACTAAGACTGATACAGAGTGCATTTTCCTGATTCTCTCCAAGCTTCGGGGTCCATTTCAGATCTTCTCTTCGACCTTCTATTCCACCATGGATGCCTTGGGTGCTCGACATGTCATGCCTTCCTTTGAGGTCTTTTGTGATCGTCTGACTCGTGAGCAAGCTAAGCTTAAGCAGTTGGATTCACTTTCAGGTTCACAGAACCAAGCATTGGTAGCCCAGTCCTCCAAAGGAAAACAGAAGCAGAAACCGAAGCCTAAGAAAGATTCAGAGGCTAGTGAGAATCCCTCTAAGCCACCACCTAAGTCTGATTCAAAACCACAATTCAATTCTAAACAGGGCAAATCTTCAAAGTCTGGTGAGTCTTCCTTCAAGACTAAGAAGAAATCAGGTGATCCTTGCAGTTTTTGTGGCAAGGAAGGACATCCCGTTTCCAGGTGTTGGAAACGTTTAGAGGCTTTGGAGGAAGCCATGCAGCAGCATAATATCAGTGCACCACAGCCTCCTTCACAGCCCACAGGGAAAGGTCATGCTCTTTCTGCACGAGCATTGTCCTCAGCGTCCACTTGGATTCTAGATTCTGGTGCCTCTCACCATATGACACACACACAGGATTTGGTCACCGCTCTTGCTCCTACAGGCACTCGACATATTGCAGTTGGTGACTCAGCACAACTTTTCGTTCAGGGTTCTGGTACTGTTTCATTGGATGGTGGTTGTCTTCAGGATGTGCTTTTGGTTCCTGACATTTCGACAAACCTTCTATCTGTTTATCAGATTTGCCACTCTGGCTCTGGTAAGACAGTTGAGTTCTCTCCACATGATGTGGTTATTCGAGATCTTCATGATCCTGACTTGGTTGTGGCTACTGGGAGTGTGGATTCTGCATCTCACTTATATAGTTTTGATGGCTTTGAGAGTTCAGACACTGTTGGTTCCTCTCTTATAGCACATGCAGATTCAGTGAGCAGGCTTTGGCATGAGCGTTTTGGTCATGTCAATTACAGATATCTACAGCAGATGAGTACACAGGCACTTGTGATTGGGCTTCCACAGATTTCTTTTATAGATGGTGTATGTCATGGTTGTGTCCTTGGCAAACATCATCGAGATCCTTTTCCTAAGGGTCGAGCCTCTCGTGCTAGGGCAGCCCTAGAGTTGGTACACAGTGATCTTATGTCCTTTCCGACTCCTTCTTTTTCAGGGGCCCGTTATGTACTCACTTTTATTGATGACTTCTCCAGACGTACATGGGTGTACTTTCTTAAGTACAAGTCTGATGTCTTTGACTCTTTCAGGAAGTTTAAGACATTTGTGGAGAAGCAATCTGGACTTTCTATCAGGAGGATACGCACAGATAATGGGGGGGAGTATGTAAATCAGGCTTTCAGAGATTTTTGCACTGAGCATGGTTTACAGCATCAGTTAACAGTTCCTTATACCCCTCAACAAAATGGTGTTGCTGAGAGAAAGAACAGAACCTTACGGGAGATGGCAAATTGTATGATACAGTCTCGAGCTATGAGTTCTTCATTTTGGGCTGAGGCAGTCAATTGTGCCAATTATATTCAGAACCGGATGCCCCATAAGGCATTACGACATATGACTCCTGAGGAGGCTTGGACCCATGTCAAGCCTGATGTTTCTACATTCTGAGTTTTTGGTAGTGAGGCTTGGGCATTTATTCCTGATGCTCAGCGGATAGCCATGGAGAGGAAGAGCCGACCACTCATATTTGTTGGCTACTGTGAGGATGTTAAGGCATACAGGTTGTTTGATCCTGATTCCAGAGAGGTCTTGTTTCGGCGGGATGTCCAGTTTGATGAGTGCTATCCTCAGATGGATTCTCCATCACCAGCTTCTCCCTCATTGCCTACTCCTTCCTCTTCATCTCTTGAGGATTACTTATCTCTTGAGGATGATGTAGATCATGATCCACCATCTCCACCACCACCAGTTGCTCCGTCTTTGCCGAAGTGGGCCCGTGATACTGTTGATGCAGCTGGTTCTTTGGCAGGTGATCCTTCAGATACTCGTCGCACTCGTGCTCAGACATCTGGTTCTAGTCTTTTGAGTCATACCCTTTCAGATGATCCTCAAAAGTTTTCAGAGGCGACAGGACACCCAGAGTGGGATAGGGCCATGGATGAGGAGTATTCTTCTTTGATGAAGAATCATACTTGGGATCTTTGTCCTCTTCCTAAGGGAAGAAAGTTGGTTCGGTGCAAGTGGGTGTATCGTACCAAGTATGCTGCAGATGGTTCTATTGATAAGTATAAGGCCCGTCTTGTTGCGAAGGGGTTTTCTCAGGTAGAGGGTATTGACTACTCTGAGACCTTTGCTCCTGTCGCTAAGATGAATTCTATACGCCTGGTACTTTCACTTGCAGCTTCACAGGGATGGCCAGTGTTTCAGATGGATGTGAAGAGTGCCTTCTTGCATGGAGACCTACATGAGGAGATCTATATGGAGCAGCCTCAGGGTTTTGTGCAGGACACTTCTTTGGTTTGCAGACTTCGACGTTCATTATATGGTCTCAAACAAGCCCCCAGGGCTTGGTATGAGAAGATGGACTCCTTCTTGCTTTCCTCACACTTCACACGCTGTCATTCCGATCACACAGTCTATATTCAGCGTCATGAGGGTGATCTTTTGATTCTAGTGCTATATGTAGATGATCTCATCATTACAGGTAGCTCATCCTCCATGATTCAGAGTGTTCAGAGAGCTTTGATGGAGCAGTTTGAGATGACCGATCTTGGTCTCTTGCACTTCTTTCTGGGTCTACAGGTTATTCAGTCTTCGGATGGGATTTCCATTTTTCAGGAGAAGTATGCTCTTGATATGCTTCAGCGATTTGGCATGCTTGATTGCAAGTCTGCCCCCACTCCATTTCAGTCAGGTGTTGTTTTGTCTTCCACTTGCTCTACTCCTTCAGTAGACCCCACTTTATACAGGCAGTTGGTTGGCAGTCTGTTGTACCTGACACATTCTCGTCCTGATCTTTCCTTTGCGGTTGGCCTTGTCTCTCGGTTCTCCCATGATCCTCATGAGAGCCATTGGCAAGCAGCCAAACGTATTTTGAGATATATTCGGGGCACCACACATTATGGCATTCACTACTCTTCAGGATCCCCTCATATCATTGGCTTCACTGACTCCGATTGGGCTGGTGATGTCAATGATCGGAAGTCTACTTCTGGCTTCATTTTTTGCCTTGGTTCTGGTCCTATTACATGGTCTTGCAAGAAGCAATCCGCTATTGCATTATCATCTACAGAGGCTGAGTACCGAGCAGCAGTGTTAGCCAGTCAGGAGGTTTTATGGCTTCGGCAATCGATGACAGAGTTTGGGTTTCCTCCAGATTGTCCCACTATTCTTTGGTGTGACAACCAGAGTGCCATTCACATTTCACGCAACCCAGTGGAGCATCAACGGACAAAGCACATTGAAATCCACATGCACTTCATTAGACAGTTGATTCAGGATGGTTCTCTCATCTTGGAGTATATTCCTACAGAGGAGCAGGTTGCTGACATCTTCACTAAACCTTTGGCATCTCCGCGCTATCTTCAGTTGCGCTCAATGCTTGGGGTGAAGGAAGTTGTCCTTGGGGGGTCTCAGTGAGGCCTTCCTTCCTTCATGTTTTCTTTTCAGCATGATTCTTTATCTCTTTTTGGAGAGGAGTTTTTTCCCACTGGGTTTTCTCCTTTACTCCACTTTATAGAGATTTTCTTGTATTCGGGTACCTCATCAGGCCTTGTTGCCGGGACCCTCTTTTGCATTGTAGTTCCTTTGCTTTCTTCTGCATTGTAGCTCATCTTAAGGGGGGGTGTTAGAGTAAAGTAATTAATTAACTTTGCTCTCCTCTTAAGATTTCTCTTTATGCATACATTAGTCATTTAATAATTAATATTTAATTATTAAATGCTCACACCTTAGGGTTAGGTTTTCCTTTTGGTGTTGATCTCCTTTATAAGGATTGATCTCTTGTATTATTCATATTCTTGATTCATTTTTCTCTGATAATACATCTTTTCTCTTTGTCAGAGCCAAAACCCTTGTATTCGTTCTCTCTCTTTCTCTGTGACAGGTTTCTTGCATGCAGGTTTCTTTTGGATTCTGTGGATTTGTATTTCTCAAATCCTACAGAGGAGAGAGTCTGCTATGCTAATGAAACTAGTCTAGCACGTCATCTACCCCCCGATCTTGCTGATCAATGTTTCGGGAAGGCATGGAACACGCTAGAGGAGGAACATCCAACACAGCAGATGGAGCTATCACAAGATCCAAACAAGGGCTATGTTCATGTTCCAAGCCACGTTGTTCTTGTCTAGGAGCTAGGATAAGTGCTTTAGAAAATTCGTTAGATAAATGGTTATCAATATCAACAAGTTCATATTCACTGTCAAAAGTGAAAGGAGTAACATTTTCATCTATATCATCATCAAGATTTATAAAAATAGGATCTTTAACTTGCACAGGATCAAGACCATCATGCATCTTATGTTTAGGAGATTTTGGCTCAATTTCCGGCTGAGGAGAAAATGGAATAATGCTTGTTGAAGATGTTTTTGGAGATTGCAAAGTTTGACAAGCAGCTGCTTGAGCTCTAAGACGATGCTTTCGTCAGCGTTCATGTGCAGAACGGTTTCATCTAGTCTTAGTAGGAAGTTGAGAAGATTGAGGAGGAGGAATGTTCTCATCCTTATCACTTGGGTGTTTAGGTTGTGGTCTCTTAGGCTGGATAATAGGAGAAGAGGAAGGTCTCTTCTCTCTATAAAAAGAAGGAGGAGGAACTACTCCATATAAAGGAGGAATATTTGGTTTAGGAAGGAGACCAAGTCCATCATGATGAGGACTTATAGGTCTACCTTTAGAAAGTTTGTTAGACATAGACATAGTCACATCCATGGGAACGGGTTGGGAATCTTCTTGAGGAAAGACATTAGTTTTATCTTTCAAAGGAAGAACTTCCTTCTCAAGAACGATAGGAATATCAAGTTTGGGTGTTCTAGGTTCACTTAGAGATAGGATCATATCTGTTTTCCACTTTTGATAAGATTTGAAAAGATGATCACTTCGCGGAGGAAGAGATTGGAATTGTTTAGGCCAAAAGTAATCAATAGGAACGCTAGAAGTTCTTTCAGCTGGTTTAAAGAGACTATGATTGACAGTAACAACTTCACCATTATGGGGAAATTTCAAACATTTGTGAATAGGAGAAGCAATAGCTTTCATGGAAGATAGCCAAGGATAGCCAAGCTTCACACGAAATTGTTCGGATGAAGGAATAATAGCAAAGTTTACATCAAGGGATTTGTTATGGACCTCAATAGGTAATGTAATAGAACCAATTGGAGGAGAAGAAAATGCATCAAATAATTTCACAATCACATCTGTTTTGTCATAGATCACTTGATTCAATTGCAAAGTAAAAAGAAATTCTTCAGTAACAACATTAACCATGCACGAAGGATCAATAAGCACTCCACAGGAAGGTGTATTCTTGACTTTTGCAACTATGTATAAAGGACCATCAGGTGCCCTGATAGTTTCACTAGAATCAAATGTGATGGAAGGTTCTTTAGGGTTTTCTTGTTGCTCTACAAAGTTAATCACATTCGGAGTCATAGACACAAGACCATCAGATGAGAAAGAGGAATCATTAGCCTCAATCGCATTAGAGGTATGGGAAGGTAATGGATCAGTAAAAATCTGAAGATTTTGGTTAGGAGGAGCTACAGGTGTGTTGCCTTTATCATTCACTCCAGAAACAGAGATAGTATTATTATCAATCAAATCTTGAATTTTACCCTTTAAAGCAAAACATTTTTCAGTATCATGCCCAGGTTGAAGATGAAATTGACAAAAAGATTTGTTATCAAAATAGGGTGAATTAATCTTTGAAGGATCTATTTGCTTTATAGGAGGAAGAGTAAGCACATTTTGTTCCAATAACTTATTCATAATACTATGCAATGATTCATTCAAAGGAGTAAACTTTCTTTCTTTCTTGAAAAATTTAGAAATAGGAGGCACACCTGATGCTGCATTCACATTGTTGTTGATGATGTTTTCATTGAATTTGATGGACTCTCTATTCGGTTTAAACTTCCCAAATGGTTGTTGACTACTATCACCCTTATCACTCGGAGCCATAGGATGTGATTGTTCCATTTGACTCACAGTCAGTTGATAATTGTGAAGAGTTGCACACAACTGTTGGAAAGAAGTAAACTCAGAAAACAGAAGTTTATCTCGAATATCTTTTTGTAAATTAGAAATAAAGATTCTTTGAATATCATTGTCAGGCACTGGAAAAGTGATTTGAGCATACAAATGCTTATATCTACCAATGAAATCAGTCACTTTTTCTTTAACACCTTGTTTACAATGCATTAAATCAATCAAAGTAACTTTAGGACTTATATTGTTTTGAAATTGTCGAATGAAAGCATTTGCAAGTTGTTCGAAAGAAGTAATAGAATAAGAAGGCAACGAGCAATACCATTGTAGGGCTTTGTCTCTTAATGTTCTGGTAAACAGTTTTGCAAGCAACCTTTGGTCATAAGCAAAATCGGTACAGATTGTCTGAAAAGTCTTAACATGTGTTAGAGGATCACCTTTACCATTATAAAGCTCCAAATGCGGGATTTCAACATGTTTAGGGGGAATAGCTCGAACAATGTCAAGAGAAAGTGGGCTCGCAACATCAAATGTGGGCACACTAAACTTAGATTGATTCATAGAGGCAATTTGTTGCTGTAAAGAAGAGACAGTTTGTGCAAGATTATTAATGGTTGCTTCAGTCGAAGAGTTCATATTAGATGTGTTAGAGTGAGATGGAGGTGTTATGTTATTGAAAGAAGGTAAAGAGTAAGGTGGCGGGACACTATGATAGTTAGTCATAGGAGATGATTGGAAAGGAGGAACACTACAAGGAGGAATGGAATGGTTAAATGAATTGCCCCCCTGTGTCATGTTCATTTGTGGAGATGTAATAGGAACACTCATTGAAGGAATGAATGAAGAAGTCGGATTGAATGAAGGCAGAGGGTTAATTGAAGAAGAAGGATTGCCTCCATGACTGGTGATCATAGGCGGAATGTCTTCTATAGAAGTAGTCATTAAGTTTGATGTAAAGGTAGGCATACTAGCAATAGAGGTTGTTAAAGGAACAGAATGATTGACGTGAGTGGGAGGTTGTGTATAACCTAAAGTTTCAGCACAATTCGAATCCACAGTGTGTGCAATACCACGCAAAATATCAATTCCATTCTTATCACTTTGAAGCATATGTTTTAGAGCCTCAATTAAAGGAAGAGCTTGACTATCGGGATACTCATGAGACATCCATTGTCGAAAATTGTCAAATTGGTTATCCAATTTCGAAAGTTGTTCTACAGAAACCTCATGGAGAGCTTCTTCATAATTAAGAGGATTAGAGGAATTACCCATGTCCTTGTTAAAAAGGCCATTCAAATTAGGTTCCATCTCCTCGGTAATTAAACCTTGGAAAGACTTAATTCTATGGCTTCGTCTAACGGGAATAGTGTAAGTAGGGCTTATTGTTGTAAAACTCATGCACCAAAGAGAGAGAGAAAATTTTGAATTTAGAGGTAGCAAATTTCAATAAAATCAGCCAATCTCCTAGATTTAAGCTGTTAAATGCAATCACGACAATCTCCCGAAATTTCGGAAAAAATGTCAAGGACCGTGGCGCTAGGGGTGCACACGGTCCTCGCAACTTTTTTTGAAATTTGCAGGGATGAAAGGTATGATGATTTTAAAGCTAATTTGAAAAAATTGAGTGATTTTACGATCTGTAGATAGGCCAAATTAAAGTTGCAATCTCAAAATTGAACCCTACCAAGATTGTTGAAAAATGCAAAATTTGAATTTTGAAAAAGAGAGGGAAACTGAAATTTTGGATTTTATGATTTTAGAGGGAATGTTAAGAGCAATGCAAGTTTTGAATTTTAAAAGTTGACTCAATTTCACGCAAAATTTGATTTTGAAAGCGGAAATCAAAGTTGGTATAATTAAGCACTTAATTTCAAAAGTCACAAATTGCAAGAATTTGAATAAAGCACTGAAATTTCGAATGAATGCCAACACACTTTTCAGATTTAGGACAGTAAGAACACAATTTCGACACAAAATTTCAATTTCAATAATTTTTGAATGATTAGAAGCCTTAATCCAAGCAATCACTAGACCAACTTTGACTTTAATTTTGAAAGTGTTGTAATTGATAAAATCAGCCAAAATTCTGGATTTTAGCAAGAAAATACAGTAAGATCTAACTCCCGAAATTTCGAAAAAAATGTCGGGGATGATGGCGCTCGGGGTGCACACGGTCCTCGCAACTTTTTTCCAAATTTTCAGGGATGAAAGATATTATGATTTTATTGCGGATTCCAAAGTTATAGCTGATTTGGAGATGTTTTGATCAGTGAAATTATTAGTCAAAGATTGAATCAGGAGGGTTTTAAAAATTAGGGTTTTGACACTTAACCACTTAATTTTCAAAATTAAAGCACAAATATGAATTGATAATTTGTAATAGAAGGGCAGATCTGAAACAAGCATTAACAATTAAACATTTCACAAGTTCAATTTTCAAAAAGAAAATTTAGGGTTTTTATGCAATCAACCTCTAAAATTTGCAAAAGATGGAAATGTAATCAAGGAATCCAATTTTCAGATCTAACCATGAATAATCATAAAGGATGTTCACGTCGGGTTCACCAAAATGTAAAGTGAAAAATCGTGAGCGAACCCTAAGTGTTCCTCCCACCACTCCGAGAAGAGGGGAAGGAGGTCACTAGGGTTGACGGTTTTCACTTAGGGGAGACTTTACATTCAAAAGAGGGGTTGAAACCCACAAGATCCAATCCCACACAATGCAAGATTGGATTCTAAATGAGTTTCAAGGGTTGTGACAACAAAGCTACCCTCTTTTGTAAAGAATGTAGATAGAAGGATTAAGCTAGGAATACATAGAAAGTGAGAAAGATTCGCTTATAAACTGAGATAGGGATATAGGATGAAGCTGCGGACCTGGAATTAGCAGTAAAATGTCGAGACGGTGTTGTCCTGCAAATTTGAGCGAAAGTTGACAGGACAATGGCGCCCGACGTGCACACGGTCCTCCGAAAAATCCGCGAAACGAAGGGGGATCTGTTCGTCTCTGCACAAGGATTCCAGATCTTCAATTACAGCCGCGTACCTGTAACCTACACACAGAAAAGCGAAGACGATTGGGGGGTTAGGGATTAGGGGTTTGCCCTTAGGTCAAACCCCGGTTTTGGAATTAACCAAGAAATGAGAAATGTTGTAAATGTAAATGATTGTAATGTAAAACAAGTACTAGTACCTTGTTGTAAGAATGTTTGTATTCTTACATGCGAAGGTGTAGATGTTGTTGTATGTTGTATGTTGTAGTATGTGATCTCCTCTTCAATGGTTGAATCCTTGTCTTGAATGCAACACTTAGCCTTGAATGGAGACTTAGAATGATCAATTGCTTGAAGGAATGCTTGAATGCTTGAATGCTTGAATGTTTGAGTATCGCTTCGGCCTTTTTTCCTTTTCCCTCTAAAATGGGAGAGGAAAAGTAGTTTATATACTTGCCAATTAGGGTTGATAGACTGATTTTTCCGACCTTAGGCCAACTAGGAAAGATTATTTTCCAAATTGCAAACATAAAGACCCGAGACCCAAAAGAGACCGGGCCCAAAAATAGGGCCAGGGACCAGGGCGCTCTGGTCCCACCTCCTGGGACAACAGGGTGCAAGGAGGATCAGGCCAGGGTGCAAGAAAATGCAGTTTTTGATGTCATGAACAAGTTTCGGGGTCTCCATTCAGGTTCTGTGTTGCATCGCCATCGTGAAGACCCAAATGTGGTCGAAATTGCAAGTGTCGCAATTTTAGGACGCTACACCATGTAAAGGGAGAGAGTGAGAACACTGTAAGTTCCACTCAACCTCATGTGCATGTGTGCAAGTGAGGTTCAAAGCACCTCATAGGAGTCTATGCCCAAGTACTCTATAACCTGTATAGAATGTATAGTACAAGTGTCAAGAAAGGTGTGATATGTCACTCTAAGAGTATGTGCTCTAGTTTCGATAATAATCACCCTGCATAAAAGAAAAAGTGGTGTCATCTCGCTCTAAGAGACCATGCTCTATTCCGAGAATGACCCACTATGCAAGAGAAAAGTGAGGATAACTTTCTGTAAGATGTTTCCCTCTGGTTCCAAGAATGTCTCACTGTACAAGAAAAGAAGAAGTGAAGACGCCTCGCTCTAAGAGATCATGCTCTGGTTCCGAGAATGATCCACTGTATAAAAAGTGATGACATATTTCTCTAAGAGGCCTCCCTCTGGTTCCAAGAATGTCCCACTGTACAAGAAAAGTGATGACATCTTGCTCTAAGAGGTTTCTCTCTAGTTCCAATAATGTCTCATTGTACAATGCATGAGAGAAGTATAGTACAAAGGAGCGGTGTGGGTGCCCCCCCTTAAGATGTCAACATAAGTTAATGTTGATATATGAAGGAAACTAGAACAAGGATACCTACCTTCATCACAAAGAATATATCCACTATGCAACAATGTCATAAATTTAAGCAAGAGAGGGAATACTCTTCAAGCAAGGATAAGATAGTTGAAAAGAGATATCTTGTTGGAAGAGTAGAGGTGATCCTTGGAAGAGAAGAGATCTTTGTTGAAAAAGACATCTACCCCCAAGAGGAGTTGTCTTAGACAAATATAACATCTTCTAGAACAAGAAAAGGAAAGAACGAGAATGGAATCCTTCCTCCTATTGCTAGGTGAAAGGGATTCTTAAAGAGGGATGACTCACTTTTAGCCCCCAGAGGGGTGGGTGAATTTATCATAGATGTACATTACCGAGTGTAAAAGAGGTCGTAGTCAAGGACTGACACCTCTTGTATAAGAGAGAATCCTTGATTGAACAACAACAATTCCACACAAGGAATGGCATCAAGTAATAGAACTCACACCATCCACTTAATAGGGAAAAGTGGATCCCTAGAGAAAGAGAAAGAAGGATCATTGCCCCCCAAGCTAAGGGACAATGAGAAGAGCTTACACAATCTACTAGAGAGGGATTAAACATAAGCAAATGTGCAATGAACTTACATCAACAGATGCAAGAAAAGACATTAGTAAATGTAAAATACAAATCTCAAGAGAGAAAAAGCATCATATATTTCCCAAGGGGGATTAATCATAAAAGCATACCATTGTAAGAAATGATAACCACATATTAAAAATGCATCCCCTAAAGGAAATAATGATAAATGAGAAAGAAAGAAAGGGAAAGGAGTGAAAATACTTGCCCCCCAAGTGAGGAGAACGAGGAGAAACATTACACATGTTCTAATGGTGATTACTTTCAAGTGATATGTCATCCTAGTGGAACAAATTCTTTCAAGGAAAGGATACATACTTGTCAAGAGATCGTTCCCTGGTAAGGGGCATATCATACTCATGAATAATCGAAACCATAGAAGAGGTAAGATTTCCAAGAGAATGAAGGAAAGAGAAGAAGTTCAATACTCATTAAAGATGCCCCTCTCCAAGCAAAGAGGAAAACCAAAGAACAATTATATGCTCACATAAGAATGACCCTATGCAAGAAAAGAGATCGAATAATGCATAATGCACAAAGATAGAGATAAATGTATAGAAAGAAGAAAAAATGGACTTCATGTTGCTGCCCCAAAGTATGTTAAAGTAACACAATACCACCACTAATGATAAAGAGCCCCCAGTTAAGTTGGCCAGTTATGTCATCGGGTGAAAAGAAACATGAAGGGAAAAGAAGTGCTAAGGCACGATGTTTTTACCAACAAATACAACTAGATCTGTTGTGAGACAAATGTGCGCAAGATCATACTACAGTTGAACAAATTTCTTAAATGCATAACATTTTCCAAGAGAATGTGAATATGAATAATGAAAAATACAATATTCAATACCTTTCTTGCTTAAGATTTTTGTTTTTATTTTGAGGAGGAAAGGAAATATTCTTGTCATATTTCAACTTCCAATAGATTCTTGCAGCTAATCTATCAAGATGGTAAATATCATCTTGCCATGAAGAAGAGGTTTTGTTAGGAGAAGTTTCATTATCCATAATTCTAATTTTTCCACTATCTATGCCATCCTGAATAGATTTTTGAAAATCAGGGCAATCATCAGCATTATGGTCATGGATTTGATGAAATTAACAAAAAGGACGCTTTGAAGAAGAAGCATTCTTGCAGGCTCTCTTGATTTGTTGTTTTTGAAGGTAATCTTGAAAGTTTTGAAGCCTAAGGAATTCGTCCATAGAAAGAGGGGTACCACTTCCTAGGCCTCTTGTAGTAGTCTGTGTAGGCGGATTTATAGGGACATGAATTCCATTCTCAAATTTCCCAATTCCTTGTCCTTTAAAACCTTGTTTTGTAATTATATGAAAGCTACGACTATAAGAATGTTGCAATTATCTAGATGGAGGAACAAGATCATGAATTTCTTTGAAATCTGATGTGTAAGAAGGTAGAAAAGGATTTGTAGATGAAGGAGGAGTATCATGTGAAATGATAATCCCTTTGCCTTTATCAAGCTTATCCTTTTTGGAAGATTGGGTAAGAACATCTTCATCATCTAAAAGCTCATTTTTAGTGATTTCTATGTGAGGAGAAAGGTCATGAATAAAATGCATGACATCATCCTCCCTACATAAGCTTTGATGTTGAAGATAGTTCTTAGGAGAATAAGGAGGATCTAAAGATGTAAGAATGTTGATGTTTTCATATTTCCCCCCTTGCTCAAGTGTATGTGTAGAAGAAGAAGATGGATCCATATTACTTTCCAATGCTTTCTCTCTTGTAGAAATATAATTGGGTAAAGCATTAGATCTTATTTCTTTCACACAAGATACCCTAGGAGAGGTACAAGGGTTAGGATCTACAAAAGATTTAAGATGATTAACATAGGAAATGCATTTTGTTAACAACATCAACATAATGCAACATAAATCCTAACAACACAACACAATATGACCAATTGCTATGAAGAAAGAGAAGCAACTAGAAATGGAAGAAACTCTTATCCGACACATTATAAATATATGCAAAAATTAATGTAATCAAATGTGAAAGAGCAAGTAAATCCAATTTATTAATTGCCATTAAAAGTCTCTTAAGTGAAGTCTGACTTTGTTGGAAAAGCAAATCTAAAATTAGGACCTTTTTATGAAAATTAATTTTAAGATGTGAATTTGATGAATTTTGAATTTGTGTTCAACCTTAGAGAGTGTTAAATTTGATAAAGTACGTTGATTTTCTGGATCTGAGCAGAAAAATACAGTCAACTCCATCCCCTGAAGTTTTGGGAAAAAAATCGAGGATTGTGCGGGAACGCACACAGTCCAACCAAATTTTTTTGAAATTTTTAGGGATGATAGAGATTATGTTTTTAATGCAGAATAAAAAAAAAAAGATGATTTGGAGATGTCTAGATCTATCAAACTTGTAGTCAAAGGTCGAAAATAGAAGAATCTTAAAAATTAGGGTTTTATGATTTAACCACTGAATTTTCAGAATAAAGAGATAGATTTGAATTGCAATTTTGAATCAAAAATCAGATTTGAAACAAGCAATTAAAATTTTACACCTCACAAGCTTAATTTTCTGAAAATGAAAAATTAGGGTTTTTATGCAATTAACCTCTAAAATTTGCAAATAGATCAAACTTGAAAATAAAAATTTGAAATTTAAATTGCAATTAATCAAATCTAAGAACGAGAAATCAAAATTAATGTGTAAGACGTCGGGTTCACTAAAGTGTAAAGTGGAAAATTGGATCCTAGTGACTCCCCACCTAGGAGAGAGAAAGGAAGCCACTAGGATGATTTTTACTTAGGAGATTTTACATTCAAAAGATGGGTTGAATCCACTAGATCCAAATTCAAGGGAAACAAGTATGTGAATTCTGAGTGGATTTCAAGTGGTTGAAGTGTGATTTACCCTCTTTTATAAATGAGAAAGTTGACTTGTTGACTATGTGGAAAAGAGAGAGGAAATGAGTGAAATGAGGAGCTACCAGTTCGAGATAGCATTGTAACTTCAGATTTGAGCTAATTAGACTGATACAGATCTGCCCTTCAAATTTGGAGAAAATTCGTAGGGACCGTGGCAAGAACATACATGGTCCTCCACAAAATCCGTGAAACGAAAAGGGTTCTTCCGTCTCTGCAAATGAATTCCAAACCTGCAATTACAGCTGCGCACCTGCAACCTACAAAAAAAAAAGAGAGGGAGAATGGTTGTGGATAGGGGTTTGCCTCAATCAAACCTCGGTTGAGGAATCAACCTTGAAAGAAAGTAATTGCAAATGCTTGAATGTAAACAATGGAAATGTATACCTTGTAGATCCGCAACTTGTTGATGATGATTGCTTTGCTTGTTGAATGTAACCATAAATGTTGTATGAAATGATATGTAACATGACAAAACCCTAACACACACACATGCTTGCAAATTAATATTGTAATTTTGCTCCAATGGATGAATGAAGAATGCTTGAATGCTTGAATGCTTGATGATGACCTTGGAATCTTGTATCCTCTCCTTATGCATCTTATCCCTTATCATGCCTTTTCATCCATCCCTGAATGAGGGTATTTAATTCATTTTTATACATGCCTCAAGGATTAATTATCAATCACCGAAGGTCGACAAAGAGGAATTGCAAATCCCGAAGACAAATTGTGCATAGGAGACTAGGCAGACTTGACATAGGGCCACCCTAAGGGGTGGGGACAAGGGCGCCATGTCCCTGTCCTGGCCTATTTTGGGGCCCAAACAGGGTCTAGAGAAGACACATGACATGAGGGAGGAAGTGTGAAGGGGTGAGAATGCAAAAATAGGTCTTATTTAGGGAAGGAGATGTTGTTGCCGAGGTGAGGACCCATACTGTGGTTAAAATTGTAGGGGTCACAATTTTATGACACTACACATATACATATAACTATAGATGTATTTATTTTATGCATGAACATATACGTATTGATCTTATTTTAGAAACATCCAAATGATGAAATAATCAAACTTACAATGACAATCTCACATCCTACACTCTCTAACTCACACAAGACTAACATTAGGGTTTATGATGACTTTAATAAAAAACAAGAATAAATACCTAAAACTAAATACCAAAGTACTTGTGTATACACCTAAAAATGGTTTGAAGATAATTAATTAAATAAGCAATTATTTAATTAATCCTCCTCCCTAATTTAATTGAATTCATTAGCAATTTGATTAAATTCTCCCTTTCATCTACTTATTAATAAATCTAAGGATTTATTTAATAGGTTCATTTCAATAGCCCCCTTTGATTAATTAATTTAAATTAATTAATCCTCCCCCCACTTCATTCAATTCTTCTAATCCCCTAATTAATTAAAACAGGTCAATTTATGAGTTGTTGAGAATTAATTACTCTTTTCCTATTATTTGAATTTTTTATTTCAAATTACCCACATGCCTCCTAACTTCTAACCACCTAACCTAATCATCCCTCTAACCTAACCCATTCCACCTAACCTTGGGTTTAACTAACCATATCCTATCTTGCACATTCTAACCTCCTTATCCTAACCTCCTATGGTGTGGATATTTTCTTCTTGAGACACATGGCACTTTGGCCACATGTCTCCTCTCTTGGACACTTGCCCTTTTATGAGAAAAGCTCCTTGGAACTTGTCACCACAAAGATGACAAGTGTCTCTTCCTCCAAACTCTTCTTCAACCTCCTCCAATTTCACCCTTGATATCTTCAAACTCAATCTTGACCGTTGATTCTTGCCAACTCACACCTCGCCTTGGAAATCCTATAAATATCCCCCATTTTGGAGCAATAAGGATCCCATCTTATAGCAATTTAGGCATTGTTACTATAGGCACATCCATTCTAGCATATCATTTGAGCATTGTTATTATAGGCAATTGCATCTTAGATTTAGTTTAATTTGATCATTTTTTAGCATAATTGTTGAATCATGTATCTTAATCAATCTCTTTTCTACCTTAATTGCATCATAATCATAGCTTAATCATGCATATCATTAGCTCAATTAATCTCTTGGATCAATCTAGCATAATCAATCTCATCTTTGCACATCATTATCATTTCAAATCCTTCGTCTAGGTGTAGTCAAGTCACTTGGATTGCTTATCCAAATCTGAGAGAAAATCCATACTCACATCTCTTAGGAGGCGATAGGTCACTTTGTCATGGTTTTATCTTTCATTTTCTTTTAATTTTCTAACCATGCTTGTAATGATCTATTGAGTGTTTTGTGTTGCAGTTGCAAGTATCACACTTCATAGAGCACGACAACTCGAACTCACTAGCAATTCAATGCATAATATACTTGAGATAGCATCGACACAATTCCCACTTGTCTATATTCCTCTCCCGGGTGATACTCTCCCTATTCTTTCAATGAAGCTAAATTAACAACCTCTTCTCCTCGATAGCACTTGGTCAATTCAAACACGTGATTAGACCATATTAATTTTTAAGATTAGATACGTAAAATTCATCTTGCATAATCAAATATACATCCAAATAAGCATTTATAAATTATGTCATTGAAATCGTCAAGAACATATTATAATTAAATAAACATCTCATCTTATGATTAACAAATATTTTTTCATAATCACATCAATTACTAACCATTTACCATGATAATTAAAAGTAAAATTTTCTAGAATTGGAATGAAATACTATATATAATTTGGGGATGTGACAAACCCAAATATTTGAAAGGAAGTACAAGTGAAAAACATGTTTCTCCACTAATATTTTATATTCCTAAATGAGGAATGTGCAAAAATAATTTGATCATATAGTTACAAGGAAATTAAGAAAATTATACCATGGGATAGTTATTTACATAGGGAAAATGTTGGTATTTTGACGATGTTTAGTTGTGATTGTCATTGATGGACACACACTTATTTGATGTATGAATTATTCTCAACTGATATCTGTTCTAACGAGTGTTGTATGTATAGTCTTTGTTTGTTGAAGACTATCGATGTTGTGCAGAAAATGCTTACCGGTCTTAGTTTGACCGAAGACCCCAAGAGGTATGAAGATCTCAAGTTGAACGAAGACCCCGAGTGGCAGTTAATCTTTTGATCGGAATACTATGTTCCAGTTTTCCAGTCTTCACTTGTTAACCGCTGATCGGTATATTTAGTTAACTAGTATACATGTAATGTGTGATGAGTTATCATCTACAGACACTATGGCAGTGTTTCTGTGTCATGTTACCAAATGTGTCTAGATGCATTGTACCTAAGAAATTGTAGTCTAATCTTATTGGATCGACATGAAATCAAGTTCCTATATAAGGACATCATGTCTAGGGTTTTTGACATATAGAAGAGGAGTTGATATGTGCAAGTATTTGAGAGAATATTAGGTCTGATCGAGAAAAGGTATCTCTTGACTGAGTTTGAGAGTGGAAAACATAGAAGACCGAAGTAATGCTTGAATGCATTAACAAGGAGTTGTCAAGGATCTAATCAAGCATTATGTGCTACTATCTAGATCATTCACTTGTCGATTACTAATATCTTCGACAAGTTTGAAACCCTTAACCGAGTAGGCCCAACCAAGCCCATTGTAAATCCTCTAACAAGGTGGTTCACAGTTGTGAATATGAAATCCTTTAACAGGGTAGTCTCTAACATGACTTATCTCCTAACAGAGATTTGGATTCCTAATAGGATTTGTTTTGGTGAAGAGCATTGTAAGACCTTAACTGGTCTGACCTTAACCGATCTGGTTACTATTCTGCAGATAGTTGACTTGTGAGTTTTACTCACCGTAGTTTTTCCCATTTGGGTTTCCACGTCAAAACATCTTGTGTTATGGTGATTGCACTTCTGTGGGTAAATGCTTTATTTTCTACTTGGCTTGTTTATGTTCTAATCAGTTTATTGTTTAACCTACTACACCAGTCTGCAATTAAACTGCTTAAGTATTTGTTTGGTTTATTGTGTATACTAATTCACCCCCCTCTTAGTATTCATCAATTGGTATCAGAACCAACCTTTCTATAAGTCTAACCGCTTGGAAGGAGATATGGGGGAATACAGCATGAGGGAACTCACTCACCATTTGGTTGAATCTGAGAGAGCCTATGATGAACTCAAGATCAAGTTTAAAGCCTCTTTAGCCAAGAGAAGAGAGCTTGCTGAGTAGTTGATGGAATTTACTAAAAAAATCTCTTCTGATGAAGCAGACATGAATGCCCTAGTTGGAGAAGTGGAGAAATTAAATGAATCCAAAGCTAACCTGAGGAGGGAGTTGAAAGGATTGACTATCAGGATGAGTCAGGAACTAGAAAATAGAAGAAAAGTTGAAGATTTGATAAAGAACAAGGAGCATGAGATCTCTAAATTGAAGCAAGAAATCGGTATCATTACTGCCTATTTGCAGTAGGGTAAAGAAGAGAAAGAAGAAATGCAAGCTGAACTAAATGCAACTATCTCTCAAACTGAAACCTTGATGGAGACCAATGATGCTCTTTCCAAGGAACTTGCTGAGACAAAAGAGATACTTGCTAAGTTCAACCGAAGTGCTGCTAAGTTAGAACAAAAGTTGGAATCGGTAAAGCCATCAAAGGATACCGCTGGACTTGGTTTCTCTGGATACGAGGAAGGTGAGACCTCTGGAACCAAGAGTGATGCATTGAAGAAGCAATTGACACCTAAGAATAATAGTGAAAGTAAAGGTAAGCAAAAGTTTAAACCTATTTGCTTTAACTGTCTTAAGGAAGGACATATTGCCAATGTATGTAGGAGCAAGCCTTACAATAACTTTCCTTATTTTCAAAACAATGTGGCTAGACCTAGTAGATTTAATGGTCATTGTTATGCATGCAACAAGTTTGGGCATAGAGCTTTTGAGTGCAGGTTGGTTATAAACAACTCTGGGAGTTATCCACCAAGATACAATGGAGTTGTCCCAGAACCTCCTAGGAATCGGAACCCAAACTGGTACAGTACCCATGACTATCGATCACATGGTTATGAAGCGACAACTAGTTGGAGATCAACCTATCTGATCTGTCGTGGTAGTAGTCACACTGCTACAACATGCAAAAGGAAGAATGGAAATGTGAACACCGGACCATGGAGAACACCTGGAATGGTATGTTATCACTACAACAAATTGAGACACACTGCCAGAGCATGTAGACTAAGAAAGAATCCATCAAGAGACATATCGGTCAACATTGAAGGGAAGATTGATGTTGAAACTGTTCAGGTGGATATGGACAAAACCTGGAAAAAGAAATCTGAAGAAAAGCCATGTGATGTACCAGTTTCCGCACCAAGTGTGGAAATCCCTGAACTAGCAAACTGAGCTTCAAAAAGCTTAGGGGGAACATATCGGTATAAATATTTTGAAACCCCCAGAGTATATTGGTAAAGCACCTTTATCATATTTGTTACCTGTCAACTAACAGAAGAATTGAAGCGGTAAAAGATAAAATTAGGGTTTGAACCCTAATAGTGATGCATTTATTATGGTAGGTGGGAGCATGTTTAAAAGTGACTTTTGTCGTCATTTCTACTTACCTATTTTCAGAGAAGATTTTTTTTATCCTGAGCAGCACAACCAGAGCGATTCATCTTGTATTGGAAAGAATCCAAAAAGGAATCTTGCACAAGATCTTGCAGCCACTTTGTGCTATTAGTGTGAAAGTCAAAGTGGTAATCAAGCATCCAGAGAAGTGTGTTTTGCTCGACATCAACAAACCCTAAGTTCAGAGAATAAAGGTATTTCTCGTTGAAACATTCTTATCATTTGGAATCCATTTGATATGGCATCTGCATCTAATATCCCCTCTAGTTCTACTAAACCTAAGGATACACCTGAGCTTTTTAAGATGAGATATAATGCCCTATCTCAAATTCTCATCGGAGTCATTGTCGAAGGTGATGTTTCAGGATATATTGATTGCAAACTAGAAGACCTAGGATCCCTATTAATTCACTCCCAATTGATTGTGTTCTATGGAGAGGATAAAAAGATTAAACCCGAATATAGCATAATAGAGAAGAAGAAATTGCATAATGCAACATATTTTCTCGAAGAATTTACAGAGGAACACATCAGGATCATCCTTAGTAGGGTTCACAGTGACAAGATGTACCTTGAATGAACCCATGATATTACACCGAAGGCAATTAATGTCATGACTGGATTCTCCAATGTTGGGGAAGTCCCTGTTCTTTGAAAGATCCCCAAAACCAAAGTAATTGAGCTCACTGGTTCTGTGAGTGACCAACAAGCAATGATGGTCAACAACATTAGAGATGATTTGGTGAAATATTCATGTATGGTAATTGGGTATAGAATATTCTATGCTAGCAGAATGAATTTTGTTCCTTTAGTTGTGGTGCATGCCACTTACATGATGATAAAGGAAAATGCAAAATGTGACTTATGTACCTGTATGCAGAAATAACTCATAGAGAACCTGAAGTCGATCAAATCAGACAAAACTCAGAGGTTTAAGTTTGGTCAACTACTTTTTGGTTTATTTTTCTACTTTAAAGGATATTTTCCTAGATTTGGTGATGTTCAATGGTCAACTGACCTATTGGTTTCTAGACAAATAAAGGAGAGTCTGCAAGTAGTAGGAACTGCATATCCGGAGACTTTGAACAGGTATTTTAATGAATTCAAACTAAAGATGAACCAGAGAATGAGAATATCTGGTGATTTAGTTAAGAAATATGAAGATGACATCTGTTTCACCATCAAAACATATCACTGCATAATGAAAGCGGTCAAACCCAGAAAAGATGTAGTTGGGCCTATGGGCTATGAAGTGGTAAATGATATATTGACAGGGTATGCCTCTACCCTACTAGCTTCACTAGTGGAACCCAAGAAGAAGAGGACTGATACTTATTTAGAGAGGATAGAACCTACTGAGGTACCAAAGAAGATAAAGGGTAAAGTAGTGCCATCAGCATCAGCACCGGTTACATCTGTTGTTAGTCCTAAAGTGACCAAAAGGTCACCTACTAAAAAGAAACCGAAGGCTATTCCGGCAAAGGTATTCGAACGGAAGAGGAAAACCAGGAATAATTCACCACATCCAGAAGACTCTGAACCAGAGGTAGAAGTAAAGAAGACAAGGCAACCTACCAAGAAGAAGAAGTCAACCGGTAATGTACCAGCAACCTATGCACCGGTAAATATAGATATTTCTTCTTACAAACCTATGACACATTGTCAAAGGACCATAAAGAATATTAGAAGAAAAGTTTTTGATGATTTAAAAGACTACTTTGATGATTTCAATGATAGTGAGGATGTTGAAAAAGAACTTATTAAATATATATGTATTAATGATTGGTCACCTTCTGAAATTAAATCAGTTACTTCTAAATCTTTGTGTGATTATTTGGACAACAAATGTCGCATTGTCATTGAAAAAGAGCAAGACATCAAGGAGAAAGTTTTTGCTGAATACTTTCCAGATGCCTCTAATTTAGAATTGTTTGAAATAATTGATAAGAACAAAGGCATTTTCTTCATGCAAAGAAGGAGACTTCAGCTACTCGAAGGCAAATCTTCTGAAGTGGAAAAAGACACCCATTTGAAGGTTAAAATTGTTTTCAACATGCAAAAAGTACACGAAGCTAATCGGTTGGCTGAGCAAGAGCCTGACTTGTCCATAGCCAAACAAGATGTAGTCTTTGACAGTATGGGTGAAAGAATAGCAGAACAAAATGACCCCATTGATTTTGATGCACTAGATATGGAGGATACCACTCCAGATAAGGAGGAAGTTGAAAAAGAAAGAGTAGAGAAAGAAAAGGAAGAGAAAGCGGAAAAAGAGAAACTTGAAAAAGAGAAAGTGGAGAAAGAAAAACAAGAGAAAGAGCAAGTGGAGAAAGCGTGAGAAGAGAAGAAGAGGAAGGAAGAAGAGGAAAAGAAGAAGAAGGAAGAAGAGGAAAAGAAGAAGAAGGAAGAAGAGGAGAAGGAGAAAGAAATAGTGAAGAAAAAGGAAGAGGAGAAAAAGAGAGAAGAAGAGAGGAAGAAACAAGAGGAGAAAGTGAAGGCTGCCAAGGTAGCCCAGGAAAAAGAAGAAGAGGAGAAGAGAAGACAAGCGAAGGTCAAGGCCAAAGAAGGAGAACAGATTCCTAAGGCAACCGAAGATCAAGCCAAGCAGGTTGATTCCATAGGTTCCACTGATTTGACTCTTGCCTTTCTGACCCAATCGATTGATGAGACTGAGATACTGCAAAGCATTCAATTAGCGCAAGAGAGATTGGAAGAAATAAGGAAAAAGAAAGATCAAGATGTCATTCAGTTTGTTATTGACACCCTCTCCAATCTAATGCCCAGTACTAACCTCCTCAGTACCGATTCCTCGCTAGCAAAGCTCAAATTTCTTTGTACAACAGTCGATGACCATGTACAATGTTTGGAAGATGTTGCCCAGGCCACAACAAAGAAAAGCCATGAAAAGGCACTCGTAGTTGCCTTAGTACAACACATGAATGAAGATCAGGAAAAATTGTTTAAACAGAAAGGTGATATAAGTTCAGCTATGGAGAAGGTCACCTACTCTTGAGTAAAATCTATCAACCTCAACTATTTTGTGAAGATGCTCTAAAATAGAAGACACTATTACAAATGGAGTTACAAAAGTACATCGGCAACTTCAAATTGCCCTATGATCTGTTCACAACCTATGGACACACTGTTCATCATTATCAGCATCAAATTGCAAAGCTTGACTTCAGAGATCTGCAATCGGACTCAAGATCTGTAGGAACTTTCGTTGCTTCTATTGCCAAAATTGTAGGTTCTTCAGAAGTGCTTCTTGAACTTAGATTCTATCACTATGACACAGGAATTGAGCACCATAGATGCGATGGAAGAATTAGCCTTCCAAATGAAGACCAAGAGTGAAATTGTTGCTTTGCTTCTTGAGTCATCGTCTTCAGACATGAAGAATTTCATGCAAAACTTTAAATCTCTTTTTGAGAAGTTTTATTCTTTATTGTCATGAACACATACTCTATTTTTATATTATGCAAAATGACAATATTTTGCATTACTTTGTCATTATTGGCAAAGGGGGAGCAATGTATCTTAAAATTTTGGCGAGTATTACAAATTCCTACACATACTTGTAATTTTTGCAAAGGGAGTAGTGTATATGCTTAGGGGGAGTAATTTTGCTTATGACATCTATTTTTGTTTTGCAAAAACACTTGGATGTCAAAAAAAAATTTCCATAGTGTTGCCATCAATGCCAAAGGGGGAGATTGTTGGTATCTTGATGATGTTTAGTTGTGATTGTCATTGATGGACACACACTTATTTGATGTATAAATTATTCTCAACCGGTAGTTGTTCTAACTAGTATTGTATGTACAGTCTTTGTTTGTTGAAGACTATCGGTGTTGTGCAGAAAATGCTTACCGGTCTTAGTATGATCGAAGACCCCAAGCGGTATGAAGATCTCAAGCTGAACGAAGACCCCAAGTGGTAGTTAATCTTTTGATCAGAACACTATGTTCCAGTTTTCTAGTCTTCACTTGTTAACCAGTGATCAGTATATTTAGTTAACCGGTATACATGTAATGTGTGATGGGTTATCCTCCACCGACACTATGGCGGTGTTTCTGTGTCGTGTTACCAAATGTGTCTAGATGTACTGTACCTAGGAAATTGTATTCTAATCTTATTGGATCAACATGAAATCAAGTTCCTATATAAGGACATCATGTCTAGGGTTTTTGACATATAGAAGAGGAGTTGATATGCGCAAGTCTTTGAGAGAAGATTAGGTCTGATCGAGAAAAGGTATCTCTTGAATGAGATTGAGAGTGTAAAACATAGAAGACTGAAGTAATGCTTGAATGCATTAACAAGGAGTTGTCAAGGATCTAATCAAGCATTTTGTGCTACTATCTAGATCATTCACTTGCTGATTACTAATATCTTCAACAAGTTTGAAACCCTTAACTGGGTAGGCCTAGCCAAGCCCATTGAAAATCCTCTAACAAGGAGGTTCACAGTTGTGAATCTGAAATCCTTTAACAAGGTAGTCTCTAACAGGACTTATCTCCTAACATAGATCTGGATTCCTAACAGGATCTATTCTGGTGAAGAACATTGTAAGACCTTAACCAGTCTAGTTAATATTCTACAGATAGTTGACTTGTGAGTTTTACTCACCGTGTTTTTTCCCATCTGGGTTTCCATGTTGAAACATCTTGTGTTATGGTTATTGCACTTTTGTGGGTGAATGCTTTATTTGCTACTTGGCTTGTTGATGTTCTAATCAATTTATTGTTTAACCAACTACATCGGTCTACAGTTAAACTACTTAAGTGTTTGTTTGGTTTATTGTGTAGACTAATTCACCCCCCTCTTAGTATTCATCAGAAAACCCTTTTGGAAGAAAAACTTGTTGGGAAACAAGGTGAAACTACTACAAAAATAACTTGTACACCTGTATGAAAATATGGAATCTGTTTCTTAAACAAGGTTTGTCATAAGATTAAATAATGTGATCGCATAAATCAACATTCAGAAATACATCAACAAATAATATCAATATGGGATTTATGTGCAGAAACCCTCTTAGTAACAAACTCCACACAAAAAGAGGACACGTATATATTAATATTCAAATGATATATACATCACCACACTAACACTCTCTTCACAATAATAGCACTTTAACAACACATATGTACCTATAAATAATCTCATCTAAAACCACCACCATCTCGCACTCTTAATGTATAGACATAGAAAGAGGACAAAATCATAAAATTTTGACCAAAATAATGGATACCAAAACAATGGTATCATGCAAAAACCCCACACCCACCTTAGAGAATATTTTTTGAGAATGAAAAATGGATCAATGGCTTCACAAGGACATCACATGGGCACAATCAATTGGCCCCTAGAATATAAAATGTAAACATAAAATCATCTCAAGTGTCACAGCCCCTAATGACTCAATCCCTACTCCAAAATAGAGTCGCCAACTCATGTGGGTTCATATTTTCTTAAAAAAATTCATTCCTCAATCCGAGCACCTAGAATTGGGTAATCCAAAAAATAATTGTAATCACTACCATTGCGCTCCACATCCTTTATGATTGAATATGACAACCAACATCAAGATTTTTGGGGAATTCAAACTATAAATGCATTTTCATTTCCATTAGATAGACATCCATAGACACTTTTGGAGTGTTTTGGAGAAACATGAATAATACATATGATTGCAAGGTAAATGAAACCTTAATATTAACATTCTCTCACTTAACATTATACATTGTATATAAATCCATAGATAAAATAAAAACAATTAAATACAACTATCTCAAGGCCCATGGGTTTCCCACACAAAGATAATTTATCTATAGTTAATGGCTTCATAAACAAATAAGCAACATTATCGAAAGTGCCAACCTTCTCTAACAAGCCTGTTCCATTCTCAACCATTTCTTACACAGAGTGATACTAAACATCAACATGCTTAGTACAAGAATGATACATAGGATTTTTGGAAAAATAATTAGCACTTTGGATATCACAAAGCTTGGGGTTATGATTAAGTTTAGAGTTACACTTGGGATAAGTGTTAGGGTTAGGGTTCAATTAAGGTTAGGGTTATAATTAGAGTTTCGCTAGGGTTGAGGTTAGGGTACATTAAGGGATAGGATTGAGATAAGGTGAAATTAGGGTTGGATTAGGATTCGGTTAAGGTTAGGCTTAAGGTTCTAAGCTAAAGATTGGGTTTACAATTAGGCTTGGGGTTACTGTTCAATTAGGGTTAGCATTAGTGTTCTTAAATAAATCTTAAGTGTATAATTAGGCTTAGTGTTAGGGTTCACTTAAGGATTAATTAGGGCTAAGGTTAGGATTATGATTCAAGTGGGAATATGGTTCAATTAAGGTAAAGATCAGGGTTAGGGTTGAATTAGGGTCAAGGTTAGTGTTAGGGTTAGTACTATGGTTCTAGTTAGGTTAGTGTTCAACTAGGGTCCAATTAGGGTTAGAGTTAGGGTTAGTGTTTAATTAGGTTCTAATTAGGGTTAGAGTCTTGTAAGGTAAGGGTTAAGGATATGATTTTAGGATAAATCTTGAACTTATGATGAAGGTTAGGGTTAGGGTTGGGATACGTGTTACAGTTAGCATTGTAATTAGGGTTTAACTAGGGTTAGGGTTATGGTATATTAAGGAATAAGGTTCAAATAGGGTTCAATTTAGGTTGAATTAGAATTAAATAAAAGGTTAGGGTTAACATTCAATTAAGAGGAGGGTTCGAGTTAGGGTTCAATTAACATTAAGGTTAAGGTTAAGATTATATTAGGGTTAGGGTTGGTGTTTCAAGATAAATCTTGGGGTTATAGTTAGTCTTAGAGTAACAATTCAATTAGGATTTGTAGTCACACAAATTTGTCCAGCTTAATTAAATAAATATTCGCTATTTATTTGATTAAAAATCCACTAGCCATCAGTTAATTAAATTAATATTTAATTAATTCATCTCCAAAACATTCTTCTATTAATTAAATAAATTATTCAATTTATTTTAATTAATTCATTAAATCAAATTCCAATCAATTAAATGAATAAAATCTATTTATTTAATTAAATCCCCCTATTCCTCTTTTAAATAAATTAAATAAAACATTTATTTAAATCATTATCCCCCCCCACTTGCATTTTCCTACAAATGCAACTTGCACACATTTATTGAAATAAATGAATTTTTATTTTAATAAAATCCTATTTTTCCCTCACCCACCAAATCCACTTGCAAATCTAATCCCCTTCTAGATTATTCTAACCCCTTCCTAATTAGCCTAATCCATCCCCTAATTATTGTCACATTCCTAAGCAAAATGGAGTCACTTCTCAAAGACTCCAAAATCTTTGAAAAGCATTTAATGCTTTGTGTGTTGAACAAATTAACCCCCAAAGTCTTCCAAGACCACTAATGGCTCTTACATGACCATTTATGGCTCTTACATAACCATTTATGGTTATTTCAAACTTGTCTCCCCAAACATTTATTGTTTTGACCATATTCATCCATTTCACATTTGCACAAGAGTTTATCCGTTGGATAAAAGTTTTATTCTTTGAATAAAGAGTTTATTCATTCAACCAACCTTGACTTTAACTCCCAAAGTCATGTCAAGCATTTAATGCTTATTCTCTCCCCTCTCAACTTATCTCACATTGACACTTGTCGTCCTGGGATTGGGTTGAAAGCCCTCACATGGATTTGAAATCATTCAATCCTGACCCTTGTTGAGATTGCTCAATCTCAACCATCCATTGCTCCATTTTTCCTATAAATAGAGCCCATTTCTTCATAATCCAGATCCTGAAAACCTGTATGCATTTAAGCTATAGACATTTTAAGAGAGCATTTTAGCATAATCAACTAATATCTTGTTATTTTGGTTAAAATAAATCATTTTAGCATCAATAGCATAGTATTAGCTTTTCATTTCATATTTGAAGCATAATACTAAATCTCAATCCTCCATAAGCATCCATAATGCAAAAAGCTGCTGAGAGCTACACTATTTTGGAACTTGGAGAGGAGAGGAACAAGGGAGAAAGAGCTAAGAGCATGTTAGGAGGTATTTGGAGATGCCTCATCATGTTTGCTTTGGTAGTTAAATATGCTTGCATGTTTTTAGTGTCTCTCTTGGTATGCCTTTTTAGATTAGTTTTTGATTGACTAACACTAACGGTTTCGTGTCTTTCGTGTTATTTATCTTAGACTAACCTTGTGCCATTTAGGAGGGCATCATTTGGTGAACTTGACATGAATCGCAACACCAAAAATATCATTGTTTTTAGCAAACTAACATGTCTGATTGTTGAAAGTGTCACACAGGTTGCGTTTTGGCGCTATTGAACACGTTCTAGCGCTACCGACATTTATGCTATTAGCGCTATTGTTTTTACAATAACGCTATTATCCTCATTTCAGCGCTCTTGGACTTGTTTTGGCGCGTTTGAAGTTATTTTGGCGCTATTGAACTCTTCTAGCACTTTTGTCTCTTTGTCTCTCCCCTTCTTTAAGCGCTTTTGTGTTAAGTAGCGCCTCTGCTTAAACACAGACTAGCGCTATTGTAACAGAGTGTCGTCCAAATCGCCTTGTAACCAAAAAAGTGGAAATTCTTAGGCTTGTGGAAGCCCCCCTTGAACATCGATTTTACTAACACGTGTTTGTTTGTGCAGGTTAAAAACTCAAAAAAAAAAAATAAAAAAAATCACATAACTTGTCTTTTGGTGCATTAAAACTTGAAAAACACAAATTTTATTGCTTTCTAGTTAGGATAACTTGTCTTTTGGTGCATTAAAAACTTGACAAAAACAAAATTTTATTGCTTTCTAGTTAGGATAACTTGTCTTTTGGTGCTTAAAATCAACAAAACAAATTTTCTTTTTTTGCATCAAACTTAAAAATCACAAGCCACACTTCAATTTTTTTTAATTTTTTTTAATTTTTGGGCAAATAAAAAGAACAATCCACTTGTTTTGATTTTTGCAAACAAATTTTACTTCAAAGCAAACGTGTTTTTCATTAAGTTAACTAAGATTTTTGAATTCTAGATTATAAAACACATTGCTTTTGAAGTTAAAAAGAACACCATGACTATTGGAGCAACATCTCCAAATAGTTAGATCACATTTGCGATGATGGATAAAAAAGAACAAGTGAATTTTGTGTTTGGCACGCTTGTGCAAAAAAAGGTCAGTCGAGTGGTCCTACCTCTAACACACACTATCCTCTCCCTTGGCTCTCGTGGTCCTAGGTGCAAGAGAAAAGTGTTAGTAACACTCAAATTTTATCTTTTTAAGAGAGGCCTGCCAAGGGATCGATACTCTTGGGAACGACCTCGAGCGGTAAATCCTTCTAGCCACTATAGAAATCAGGTGAGAGCGAAAGCTATAGCCTTGGGTATAGCTGTTCCTACAGTGTAACTGGCTGAAAGAACAAATGGGCCCCACCACCAGTTACAAGGCTCTTAAGTGAGTCACTGCAGAATGAACTTATGTCCAAAAGCATCGAACATGACTAAACACTTTTAAGTAGTAGCCCACCCGTTCTATTGATTGAGGATATTTGCGATATAATTTAGTGCAAGAGCATAGATGGTTTTGCTCCCAAGATAGTCACCATACATATTTCCTTGAGTAGAAACATAGCTTTTTGAAAAGTCACTTATGGCTTGATAAAAGTGGTGACTCCCCCATCATAGGGATCATCTATTTGTTATGCTCGCGCAAGACTTAGTATATCACATCCTTACCTGCCACGATGGGATTCATAAGGTATGTAGTACCAAAGTCGAAGAAATATCAAGATGTGGGCTAAAGTTATCACAACTGGCCATTTGACCTTAGGGATAAAAAGTGTTTGAAGTGTGTTCGTTTTAAAGACCTAGTGCAAATTGAGCCGACTTTAGGCTTTGGAAATACACCTTAAAATACATCTAAAGGAAGGGTCATATACAAGTCCACGGATTGGGTTGATCTAGACCCATACTCATTGGTGCCTTTAAGGCAACATTCTTGTGTTTGTGTGCTTGCTTTGTTTTCTTGTCAAAGAAAAATCAGAAAATCACTTCCAAAAACAAAGTATTCATCCAACATCTTACAAAAACAACCCAAACACATCAAAAACAAAGTGCAAATAACAAAGAGTCAAATTTTATGACCATTCTTCACATCTTGCAAAAGAAAAAGCATCATCAAAATATCAACTTGAAAAGAAGACCATTAAGCTCAAAGGCTTTGATCAAAAGAAGGAAGTTCTTCTATATAAATAGACAAATCTTTGTCTCACATAGAGTCTTTCTGCATCGCATGCGTCTCTACCTTCAAGGCAAAACAAACAAATTTGATTCAGAGACTTTGAACCGCAGAGCTTTTATGCAATATAGAGCTCTGAGTTATCACAAAAACCAAGGAGGACAGATTAATCCCAACTTCTTCCCAAACATCTGTATCACATACAACACAACTCAAGAAATACCACCAACACCCGAAAGGGAAGAGGTAGAGTTTGTCCCATTTGTAATGCAAAGTTTTTATTGAAGTTAAAAACATTTTCATCCATCGTCTTCCTCATACATCATCACTTCATCATCATCAATTCATTCCAACTCTCAAAACATTAAGAGGTTCTTGTTCCAAAGTTCTCTTTTAGATATTGCTTGAATCAAACACATCGCATCACTTTTTATATTGTTTCTACATCTAGGATAAGCTCATCCTAAGAAACACATCTACGCAGGTTAAAACTAGTTCATGAGTGAATCCTCTCATTACTAGGTAGTTAAATCTGTAACACATCTCAGATTTCTCTACACCTTATCACATCCAAAAACTTATCAAACAAGCAAGCAATTCAAAGAAGGAATTTCGGTTACATCTACCTTAAAGTGCTAGAGATCCACATACAACACAATTCACCAACCATCAATCTTTCATTTCATCGAACAACTCATCATCATTTTCACATCAACTTCAACAAAAACTTGCAAGCAAAATGGCTCAAACCTGATCACGGTCACGACAACGAGAAATAGAAATTGAGGAAGAAGAAGACGAAAATCTCAATGAATTTCAAGAAGCACTTGGAGGAAATGCAAATGACGAAAACCCAAGTACTCCTACTCCTGCAACAATAGAAAGGGCCCAGCATAACCCTCTCTTTAACAGACTTTTTGACGAAATACTTAGGAGCAATGCGGATGCTCACTTCTTAAAACTCGCTCAAGAAGGAGCAAAACTCCCCTCTGACTTTGATCTTGCCCAATTAAGACAAGCATCAGAAGGACAAAGTCGCCATGAAGAGGAAAGAGGTAGAGATCCCATTAGATATAACATTCCTCAAGGTAACCCACCACCTCCTCCTCCAAATGAAATGGAGATGTTGCGGCAACAAGTCGAGAATCTCACCAAACAACTTCATAGTTGTGTTAAAACTAATCAATTCTCACTCAATGACATCTGTCCCTATCCTTTTGATAGGAATCTTTATATGCCACCCTTTCCACGAGGATTCGAAACACCCAAATTCAAAAAATATAGAGGAAAAGGGGATCCTCGCGATCATGTCAGAGAATTTCATTCCGCTTGTCTTGAAGTAGCATATGGAGGCACCTACCTAATAAGCCTTTTTCCCCAAAGCCTGGGAGGAACAACCACATCATGGTTTTCCTGACTACCAGGTGGCATTAGAACATTTGAGGAACTCATCCAGAAATTCCTCGCTCATTACTTTCATAACATTGAACATGACATCACCATGGCTGATCTATGCAACACTAAACAAAAACTAGGTGAACTATTCTCAGTATTCCTGCAATGATGGCGCCAAATGTCTAGCAGACGTTCTCTTCAGTTACCTAAACGAGAACTAGTGGAAATATTCATTTCCAACTTAAACGAAGAAATGGAATTTCACCTGGATGTCAAAGACACAGACTCTTTTAACGATATGATCACCAAGGGTTTGAAATGTGAAAGGGCACTCATCAAGAAAGGACTCATCAAAATCTTTAATGAACCAAAAGATGGTCCTCGCCCACGCTTCAATAGTGATAAACCAAGCTTCTGGAACTAAAACAAGAATATCGTCAACGATGGGGTTGTGGATGCTCGGACTATCCAACATGCACAACCCGTGGTTCAATTTGCAGGACAAAATCCTCCACCTCAGAACAACACAAATGTTCCTTCCAATCAAGGTCGCATCACATCTCATGATGAACCTAGACCTCGTCAGCAAAAACAAAAACGCACATACACCCCCTTAGGGGAACCCATTGAAATTGTCTTGTGACAACTCATTTCTCAGAATTTGGTTACTCTACCTAAACTATCAAACTATGAGCCTCAATCCAAACCGGCATGGTGGAGAGATACTGAACACTGTGAATTCCATCAAGGAAGAGGACACAAGACAAGTAATTGTCATCGATTGAAAGATCTTATTCAGGATCTTATTGATCGAGGAGAAATTGAAATTGAAGGACATGAACCAAAAACAACTAATAATGATCATCTGATGTTCAAAAATCCACTTCCATCACAAGATCAAAGGGGTCCTTCTACTTCTAGGCGAGGGACCGATACCACAGATTATACACAGGTTGCGTATAATTACACTGTAAATCATCTGTATGATGCCAATGAACAAGTTGCAACTCTAACCTTCAAAAATTCCAACTCAAATTGCAATGTTGTTACACGTCGCGGTAAGGTCACCATAAAGGAAGCTCCATAAGGCACCACCTCCATCCCAAAGCAGTACAATCTTGTGGAACAATTAGACAAAACCCCTGCACTTATATCCATTTTAGAGCTATTGCATCTATCACCATCTCATAAAACTATCTTGGATCAAGCACTCCAAGAGGCATCAGTCCCTGCAAATCTGAATACAGACCAATTTCAAGCCATGGTTGGAAGTCTAAAGTCATCACCTTGTCTCACTTTTTCCGAAAGTGACAACTCGTCTTTCCAGCAACCTCATAACGCCTCACTCCAGATCGAAGGATTTATTAACCAACACAGGATCAAGCGAGTCTTGATAGATAATGGAGCAGGCCTGAACATTTGTACACTACAGTTGGTCACAGCATTGTGATATGCGGTAGAATCTGTGGATCCTCGTAAGAAGATCATCATCAAAGCCTATGACGATGCAGAGCATTCATCCAAAGGAGCTGTGGTACTACCTATCCGAGTGGGCCTTGTAGTAAAGCACATCATCTATCAGGTTCTGGACCTTCCTCTTCCATACAATCTATTATTAGGGAGACCTTGGATACATGCCATGCAAGCCGTTCCATCTACCTACCATCAATGTATCAAGTTCCCACATAACGGTGCAGAGATCACAATTCTGGGTGATGCAAATCCCTTTGCATTTTGCCATAATATCAGCCATCAACTAGAGAGTATTGTTCCTAATAATAGAGAAGCCATTTCCTCCACATCATATATAAGTCCTGCTTCTCTTGCCAGTTCAAACACCACTATACCCAAGCAAGAAAAGCTTAAGATGAAAGTAGTAGAGGAAGGTCCTGGAGAATACAACTTGAGTCAACTCTTTTGTGTGGGACAAATGCCCACTTCCCCTAGAACACATGATAAACCACAACAGGTACTCCAACAATCATTGATCACGCCAGCATGTGCTTTGACGCCTTTCATCCTTAGAAAGAGTCAAGAAGAAGAAACACAAGATGAGGACCTAGCAGAATGGATCTATAAAGATCCCATCACCACTGATATACTGCAAGTTAAACTTCCTACGGATCAATATGGTAAAGGTCTCCTCATTATGCAAAGAATGGGATATGATGGTCAGAGTGCTTTGGGATGTTGCAAACAAGGACGACATGAACTTCTGCTACCAGAATTAAAGCCCAAAGGCAATACAGGCCTAGGCTTTGAGAAAGAGATCCTTCCTAAACTCAGATTCAAAGGAAAACCCAACAAACCACTATGTCAACCTACGGCAAAAAGGACACCTTTCATCATTAAAGAAGCATCAAGCACCATCCCAACTGCCCCATCGAGGCTCCCAACCCCAATACCATCATCTACAAAACCAATCATCCCACCAAGCAAGCCAGTAATTCCATCCACTGCAACAATCCCATCAGCAACACCATTAACAGCAGCAACTGTATCAGAACCCGCAGCAGCATCTATGGCACCAGCAGTACCAGCAGAAGCAACTGAGTCAACACCACCGATACTCCCCGTATCAGATTCCTTGATCCCCATCAAACTTCCTACAGCACCAATCACTACAAAGGTACATCAACCAATCACACTTGCGGTGTTTAACTCAAAAGACATCCCAGTATGGTATAGTAATCGGATGCTGGAAAGTGACTCAGAGACCGACTCACATGAATGGGAATTTGATTCTATACAACTTAACACTTCAGATGAGGAAGACACATCACCACCTCCACCACGCAAAGACATCCCTGTTTATGGAGAAGTATAGATAAAGACCACTTGGGTACCTGAGCTGGAAACATCTTCCACAGACCCTATGTCTCATCCTACGCCTGATTCTGACAGGGAGAGTACCATCAACGACCTTCACCATAACATCTTAACCCTCACTGATACATCTAATGCACTTAACCTAATCGATGAAGTAATGCCCATTATCCATCCTGAACTCATCGAATGGAACCAACCAAATCCCCCATGCCTTGACTTCTTCCAAAATGATGAGGCTATCATTGACTTTTTGGAATTAAGGGATAATCTACCAAGCGGGGATCACAAAGTTGGATTCGCCATTGAACTTAATAGCGCAGCATACTTCGGGGCGGATGCCAAACCCTTCAGCTGCAAAAATATAACAATAAAACATGGATCTTCCAGTGAAAACCACACTGTGGAACTGTTTGATCCGACAAAAGAAAAAAGAAAGAGTGTATCCAATGGTGAAAACCTCTCTAAGGCGCCTAAGGATGAAGGGTTTGACATTCTCCCTGCTAATGCACAACAGGAACGATCAACGATTCTCATCGATAAAACCAAAGAATACAATGTGGGGACTCCTGAAAATCCTCATCTCATACATGTGGCATCTCTTCTCACTCTAGAGGAACAACCTAACTTTATCGAGTTCTTCCAGAAGCGTCAGATCAACTTTGCATGTTCATATGCAGACATGCCTGGGCTGGATCCTGATTTAGTCATGCATCATCTCACCATCGCAGAAGGAGCCAAACCTGTCAAGCAGAAGCTTCGTAAGATGCATCCCCAGATTGCAGTGCTCATCAAAACAGAACTCAAGAAACTCCTAGATGTTGGATTCATTAGACCAATTAATTATGTAGAATGGATCTCCAATATTGTGCCTGTCGGCAAACCAAAAGGGGGCATCCACATTTGTACTGATTTCAGAGATCTGAATAAGGCATGTCCTAAGGATGACTTCCCCCTACCAAATATTGACATCATAGTGGATCTGACAGCAGGACACGCCATGCTTTCACTCATGGATGGCTTTTCAGGATACAATCAAATAAAGATCGCACCAGAAGATCAAAATAAGATAGCCTTCACATGTCCATGGGGCACATATTGCTGGAATGTAATGCCTTTTGGTCTAAAGAATGTAGGAGCAACCTATCAAAGAGCAATGACCACCATCTTCCATGACATGATGCATACTATGATGGAAGATTATGTGGATGACTTACTAGCAAAATCCCTCACCAGAGAAGAACATCTCCACATCTTAGATAAAATCTTTGATAGACTGGAACAATGCCATGTTCGACTCAATCCAAAGAAATGTGTCTTTAGAGTGACCTCCGGGAAGCTTCTAGGATACATTGTCTCAAGCAAAGATATGAGGTCGACCCAGCAAAGGTTAAGGCAATCATGGACATGCCACCTCCAAAGAATATTAGTCAGCTAAGGACATTACAAGGGCGGCTTCAATCCATCCGAAGATTCATTGCACGATTGGCTAATAAGTGTCACCCATTCACACAACTGCTACATAAAAACATCCGCTTTCAGTGGGATGCCAAATGCCAACAAGCATTTCAGACACTTAAATACTATCTCATGACTCCGCCATTGCTGATGCCACCAGATCCAAGTAGACTGTTGTTACTTTATATCTCAGCAACAAGTACAGCATTGGGTGTACTACTGGCACAACACAATGCAGAAGGAAAAGAGTGTGTTGTCTACTACATCTCTCGCACACTGGAGGGCTATGAACTCAATTACACACCTATTGAGCGAGCTTGCCTAGCAGTAATCCTGGCAGCCACTAAACTAAGGCATTATCTATTAACACACAAGGTACAACTCATTGCAAAGATTGATCCACTCAAGTATTTACTCAGCAAAGCAGCATTGACAAGTTGCTTGGCCAAATGGGTGATGATTCTAAGTGAATTTGACATTGAGTACATCGACCGTAAAGCTATCAAAGGGCAGGTCATTGCAGATCAATTGGCCGAGGCACCACTCATAGGTGATCATCCTCTCATTTCCAATTTTCCAGATGAAGAGATATTCATGATCACAGAAGCACAACCATGGAAACTATACTTTGATGGTTCATACACTAGGCATGGCTCGGGGGTAGGCATTCTGTTTATCACACCTCAAGGTGACAGCATCTCGAAGTCTTACAGGCTCACATTTCCATGCACCAACAACATAGCAGAGTATGAGGCCTTGATCACAGGACTCAGGTTAGCCGTACAATGGAAATTACAAGAACTACAAGTATATGGCGACTCACAACTAGTCATTCAACAAGCAATAGATGAATATCAGACCAAGGATGATAAACTCATGCCATACAAGAAAATGGTGGACAATCTAAAGACATCATTTACTACTATCACTTTTGAGCAGATACCAAGAGATCAGAATGGAGCTGCTGATGCTATGGCTACTATCGCATCTCTCTTAGATCTTCCACAAAATTCAACACGTTACGAGTTCTTGGTAGAACAGATTTGGATTTCCGCTTATGATATCCCCGAATCCGAAATGATATGTCACCTTGTCGGTTCTGAATCCCCATGGTACGATGAGTTCTACACCTATCTCCGCAATCACACCCTTCCTCCCAACCAATCAAATAACCAACGTAAAACCTTTATTCGCCAAACTGCTCGATATACCATTATTGCCGAAACCCTATACCGACGCAGTCTTGATGGTACTCTCCTTCGATGTTTGGAACAAGGTGAGATAACAAAGGCTTTGGAAGAAGTCCATGAAGGAATATGTGGAACTCATGCAAGTGGTCCTTCACTAGCCAAGAAACTCATGCGAGCTGGATATTATTGGCCATCTATGGAAATGGATTCCTACTACTTTGTCAGAAAATGCAAGAAATGTCAAGTTCATGGCGACCTGATACATGCACCAGCACAGGAACTGCAACCAATCATGACACCATGGCCTTTCTGTCAATGGGGCCTTGACCTTGTGGGTAAGATTCATCCATCTTCATCTAACGGCCATAAATTCATTATTACCGCCACTGAATATTTCACAAAGTGGATCGAAGCTGTTCCACTTACCCAAGTCACCGACAAGCAGATCGCCTCATTCATCCTCAATTACATCATCTGTTGGTATGGTGTACCCATGTCCATCATCACAGATAACGGTCTTCCTTTCAAAAATCAGGATGTCCATGAACTTTGTGAGAAATTTCATATCCAACACCGCTTTTCCACTCCCTATTACCCACAAGGCAACGGTCAGGCCGAAGCATCCAATAAAAACATATTAAGAATCCTCAAGAAGACCGTCAATCATGTCAGTCATGATTGGCATGTTCAACTGAATCCAGCATTATGGGCATATCGAACTAGCATTTGAACCCCTACAGGTGCAACTCCTTATTCATTGGTCTATGGTGCTGAAGCTATCTTACCTATTGAGTTCGAGATCCCATCATTACGGGTTTCCTTGCATAATCTCATCGATGATGAAGCCTACAGAGTATCCCGTCTTTAGGACTTAGAGTTACTTGATGAGAAGCGACAAGCTGCATACAACCATCTCAAAGCCTATCAACAACGCATGAGTAGAAGCTACAATCACCGAGTTCGATCTCGTACATTTGAGGTAGGTGATCTTGTTCTTCGAGAGAATCCTCGCAACCAACCAAACAGAGAACATCAGGGCAATTTTGAATCAAACTAGCTGGGTCCATATGTTGTCACTGCTGTATTCAGGTCCGGGGCATATCAGTTGGCTACATCAGAAGGAGAACCGCTCGCAGATCCAATCAACAACATGCACCTCAAACGGTTTTACACATAAGCTATACAGAGCATCAGGCTCCCCTGCATATCAGAAAATACCAAAAACATTCAGAAAAATGTCCTGAAGAAATACAAAAACATTCAAAAAAGTAAAGCAAAATCATGCATCCAAATAGTGAACAACCACTCCGGTGGCACCTTGGGTAAGTGCGATGGTGAAAACCTAGCAAACAGGCACCACTTGTAAAGACTAGGGCTCCAGTATCTTTCAAGCTCATTGCAATTCCATTCATACATCTACACATCCATCCATCCATCTAAACCATGGCTTGTTATTTGATCTGTAATCAAAGAGAAAGTACTTCATGCATCTTGCACCCCGCTCTATCATAGTCATGTCTACAGTTGGGGGCAATGCCCTTACAATCTAGATGATGGAAGTGGATTCTACATTACTAATGATTCATTAGCAAAAACATTCGAAAATGTCTCAGAAAATCCGAAAACATTCAAAAATGTCTCATAAAATACCAAAAACATTCAAAATTGTTCCACAAAATCCAAAAAACATCGAAAAACTATCAAAAATCAAAACAAAAACATGGCAACACCTTGTACATATTCATCCCAATAGATACAAAACAAACATTGACACAATACTCACATAATGACCATTTATCAATCAAACCACACAATCAACATCAACAATCAAACTGTCTTAAAACAAGGATGCATCCTTCCTTATCAAAACAAAGACAAAAGTGATGTTTTCTTTGACAAGAAAATTATGTGAAGCTATCAAATACTTGGTTGATTTGTGAGTACAGTCATTTGTTTATCTGTATCAAGATCTTTCAGCATTGTTTTGTATCGTTTACGCATTATTTCCGATGAAGTACTGGGGCATGTACTAATGGTGTCTACGTGGGAAGTTCACTAAGCTACGTGATCTTATGCCAAAATGTAGTCATAGATCATTACGGCTTGCTGACTACAGCGTATATCTCGAACATATGAGCATGAACCATTACCAAGGATCCTTATTCTTTATTCTTTATGTATATACTGTTTGTTTGCAGGTACAATGCTCATTCTTTGGTTCCTCCCCATCCAAATTGGATAAAGGTTTTATTTCTTAGTATGGTATGCACTTGTCTCAAGATATGATCAGCCTAAGATCAAGGAGGACAATCCAAGTCATGCATGAACAGAAATAATCCTTGTCTGTTCTGCAAGCAATACTCAGGTCAACTTGATCCATTATATCAAGTTGCTTGTATTAACTTGCTATATCAAATCCATGTAAGAAATACTCTGGTCATCTTGAATCATTATGTCAAGTTGCTTGTATTCTCTTCCAACATTTTAAAGCTCAATGATGACAATAGAGCACTATGGATCGTCATTTCATCTCATCTGTTTATATATTGCATTCTGTTGCATATCACACATCCATTCATTCATTCATATGTAGGCTTTACATGCAAAAGTGACCATAAAAGCTGGTCTTGGATACAATCACGATTGCGTACTCTGATACATCATCAATACATCATGCCAAGTCTTAAAAACCTTGCATTCCTCATTATCATATCATCATTGCATTTAGTTGCATCTTGCATTAAGTGCATTCATGTAATTTTTAACTTAACATTGCATATAGTTCATGTTTGACATTCGTTTTCATTAATCATTTGCATCATTGCATCAATCATAAATAATTATATTCATTCATGGGATCAAATTGTCTTTGATGGTTTTACATCATTTACTATGCATTCATTTATTATCATCATCTCATTATCCTTTATCATTTATTATTGCATTCATTCATTTAGTAAACAAGTGCATTCATTCATTTATTAATGTATCTTATTAGGCTCATTTTAGGATTCATTTCACATTACATTTCATTATCCGTTTTTAATTCCATTAAGGTGAAGTTATTAAAAACATAAGTTATAGTATCATCATATTATCATTCTTACTTAACCATATTTAAACATTTAGAATCATAACTCCATTTGTTTCCAAACATTGGTTCATACAATTTTATATATATATCCATTCTACATATGCATTCGTTTAGGCATTATCATATAAACATTTGTACTTTACATTTTGTTTATCCATATTAAATTCATCTAAACACATCTAGATTCACATCCATACATAACATCATTCATTCAAAAATTACATTGACATTATCACATAAATCATCATTACATCGCAATAGGAAACACCAAAATCCTGTTCATAAATCAAGCATAAGCATACATCATCATCATGACATTACATACATAAAGCATTACATCAAAAATCAAAAACAAATCATACATATATAAACCTGCATTTCATATGTCAGTATCCAACATCATACATCATCATAAAAACATGCATATAAGACACATCTCATCAAATGCATACATGTACACATATCCATCTAAGCAATGACTCATCATCCTGCATAAACATCCATAAACATCAAATGCATATCATCAAAATATGGGATCTCCTCATATATATCATCTCATATATCAGAGTACAATGAAGTCTACAAAATTAGCTACCAAGAGCCATCCAAGATACAGTCCAACAAAAAATAAACAATGATACAATACATATATGCAAAATGCTCTCTCAAATGCCACTCTGGCCAGATGTTGTACCACCACCACCAGCGCCACTTGTTCTCCCATTGGTACCTGCACCACCTGATCCATCTCTCCATGGAGGCCTCATCAAACCCCCACTCCCTCCTGCATCCCCTGATCTCTCCTACCATAGAGGACCCATCACACCCCCACTACTCTACGCCCTCTGCGATCGCTCTGATCTGGCTTGCTGCATCTGAGAATAGCTGAGAGCTCACTGGCTAACTGGCACAACCTGCTCATACAAACCCTGCCAGTACTCTATCTCTGCCTACGCTCGCCGCATCTCCCTCATCACCTCTCCTGTAGGACCCTGTGCTCCTACCCCGATGTGAACCCTCTCCTACAGCTCGACCAATCTCTCCACTGCACTATCCCTCTCCCGCAGCACCACCGTCAGCTCTGACTCCCGTGCAAATAGCTACACATCCCTAGCTGCCACCTCCGCCTCTAGATCCTCTATCCGAGTCTGCAAATGAGCTATCATATGATCTCGCAGATCTCCAGTGGCTCCCTCCCCAGTATCCATAGCCGCCTCACCTGTACCACCCTCTCTAATAGCACCCTCCCCTCTATCCATCAGGATCTCTCTCTCCTTCCCCCTCCCACTCACCTGCACTCCTCCCTGCATCAAAGGTCCCTGTGATATCTGTAGAGGTAGTCCACCTCTCCCTCTCCACTGCCTCTGCATCCCCAACCCACCTCCTCCTCCTCCTCCTCCTCCTCCTCCTCCATCACCTCCTCCATCTCCTCCTCCTGCCCTAGGTCCTCGACCTCCTGCTCTCCTCCGTTTCTGTCCCCTCTCATCCTCAAAATCTAGGATCGGCTCAGTTGGATCAGATATCCGCAAGATCGAGTGTGCCGCTCGGTACTGTGTGTACTCATCTGTAACACCTGCATCCACGACCCTTGGTCGTATATCCCATGGTCTCGCCTGTAGGGTATGAAACTCTGCTAGTGCTTGATCATATGGTAGCACTGGACCCCATGCATACCTCTCTCGAATCACCCGTGCATACTCTCCTGATCCGCTGGGTAGTCCCTGCTGCCGTCCAAACTGTTTCATCACTCTCCCAAGCACCTGTCTCTCCACATGATATGAGGTCCTCCTAATAAGGAATCGAGTCATAAACACATACGACAGTGCCTCTGCATCATCATCCCATGGCTCACACTCCAAGTATGGCCGCCATATCACTGCATCTAGATCGTCCAACGCCCGCCGCCACCACTTTAACTTCCCCAGGTGGGGCTGACTCATCATGCCGCTATACATGAACATGTACGGCTGATCTATTGCATGGAATCTGAGACTCACCGGTCGAGTCACTGGTAGGTGCTCCCAAGCCCAAATATGTAGCAGCGTCATGCCCATTGCTAAGGAACCCCTCCCCCGATAAACAAACTCATGGAGCTCCTGGTACATGTGCGCCAACATGCACGACCCCCATGCAAATCGGGTCCCCTCAGTAACCATCATCTCGATCACCTGTCCCCACCCCACGACCAACCCATGTGATCGCTTGTCTAGACAGAGTAGTCCTCCCACGATCCCTGCTAATACTGCTAGCAGAGGCTCATATAATGTCGTTATATCCTCCCATGCAATGGAGCCATCATCAATGAACACATCCTCATCAAAAATCCTCTGAACCGCAAGAGTCCCCCAGGATCTATCATATGTAACGAGCTCCCCTCGAGTCAGAATCCGTAGGATGCGCCACACATCCTCCAAGGTCACTGTCATCTCCCCCTGTGCCAAATGGAAGGTGCGCGTCTCGCTGTGCCACCGCTCTACCAGTGCTGTGATCAAATCATGATTCATACGAATCATGGGCATGTGCATCACCTCATATAAACCAGTCATGACAATGCAGTCTATCTCTGCCTGTGTCAATCGATTCCGTAACTCTTGTGTCGCAGGATGGCGCTTGCGTAACTGCAACACGCGTAGATTCTCCTGCACATGGACATTCATCAATCACCATCTGTTGTTTTGTTTTCAAACTTTCTTAAGTTTAAACCTAGACTATCATCAGATACTTTGATCAAGTATCTTCGGGTCTCAACAGGTAAGCAATCATGGCCACCTAGGCTTCAACAGACATTTATCCTAACAAATGACCTAAGTCTCATCAGGCTGCTATGGTTCAAAACAACTCCCACTTCACCTCGCCATCCACCCATCATTGGCATCGGGAGATTCTCTTCATCCGCACTGGGGCATCTCTTTATCCTAAGGCAAAAGCGCTATTTTACCAACAAAAGCGCTAGTTTCCCAACAATAGCGCTACAACCCTAGCAACAGCGCTCAATCAGCTATCCGATAGCACTAAAACTGCAAACGCGCTAAAACAACTACCCAATAGCGCTACTTAAAAACAATAGCGCTCAAACAAGCATTCAATAGCGCTCATTTACCAAAAGCGCCTAAACTTGCCTACAATAGCGCTAAAGTGCATCAAAAGCGCTCAAACATAGGGTCAATAGCGCCATTGCGGCACAGTAGCGCTAATTGATGGAGCAAAAGTGCCAAAACCGTAGCTCCAACGCTCCTACTCCGACCCAACTTGGACTCAGCTAAACAGCTATAAAAAATGCATAAAAATTAACGTTTCAAATTTGCGTACCGCTGGTCCGTAGTCCTCTGGGCGCTGGAACCGTCGAACTCGCTCGAATCTGTGCTCGGTGATCAGAATAGGCATCCTAGCTGCTGCTTGCTCCTCCAAATGTCCTTCTCAGAGCTCTGGTTTCACACTGGTCGCGGTCACAAATGATCCTGTTTTCACCCCTTTCACCCCATTTATACCCTTCGTTGTCACCATAACTTCCCCCCGCTCACCGCCGTGGTCCCCGTGAACTTCCCGAGCTCCCCATTTCTCCATTTTTCTCCCAATTTCTTCTATTTTTCACCTGCATGGCTAACTTCTTCTCTTCTAACACCCTACCAATTTTCCTTCTTTTTCGAGAGATCGCTCGATTTTTTGAAATTTTTCGACCCATCTCTCGAGGGGGCATACCACCCATTAAAATTACATTTTATGAGGCATTTCTTCACACCAATTTTTCTTTCTTTGAAACGACGCGATAAACCGCACCGTCTCAAAGAGGGGCAAATGTAGTCACACAAATCTGTCTAGCTTAATTAAATAAATATTCGCTATTTATTTGATTAAAAATCCACTAGTCATCAGTTAATTAAATTAATATTTAATTAATTCATCTCCAAAACATTCTTCTATTAATTAAATAAATTATTCAATTTATTTTAATTCATTCATTAAATCAAATTCCAATCAATTAAATGAATAAAATCTATTTATTTAATTAAATCCCCCTATTCCTCTTTTAAATAAATTAAATAAAACATTTATTTAAATCATTATCCCCCCCCCACTTGTATTTTCCTACAAATGCAACTTGCACACATTTATTGAAATAAATGAATTTTTATTTTAATAAAATCCTATTTTTCCCTCACCCACCAAATCCACTTGCAAATCTAATCCCCTTCTAGATTATTCTAACCCCTTCCTAATTAGCCTAATCCATCCCCTAATTATTGTCACATTCCTAAGCAAAATGGAGTCACTTCTCAAAAACTCCAAAGTCTTTGAAAAGCATTTAATGCTTTGTGTGTTCAACAAATTAACCCCCAAAGTCTTCCAAGACCACTAATGGCTCTTACATGACCATTTATGGCTCTTACATAACCATTTATGGTTATTTCAAACTTGTTTCCCCAAACATTTATTGTTTTGACCATATTCATCCATTTCACATTTGCACAAGAGTTTATCCATTGGATAAAAGCTTTATTCTTTGAATAAAGAGTTTATTCATTCAACCAACCTTGACTTTAACTCCCAAAGTCATGTCAAGCATTTAATGCTTATTCTCTCCCCTCTCAACCTATCTCACATTGACACTTGTCATCCTGGGATTGGGTTGAAAGCCCTCACATGGATTTGAAATCATTCAATCCTAACCCTTGTTGAGATTGCTCAATCTCAACCATCCATTGCTCCATTTTCCCTATAAATAGAGCTCATTTCTTCATAATCCAGATCCTGAAAACTTGTATGGATTTAAGCTATAGACATTTTAAGAGAGCATTTTAGCATAATCAACTAATATCTTGTTATTTTGGTTAAAATAAATCATTTTAGCATCAATAGCATAGTATTAGCTTTTCATTTCATATTTGAAGCATAATACTAAATCTCAATCCTCCATAAGCATCCATAGTGTAAAAAGCTGCTGAGAGCTACACTATTTTGGAACTTGGAGAGGAGAGGAACAAGGGAGAAAGAGCTAAGAGCATGTTAGGAGGTATTTGGAGATGCCTCATCATGTTTGTTTTGGTAGTTAAATATGCTTGCATGTTTTTAGTGTCTCTCTTGGTATGCCTTTTTTGATTAGTTTTTGATTAACTAACACTAACGGTTTCGTGTCTTTCGTGTTATTTATCTTAGACTAACCTTGTGCCATTTAGGAGGGCATCAGGATTTAATTAGGTTTAGGGTTAAAACTACAGTTCAATCAATGTCTTACATGTTGTAATTGTGGTTATTACTAGCATAATAATCTTTAATAAATATATAATAAAATATGTCAAAAGGTAGCACATTTTATCTCTTTCATCGACGTTATTCTTATTCTAGCGCTGATTGTAGAGATTTTAAAGAATTTGTTCAAGATTTGTATGATAGGGCTCTTATTCATATTAAACCCGATGTTGATCTTTTTCTAAATCCAAATTTGAGAGTGATGCCTTAGCACTCAATAACCTTATTATGTTTCTCCTCACTATGTGACACTAGAGATTTCCATTTTGGGGGGCTCTTTGTCATTCATCGTGGTACAATTTCATGTGCAGACGTACTTTCCTAGCAACATAATAGCCTTTTTATTCTTGTCTCCATGCTTGGGGGACAATAAAAGTTTTAAATATTTTCTCTTTCATTCCAAGGATTCACATTTTATTTGTTCAGTTGCATCTTTTATAAGGATATACTTTCTTGCATAAAATTCTTTATCTTTCATATGGATTTTAACCTTGCTTGGAGGTGTGTATCCTTGATTTGATTAGGATCTCTTACTTTCTTTAAAGTATTTGTCTTTATAAATTTTCTCTCCTTGGTGTTGAAAGTATGGAATCCTTATCAGGAATCCCCTTTTCCTAACAATAGGGAAGGTGTATATCATTGGCCTCCTTCCCCTTTCTCGGAGTCGAAGATGTTGTCTTTGTTTAAGATCTCCTCTTGGAGGTAGATTTCTTTAGGCAAATATCTCTTCCTCCTTCTTTCTAAGTCATGTATCCATGAAAAGGATTCCTTTACACTTGTTACAAGATATCTCTTTTACAACTATCTATTATTTGTTTAAAAGAGTTATATCCTCTTTCTAGCTAGGAATGAATGTACATTGTTGCTTAAAGGATATCTCCTTAGTGGTGAAGGTGTTTATCCCTGGTGTGTTTCTCTTTCTACCTTAATATATCAACGTGGAGCTATGTTGACATCTTAATGGAGGGTATATGTGTGACCTCCTTGTTGCTTTTGTTGGTTTCACTAAATCACCCATTTTGCAGTTGAGTTTTTAGATTTTCTTATAAAAAGAGGGTTTTTTGTTTTGTTTTTGGCAATCCTTGTGTTGGTGTCACTACAACACCCTTTTTGCAGTAAGTTTTTGATTGCCTTGCAAAAAGAGGGTTTTTTTGGGCAATATTTATGTGTGTACGCTGTAACACCCATTTTGCAGTGGAGTTTTTCAAATTATTTAGCAAACATAAGGTTTTTCTTTGTAATCTCTCTTTTGTGCTAACATGATTCAAAGTAAGAAATTCCTTACCAGACAAAGAATTCATGTCTGATCTCCTCATATGACTCATAGTAAGCAAATACTTACTATACCTAGAAGCCATTTCTCTTCTTCCTCTCAACATGGATCACACAACATAACACACCTTGTTGTCTAGTAGAATTCATGACTCCTCTCTTTCTCTTTCTCCATGAACCCATAACATAACATATCTTTCTAGTTGTTGGATCATGGTTTCTTGTCTCATCAATTTGGTTTATTCTCTTGCTCTTTCTATAGGATCACTTGTACTCTTGCAATAACATTCTGAGAATAATATTAGTAGTATGTGATTGTGTGAGTGAATATCCTAATATTGGTCTCTCTCTCTCTCTCTCTCTCTCTCTCTCTCTCTCTCTCTCTCTCTCTCTCTCTCTCTCTCTCTCTCTCTCTCTCTCTCTCTCTCTCTCTCCTTTACCATGAGTATGAGTGCAAATTCATAATCCTACTAAAGTGGGGGATAAATCTATTATCATAAATTGTAAACCCTTATAATTTCACACTCCTTTTTGTTCACTTGCCTTAGTGTGTCTCCTCCTAGCTCTTTGCTGAGCTTATTTATAGCTTTGCACTATAAAACCGATGGCATATGATGATATGGTGATCAGAATCCTTATTGTGAATCTATGTTCATTGAGCCTACCTTTGTTTCACCCCTTTATAGGTGGACTAGGGTTCTAGGTGCTCTTGTCCTAGTGGACTAGAGCACTAGGTGACTTAGTCCCCCTAGTCTAAGTGCATTTTTAAAATATGTCAATGTATTGGTTCCTGCTAGTTGATTCTTGATCCCAATGTTTTAATATGATCATTAGAGGTCAGCCCAATTTATGAAATACCTTGAGAACCCTATATAAGAGCATCTTTCCTAATTCATTTTCATCCTACACCATACCTACACATCCTCAAGCATTCACATATCCTAGAGCATTATGGAGCAACAAGTTGCAACAATCTTCATGTAGTTATGTTTTTATGATTGAGTCCCTTATGCCTTGTCATGAAATGTTATTGCATCAACTTTTGTGGGTCTTATTCAAAGAGCATTGCATAATCATAAACAACATCAATCTTGAGGTATAATATTGTGGATCCAGTGTATTTTACTTCAAAGCTTTCCCTTCTATCTATTCTTCATTATAGTGTTGATTCAAAACTCAAGGTTTGACTAAGGCAAACCCTTATAAACCCAACATCAATTTTCCTCTCTTGTGTGTGTAGGTTACAGGTTTAGTAGAGAAGGAATATAGATTTAGAAAATACAGATTGAGATAAAGAGAACAAAATTTTGAAGAAGCAAAAAACCTTGGACACTAGGCTTAGCCACATAGTCCCACACTTTTCTAATGAAATTTCAGTGAGATATTTTGAGCGACATCTTGATCCTAAATCTAATTATGATATCTGCATCAGACATTTACAAGACTAGTTCATCTACCCACATAGTCTAGAACTTTCCTCTCTACTTCCCATCTATACTCAAAGTTTGCAGATTTGATCTAATTATGCTAATAATCGTCAATGTTTCATCATTAGACCTAATTCTTGTATCCTCTCAAATCAAATCATTAAGCACAAAGAATAAAGCAATAATTATGTGAACATAAAACACATGTTATCATTACTTAATTGTGTTAATTTAATTAAATCTTTGGCCAATGTAATGCAAAATCACTACTTTCATTGTCAATTTACTCTGTCTATTTATTACAAATTAGTCAAATAGGTCATACTTAGCTAGAGCGTAGCTAGAGTTGTAGGACATGTTGTTTGTATTTAGAACACAACACTAGTTCTTAGATGACATGGTGATCAAGGATGTTCACTTGATATGCTACATTCATGAAGTGTAGGGCCACTTCTTGATGGAAGGTGTACAAGGGACCACCAATATGTGGTAGGAGGAAAAGTCCTTTGGTGATGCTCTCCCTCTTATAATTGAGATGCCAAAGATTCAATTTATTAGAGACATTATATTGATTTCACATGACATTGTATTATTAATAAATTGTACTCACATCAATACTATGACAATTAATAATTCTTTGAATAATATAAATCTTTGTAAAAAGAGTTGTATTCAATTGATGTAATGAAATACTATTAGGCCTTGTACTTGTAAACCAATTACTTGAGAAAAGATTGTATGATATTTTTCCTTTATAAGAGGTATAATTGTTTGATAAAATGATTTTGAATTATATATGCTAGAATTATATTTTCTTTCCTTATATAGGAAATAAAAAATAACACCACTATGATATTAAAAAAATAGGCTGTTGATTGAGATATACTAAGCATATTTTGAATAACAAACATTTAGTTTGTTACAACTCTCATCTCATTTGATTCCACAACTTGATCTTATCTTCTCCTTCGATCTTGAATATATCATCCTCTTGTGACACTTGTCACAAGGCTAATAACCCTCTCCACATAGTTCAATCTTAACTTTTTATTCCGTCTCTTTATCATGGTCCTCCATTTCTCTCTTGATAAATCTATTTAATGGAGGATCGCCCTTCTCATTTCATCATCCATTTCATACCAAGTACATATGTTGTTAGTTTTCATAACCAAATCATTCGTTGCACCCAAAGGTTATGTTGTCAAATTGATGACATAAATTCAAAGAACATCCATAATCATCTAATTAGAGTGCACCCAAACATCACAATGAAGGTATAAATGTTTGTTTATTTGTTTATCACTTAAATTTTGTTTATCATCTTCATTGTTTGCTCTATATTAAGTATGAGCTTTTGTTTAAGATTCATTAATCATGCTTTAATGCATGCATTTTTGCACATGATTTTTTTTATAATTGAAATAAGAAGAGAATTACAAACTTGAACTAGGCTGATCAACAAATCAACATTAGAAACAACTATTCAAATGCTACTACAAAACACTATACAACTAATCCACAAAACAGCAAAATAACCATACCTTATCTAGAATATCCTCACTACGAACACCACTCTCCCTTCCACTTTAGCGATGGCTATGCCCTGGTCCTTCAATGATGGTTATGCCCTATTGATTCGGCTCGTCAACGAACAAATAATGCTGCATTGCTTCCATTCTTTTCAGTTTGCTTCAACTCACTTCGGGTGGGGGGGCTATATCTAACTATATTAGCAGCCGCTCCCCCCCCCCAACCCCATATATATATATATTAGATTAGAGAGGGGGCCCTCCAGATGGAGATAGAGGTAGTTGGGCAGGGGAGATATAGGGGTGCCGACTCTCGACTCTATATGGAGATAGATGGATGGATAGTTGGCTAGAGATAACATGTTTTTGTTTGTAGGTATGGATCCTCCATTTGGAATCCTACCCTGCACGCACAAAGGTGTCCTCTCGGCTTCAGGTCTTCGACATATAGGTGACTATATTTAACAAACGGTTTCCATTGGAATTTATTTTGCAATATACTCATGTATTTTGTAGCATAGTAAACGTTATTTCAATTGTAAATCTAATTTTAATTATATATATGATTTGATTTATATTTAATTGTAAACATCTAATTTGAATTATGCAACAAAATGAAAACATAGATAGGTACACATAGACATAAGCTTAGAAACAAAATAGAAACAATATACAAACAAAATATCTAATTTCAAAGTAAATACCTGATTTGAAAGTAGATATCTAATTTCATACATCACATTTGCCCTTCAATTATTTAAAACATTCTGGTTATAGAAAATGATTAAATACACTTGTGCATGGGCTTATCTATGGTACATCATATACACATGTGCACAACATTGTCAACAATGTTTATTTCAAATACAACATAACAGTTCTTTGTGCTTTATTACAAAATTACCTTTAGTGATCATTGTCTTTGTCATTGTCCATTATGTATGATATTTCATTTGTAAAGATAATACAAGGAGCTTTCCAAGTTGACAAAACAATACTTAACAAAGTTTGATTTTGTTTTAGAATTTGGATGGAAATGTTACAATTAGAGTTTCATACAGGGGACATGACAGTTTGAGGAACAACATAGACCATGAGGATGTAAAATAGTAAGGGTATAGAAAGCTGAAATGGCAATGAACATCAAGGAGACACTTATTTGAACATTTCCTTGAGACAATAAAAAATTAAAAAAATGTATAACATATGAAGACTGTATAATAGTAAATATGTGAAATAGTAAGGGTTTAAGAAAGTAAACAAAGCACAAGAATGTAAAATAGTAGGGATTTGGAAAATTGAGAAGGATATGAACATGAAGGAAACAAAATAACGAACTTTCGTTAAGACCGTAGAACAGTTTGGATGTGAAACAATGAAGGTTTAAGATAGTGTATACACATAAAATTGGCTATGAGCAATTAAATAAATATTTTATATTTATTTAATAATTATTATTCTATTAAATAGTGAAGAGAGGAAAACGTAGCAAGGTAAGATTTAATGGTTAGAATCCAAAGAAAATATAAAACATTAAACAAACCACTTATACCTTGCTAATTCTACCTTCTCCTTCGAATTGAGCTATGGATGAAGTGGAAGATGCACCCTTTGATGCTCCATTTGATGTGCTCCTAGATTGATTGGATGTGGATTGCTCTCATTTGCTCAACAAGATTGGGATATGGATTTGAGTTTGGGATTATGATGGATTGGATATATTTGGGTTGATGGATTTGAAGGATTATGAGGACATGATAAGGATATGATAGAAGAGCATAGAAGAGAGAATTGGTAGCATGAGAATTCTATAGAGGAAGTGGATCCCTTTGTGAGGAAATGATCCTCCAATTTATAGATTGGAGGAGGCCAATGAAGGGCCAAGATTGATTTGGTTATGGAGGGTTGAGATTGATTTGAAATGGTGGACATGGATCAAGGAAGCCTTGGGAAAATAAATAGGAATATTAAATTCTTTGAGAAGAGGTGGGAAAAGAAATTTGAATTTCAAAATGAGGAATTAAAAATTCCAAAATAAAGGATGCATGGAGGGATTCAAAGAAATTTGAATTTCTTTGACAGGCTCAATGTTGATGTGACATGGGTGGGAATTTGAAATTAGAGAATATTGATAAGCATGATTATGAGAGATTCTAGAATGATTAATTAGGTTGAGTGGGATTAGGAAAAGTGATTTGTAGGAATCATATGAATAGGTTAATTAATTAAAATTAATTAGCTGGGTGGGTTTAGAGGAACTAATTACTGGAGGGGTCTTTAGAAGAATAGGGGAATAATTAATTTATTTGATAAATTAATTAATAGTGACAAGATTAATTAAATTGGATTTACTTAACACTGAGAGGAATAAGGATAACACAACTAAATCAATTAATTATGTTGACAAGCTTAAATTAATTAAATGTTAATTTTAGGTGTCTACATTTTGCCCCTCTTTGATATAGCATCATAAAGTGATGTTATATCAAAGAAGAATAAAACATAGTGGATGAAAAGGATAAGGACTAGTAGCATGATGCTCCAGTCATAAGATGAGGAAGAATGACGAGGAGGAAGGATGATGAGGAAGTAGTTGTATGCCCCCTCGAGAGGATAGGTGGGTTCGAAGAACACGAGTGTGGTCTCAAAATGGATTATAAGAGTAGGTGATGGAAGGATGAAGATGATGAAAGAAGGAAAGAGGATGGATTGGAGTCTTGTGAATGAAATGAGATAAATAAATGATAAATGGATGGGATTTCTTGTTGAGAAAATATAGAGAGAAAACCTAGGTTTAATATTGCCATGGATAGTCTACATCACTGATTATAAGAACCAAGATGACATGAAGATCTGAGGCATGGACCGACACTCAGTCAAACAGCAATGCCTTGCACACAATCATGCAAGTGTTGATAAACACTAATGCAGGGTTGCCAGTTCATACAAGGAAAACCTTCAAACACATAATGCCATGAAAACTATGCCCCATTATACACCAACCAAGATATACCAAGATATACCAAGATATAGGATGATCAAGGTAGTCCTAAACAAGTATAGTCCTAGGACATAAGATGAAAATTAAAGCGAAAATATCAAGTATGCAAACAACATGCACATGACCAACTGACATCTCTTGCCAAGAGTAGGACATGGATTTGGATAAACTGTCAGAATAGAGAAGGATGCATCCTGATGGACAGGTGATGGATTTGGATGAACTGCCAAACATGGGAAGGATTCATCTCGATGGGCAGGGTGTGGATAGATTGATGGATGAAAAAAGATAAGTTGGATGTGCAAGGTCTGTAGATGAGAGGATTGCCACTTGGAATCGATTAGCAAAGTATGGATGGGTGCTTGGATTAGGCACAAGTCAACGTAAGCTCAGGTAGACTTGAAAAGCTTAGTTTGATGGATTGGATTGGATGAAATAAGGATAAATGATTACATAGGATCAAAAAAGGGGAATAGATGATTGAGTAGGATTGGATTGGGGATGGGATTAATGATTGAATTGGAAGAGATGGTGAATATGATTGGATGAGATAGGATTGGATTATAAATTGGATAGGATGGGGTGGATAGGATTTGATTGACTGGAACCAATGACAAGGGAGAACCAAGGATTGGTAAAAGGATGGATGGATGGACAAAGGGAGATATTGTTTGGATAGGAGACAGATGGATCAAGTGGATGGATATGGATGGGATATAAAGGAATAAAAGATGGAGGGTAGGGTGATGGAGACCCAAGGACTATGTTGCAGAGGAGGAAAATGCCCCACTAAGGGTAGTGGAATGAAGGATGGGAAAGATGGTGGATAATAATGTGTGAGATGGAAAGATAATGTCTAATGGATATGGATGGTAGAGGTATTAAGGCTTGTGTTTTCCAAAGCATGCATGCATATATATTATTTTGCCTTTATATGATCAAGACCAAAGATAAGAATGAAGGATTCATTTTGATAGGATGATGGATATGAGATGGAGGATATGGATATGATAGTCAAGATCCAAGATAGGAAATGAGAATGGACTTAGATAGGATGCAGATGGATGGGCCGATTGCATGGATGAAGCTTGCCCCCAAGTGTAGAGTGCAAGAGGATGAGGGGATTACACATGCCACTTGTTTGCCAAGTTTTCATCATGGTACTTACCTAAGGTGCCACAAGAAGTGGTTTTCAACATTGGATGAAATGATTTTTCATTACTTTTTTTTTCTTTTGTATTTTTTCTTGATTTTTAATTTTTTTTTGTATTTTTCATGATTTTTTTGAATTTTTGGAATAGTTTGGATGGATCAGGATGAGGATGAGTAGATATTGAAGATAGTGGATGCATGAAGGAGAAAGGGAGGACTCAAGCATCTAGCTCCATGGATAGTATCCCTTAGTATTGCTTTAAACTAGAGGTATGCTTGTAGATGGTAAAAATAATTGCGGATATGAAATGGATAGGGGATGGAAGATGAGAATTTGCAAAGGATTGGACTAACGGAATGGGATTGTGAAAAAAGGATGGTGGATAATGTATTGGGTTTTGAAGAATTTGTGGAAGATCAACATTGGCACACACCTTGAAGGGTGGTGGAGTAGTGGAGGAGATGGTTTTGAATTAGATGGAGGATAATGTGTGGATTTTGGGACATGAAAACCCAAAATAGAAGAAGGGGATGATGGAGTTGGCATGGTGGATTTTGGGACATAAGGACCCAAAATGGATTTTGAAGATGGAGAAGTATTAGATGGAGGATTGGAGGACTTATGAATGGATGGAGCTTTTGGATTAGCAAGTTTGGATGCCAATTTTGATTTTAATTTGGGATGCATTGCTTCTTTGAGTAGTTTGGGAATCCACATAGTTTTTTATTTTTTCCTTTGGGGCCTTTGTGGCCTTTTTGATTTTTCTTTCTTTCAAATCATATTTTTATTTTGAGCATGCAATTTTGAGGGGACATGTTGATCATTTTAAGCTTTACGCTTTTTAGATTGGGCGTCCAAATTGCTTCCAATAGCAATGGGACGGGTGCATGAGGATGAACGAATTAAGAATTTTATGTGTGGTGGGATGATGGAAGGAGAATGTTGGGAGGTATTCAATGATGTGTGCCTTTTTTGATCTTGCTTAGGGATTATTTGAGGTGATGGAGTGGTGGATGGAGGGGTGTAAGGACCCAAAATGGATGGAAGGAATGAAGGATTTAGCTTTGGAATATAGGGTCCCAAAATGGATGTGGATGATGGGGGATGACAAGATTTTAATTTGCATGAAGGACTTTTGGATTTAAGAGGAATAGAGGATATACCAACATCTTTAGCATTACCTTGAGGACCCTTATTATTTTGGAAACAAGATGTGAGTCCATTTTGAGGGGGATGAGATGTGGAAGGAAGATTAGGATCTTTAGATGGATTGGGATCATGACATGGAGATGAAGGGATACTTTGATCTTGATTAGGGAGGGTACCATGAGATGGAGTGGGAAGGGTGATTGGATCATGAGATGGGAGAGGATCATGCGATGGAGGGAGAGGGTTGGATAGAGGAATCATATGATCATGAGAGGAAGTGGAGGTGATGGGATCATTAGATGGGGTGGAGGGAGATTTTATGATAGCATTCTTTAGAACAAGCTTTTGGCATGTTCGGGGTTGTGGGGATTGTGTGATGGAGGAGGATATGGAAGCTTTGATGTGAGTAGATGGAGGAATGGGGGTATCATGAAGTGTGGGGTATTAAGATTTGTTTTGAGGTGGAGGTGATTGGGGTGGATGGAGGACTTGAGGAGACTTGGAAACTTTGTTTTAAGGTGTGGATTTTGTCTCCTTTGCTAGCATGTCTTGGATAAGATTATGGATGATGGATTTCAAGGATGTGGATAATATGGATTTTGGAGAATTAGGATTAGATGGAGAATGGGGATTAGATGGGGGATGAGGATTGGATGGAGGATTAGGATAATGGATTGGGGAATTAGGATTATTTCTTGGAGGACTATGGAGTAGAGGATTTGGATGGGGAGTAGAGGTAATGAATGTGTAGTAAAAGGATGGGGATTGGGATGTAGATGGGAGGGGAGATGAAGGTATATATGTGGATGAGGGATAATATGGAGATACAAATGGGGAATAAGATGGATTTCCCTTGTCAAAGGTAGAGGAAGGATATGAAATATGATACAGACTAGGATTAGGTGTAATGTGTTGAGGTGGTTTGTGAACTTCCATGAGCATCCGCTCATACCAAGCTTTGAAATTATGGGTAGCCATGTTGAGAATGAAGGATTAGATTGGAATTGGATGAATATGAGGATTATGACTTAGCTTCGAATGATGGTGGGTCGAATTTGATTGGATTTTGATTGGATTGGTCCTTGTATTAGGACTTGATTGGATTGGATTGGATTGGATTGGATTGAATTCAATTGGATTGGATTAGATTGGATTAGATTAGATTAGATGATTGATTGATGAGGGATTGGATAACTAGATTAGAAAGATGGATTGATTTGATTGATTGGAATTTTGGAGATTTGATTGGATTAGAGGGAGAATGATTATGGAAAAACGGATAGATAATAGAAAGAATAAAGGGGGAGGCTACCCAAAGTCGGATGAATGATTTAGACAAAAATATTGGTTGAGGAAGGATGATTGTTTGAATGGATGAAAGGGGATTGGAGGATTACTTGGATAGATAGAAATGGATTAGGGATTTGACAAGATGGAATAGGGAGGATTGATTGGTTGGAGGAATGATGGACTTGGCAAGAGATATCAAGCAATGAATACATGTTGGCAACTGATGCACATAGAGAATCCAAACACAACGTGCTATCCTAGGAAGTTGGATGAGGAGGAAAACCTTTGCTTGCTGACTCAGGTACACACCCAATAGCTAATCAGAATACAGTTGTTGAGTCTCATGCAATGGATTCTCAATGTTGTATTAGCCGACTCCAAATGTTAATAGGGGCACAATATGGCAAGTCTCTTGGGGGAGTTACTATCTCCCTTGCACAAAGATTATCCACCTTTCGGAGGTGAACCAGGTGGTTTCTCTTCCTAAGATTTTTAGTATGGATTTTCGTTTGAAGACTACTCCTTGTAGTCGCGTAAGCGCGATTGAGGCCTATAGCCCTACCAAGTAGTAAGCAAGATGTAGTCACGCAAACATGATTGAGACCTCAAGGGGCCTTACAAAGTGCTCAATATGAGAGTGAACTCTCAAATAGCTCCATCCTCCAAAACTTTCATCTCAAGAGGCCTATTTATAATAGTGAGTCAGAATGCCCAGGTCCGACTGTACTCACTTGGGTCATTCCACTCTCACCAATGCCTAAGCAAATCAGGAGGGCAAAACTGCTAAGGGAAAGCACACAACAAGCTAGAAAAGTGCCAAAGGTTTGGATTTCTGATTGTCTAGATATATAAGAGCATACTATCCTACTTTCACACTTTTCTCAAACACTTCAAGAAAATATTCTTTTACCCCTAATTAGATCTAAGTGCCTAGGATAAAAAGATTAAGAAAAACACAATGTTTGGTTGGATTTCCTTAGGCAACCTGCAAAATATCATTGTAGTCACATAAATCTGTCCATTTTAATTAAATAAATATTTCGTATTTATTTGATTAAAAATCCACTAGCCATCAGTTAATTAAATTAATATTTAATTAATTCATCCCCAAACATTCTTCTATTAATTAAATAAATTATTCAATTTATTTTAATTAATTCATTAAATCAAATTCACAATCAATTAAATAAAATCAATTTATTTAATTAAATCCCCCTTTTCCTCTTTTAAATAAATTAACATTTATTTAAATCATTTTAAAACCCCCCCCACTTGCATTTTCCTACAAATGCAACTTGCACACATTTATTGAAATAAATGAATTTTTATTTTAAATAAAATCCTATTTTCCCTCACCCACCAAATCCACTTGCAAAATCTAATCCCCTTCTAGATTCTTCTAACCCCTTCCTAATTAGCCTAATCCATCCCCTAATTATTGTCACATTCCTAAGCAAAATGGAGTCACTTCTCAAATGGCCCAAAGTCTTGGATAACCATTGAAGGTTTTCAACCTTCAACCACCAAAAACCCCAAAGTCTTTGAAAACCATTAAAGGCTTCCAACTTTCAACCACTTAATCCACAAAGTCTCCAATAACCATTAATGGTTAACCCAAACTCTCCCACATGGTTAAAACATTTGTTTTGACTCAACCTCTATCCAACCACAAAGGTCTCATCAAGCATTTAATGCTTTGACCATGATTATCTCTTAATCATTTGCACAAAGGTTTATCCTTGGATTAACTCCTAATCCAGTGGGTAATCCTAATTTAGGCTTGACTCTTAGCCTTTAGATAACCATGAGGTCTTCTCAGGCCTTTAATGCCTCCAACCTCTTCTCTCAACCCAATCCTGCGTTGACACTTGTCACCATTTCATTGGTGCAAATTGTGCACATGGATCCCCAACTTTCAAGCTTGACCCTTGATTAAACCCTTCAATCCTGGCCATCCATTGCTCCATTTTTCCTATAAATAGAGCTCATTCCTTCATAATCCAGATCCTGAAAACTTGTATGCATTTAGACTATAGCCATTTTAGAGAGCATTTTAGCATAGCATAACTAAATCTTGTCTTTTTAGTTAAAATACATCATTTTAGCATTACTATTAGCTTTTCATTTCATATTTGGAGCTATTATACAAATCTCAATCCTCCATAAGCATCCATAGTGCAAAAAGCTGCTGAGAGCTACACTATTTTGGAACTTGGAGAGGAGAGGAACAAGGGAGAAGAAGCTAAGGCCATGCTAAGAGGCAGTTGGAGATGTCTCATGATCATTTGTTCTATTTATTAGATATATTTAGCATGTTTCTTTTAGTGTCTCTTTTGGAATGCCTTCATGTTTTAGTTTTTGATTGACTAACGTTAACATCTTGTGTGTTTTGTTTTGATTGATCAAGAACTAACAATCTTGTGCCATTTAGGAGGGCATCATTTGGTGAACCCGACGTGAATCGAACACGCAACCTTCTGATCTTTTGTTTTTAAAAATTAACATTTTTGCTTGTTGAAACTGCCACACAGGTCGCGCTTCGGCGCTATTGAACGCGTTCTAGCGCTATTGCAACATTTTCTTTTAGCGCTATTGTCCATATAATAGCGCTAATGAAAAAGTTTTAGCGCTATTGATTCCATTCTGGCGCCTTTGTCACATTTCTAGCGCTATTGCAACTGTTTTAGCGCTTTTGACTTTCCGGATTTTTCTATTATTTCAGCGCTACTGTGTAAAATAGCGCTTCTGCGACCGCAGACTAGCGCTATTGTATTAATTAGCGCTTTTGTAAAAAAAAGGCAGAATAGCGCTATTGCGACAGAGTGTTGTCCAATTCGCTTTGTAACCCAAAATCAGCATTTAGGCTTGTGTAAGCCCACACTAACGCTTTGACTATTGACCAGGTGCAGGTTCTAATCTTTTTATGTGCAGGGAAAGGAGTTAGTAGATGCTCTAAAAAAAAAAAAAAATCTTTCTTTTTACTTTCTTTAAAAAAATTGGCTAAAAAGAATTCATTTTTTCCCTTATTGCATAAGTTAAAATAAACCTCACATCTCATTTTGGAGTGCATAAAATGAACCTCAAATTTGTTTTTGGTGCTTAAAACAAATTCATCTTTCTTTATTTGCAAGGTAAAAAGAACAACAAAATTCAAACATTTGTTTTCTTGCAAGTTAGGAAACACACTTTATTTGGTGCTTAAAACCAAACAATTCCATTTTCTTGCATCAAATCTAAAAATCACAAGCCACACTTCAAATTTTGGTGCAAATAAAATACACAATCCACTTGTCTTCATTTTGGCAAAAACAAATTTTCCTTCATGCAATCGTGTTTTTCATTAAGTTGACCAGGACTTTCAACTTCTAGATTACAAAACATATTGCTTTGAAGTTAAAAAGAACACCATGGCTGTTGGAGCAACATCTCCAAATAGTTAGATCACATTTGCAAATGCTGGATTAAAAGGAACAAGTGTTTTACGTGTTTGGCACGCTTGTGCACAAAAAGTCAGTCGAGTGGTCCTACTTCTAACACACACTATCCTCTCCCTTGGCTCTCGTGGTCCTAGGTGCAAGAGAAAAGTGTTAGTAACGCTCAAAATTTTATCTTTTTAAGAGAGGCCTGCCAAGGGATCGATACTCTTGGGAACGACCTCGAGCGGTAAATCCTTCGAGCCGCTATAGAAATCAGGTGAGAGCGAAAGCTGTAGCCTTGGGTATAGCTGTTCCTACAGTGTAACTGGCCGAAAGGACAAATGGGCCCCACCACCAGTTACAAGGCTCTTAAGTGAGTCACTGCAGAATGAACTTATGTCCAAAGCCATCGAACATGACTAAACACTTTTAAGTAGTAGCCCACCTGTTCTATTGATTGAGAATATTTGAGGTATAATTTAGTGCAAGAGCATAGATGGTTTTGCTCCCAAGATACTCACCATACATATTTCCTTGAGTAGAAACATAGCTTTTTGAAAAGTCACTTGTGGCTTGATAAAAGTGGTGACTCCCCCATCATAGGGATCATCTATTTGTTATGCTCGTGCAAGACTTAGTATATCACATCCTTACCTGCCACGGCGGGATTCATAAGGTATGTAGTACCAAAGTCGAAGAAATATCAAGATGTGGGCTAAATTTATCACAACTGGCCATTTGACCATAGGGATAAAGAGTGTTTGAAGTGTGTTCGTTTTACAGACCTAGAGCAAATTGAGCCGACTTCAGGCTTTGGAATTACATCTTAAAATAAATCTAAAGGAAGGGTCAAAAACAAGTCCAAGGATTGGGTTGATCTAGACCCATACTCATTTGTGCCTTTGAGGCTACAATCTTGTGTTTGTGTGTGCTTGCTTTGTTTTCTTGTCAAAGAAAAATCAGAAAATCAATCCCAAAAACAAAGTATTCATCCAACATCTGTCAACACAACCAAAAATACCAAAAACACAGTGCCAACAACGAAGAATCACATTTTATGACCATTCTTCACATCTTGCGAAAGAAGAAGTGTCATCAGAATATCACCTTGAAAAAGAGACCACTAAGCTCAAAGGCTTTGATCAAAAGGAGGAAATTCTTCTATCTCAATAGACAAATCTTTGTCTCACATAGAGTCTTTCTACATCGCATGCGTCTATACCTTCAAGGTAAAACAAACGAGTTTGATTCCGAATCATTGAACCGCAGAGCTTTTATGCAATATAGAGCTCTGAGTTATCACAAAAATCAAGGAGGAAAGATTAATCCCAAATTCTTCCCAAACATCTGTATCACCTACAACACAGCTCGAGAAGTGCCACCAACGCCTGAAAGGGAAGAGGTAGAGTTTGTCCCATTTGTGACACAAAGTTTTTATTGAAAGTTGAAAAACAAAAGCATCCAGTATCTTATTCATACATCATCACTTCATCATCAATCCATCCCAAAATTCTCAAAGCATTAAGAGGTTCTTGTCCCACGATTCCTTTTTAGATATTGCTTGAAATCAAACACATCACATCACTTTTTAGATTGTTTCTACATCTAGGATAAGCTCATCCTAAGAGACACATCTACGCAGGTTAAAACTAGTTCATGAGTGAATCCTCTCATTACTAGGTAGTCAAAATCTGTAACACATCTCAGATTTCTCTACACCTTATCACATCAAATCTTATCAAAACAAACAAGCAATTCAAAGAAGGAATTTCGGTTGCATCTACCTTAAAGTGCTAGAGATCTACATACCACCAATCCACTAAAATCATCAATCCTTCATCAAACAACTCATCATCATCTTCAATCAACTTCAACACAAAACTTGCAAACAAAATGGCTCAAACTCGATCACGGTCAAGGCAACGAGAAATTGGAATTGAAGGACATGACCCAAAAACAACCAATAATGATCATCAGATGTTCAAGGATCCACTTCCATCGCAAGATCAAAGGGGTCCTTCCACTTCCAGACGAGGTCCTGATACCACTGATTATATGCAAGCTGCGTATAATTACACTGTCAATCACCTGTATGATGCCAATGAACAAGTTGCAACTATCACTTTCAAAAATCCCAACTCCAATTGCAATGTTGTTACACGTCGTGGCAAGGTCACCATCAAGGCAGCTCCACAAGGCGCCACCTCCATCCCAAAGCAGTACAATCTTGTGGAACAATTAGACAAAACCCCTGCGCTTATATCCATTTTGGAGCTTTTGCGTTTGTCACCCTCTCATAAAACAATCTTGGATCAAGCACTCCAAGAGGCGTCGGTCCCTGCAAACCTGAACACGGACCAATTTCAAGCCATGGTTGGAAATCTAAAGTCATCACCTTGTCTCACTTTTTCCGAAAGTGACAACTCTTCTTTCCAACAACCTCATAACGCCTCACTCCACATTGAAGGCTTTGTCAACCAACACAGGATCAAGCGAGTCTTGATTGATAATGGAGCAGGCCTAAATATCTGTACACTACAGTTGGTCACAGCATTGGGCTATGCAATAGAATCAGTGGATCCTCGCAAGAAGATCACCATCAAGGCCTATGATGATGCAGAGCGTTCATCCAAAGGAGCGGTGGTGCTACCAATCCGAGTGGGCCCTGTGGTAAAGCACATCATCTGTCAGGTTCTGGACCTTCCTCTGCCATATAATCTATTATTAGGGAGACCTTGGATACATGCCATGCAAGCCGTTCCATCTACCTACCATCAATGTATCAAGTTCCCACATAACGGTACCGAGATCACAATCCTGGGCGATGCAAATCCCTTTGCGTTTTGCCATAATATCAGCCATCAACCAGAGATTACCGTTCCTAATAATAGGGAAGCCATTTCCTCCACATCATATGTAAATCCCGCCTCTCTTGCCAGTTCAAACACCCCTATACCCAAGCAAGAAAAGCTTAAGATGAAAATCGCAGAGGAAGGTCCTGGAGAATACAACTTGAGTCAGCTCTTTTGTGTGGGACAAATGCCCACTTCTCCTAGAACGCATGGTAAACCCCAGCAGTTGCTCCAACAATCCATAGTCACGCCCGCATGTGCTTTAACGCCTTTCGTCCTTGGAAAGAGTCAAGAGGAAGAAACACAAGATGAGGACCTAGCAGACTGGATCTATAAAGACCCCGTTACCACTGATAAACCGCGAGTTACACTTCCTACGGAACAGTATGGCAAAGGCCTCCTCATTATGCAAAGAATGGGGTATGATGGTCAAAGTGCTTTGGGATCCTGCAAACAAGGACGACAAGAACCGCTGTTGCCAGAGTTCAAGCCCAAAGGTAATACAGGCCTAGGCTTTGAAAAAGAAATCCTTCCTAAACTCAGATTCAAAGGAAAACCTAGCAAACCATTTTGCCCACCTACTGCAAAGAGGACACCTTTCATAATCAAAGCGCCATCAAGCACTATCCCCACTGCCCCATCGAGGCTCACAACTCCACCGCAACCATCACCAATGTCACTCATCCCATCAAACGAACTCGTAATTCCATCAGCGACACCATTAGCAGCAGCAACTGTATCAGAACCCGCAGTAGCATCTATGGCACCAGCCGTTCCCACAGAAGCCACTGAGTCACCATTACCGATACTTCCAGTGACAAATCCATTAAACCCCATCACGGTTCCTACAGCATCGATCACCACAAAAGTACATAAACCAATCACGCCTGCAGTATTTAACTCCAAAGACATCCCAGTATGGTATAGCAATCGGATGCTGGAAAGTGATTCAGAGACCGACTCACATGAATGGGAATTTGATTCAGTGCAACTTAACACTTCAGATGAGGAAGACACATCACCACCTCCACCCCGCAAAGACATCCCTGTTTATGGAGAAGCACAGATAAAGACCACTTGGGTACCTGAGCTGGAAACATCTTCCACAGACCCTACGTCTCATCCTACGCCTGATTCTGACAGGGAGAGTACCATCAATGACCTTCACCATAACGTCTTAACCCTCACGGATACATCTCCTGCACTTAACCTAATCGATGAAGTAATGCCCATTATCCACCCTGAACTCATTGAATGGAACCAACCAAATCCCCCATGTCTTGACCTCTTCCAGAACGATGAGGCTATCATTGACTTTTTGGAATTAAGGGATAATCTACCAAGCGGGGATCACAAAGCTGGATTCGCCATTGAACTTAATAGCGTAGCATACTTCGGGGCGGATGCCAAACCCTTCAGCTGCAAAAATATAACAATAAAACATGGATCTTCCAGTGAAAACCACACTGTGGCACTGTTTGATCCAACAAAAGTAAAAAGAAAGAGCGTATCCAACGGTGAAAACCTCTCTGAGGCGCCTGAGGATGAAGGGTTTGACATTCTCCCTGCTAGTACACAACAGGAACGATCAACGATCCTCATTGAGGAGACCCAAGAATACAATGTGGGGACTCCTGAAAATCCTCATATCATACATCTGGCATCTCTTCTCACTCCAGAGGAACAACCTCAATTTATAGAGTTCTTCCAACAGCGTCAGATCAACTTTGCATGGTCATATGCAGACATGCCTGGGCTTGATCCTGATTTAGTCATGCATCATCTCACAGTAGCAAAAGGAGCCAAACCTGTTAAGCAGAAGCTTCGTAAGATGCATCCTCAGATTGCCGTGCTAGTCAAAACAGAACTCAAGAAACTCCTGGATGTTGGTTTCATTAGACCAATTGATTATGCAGAATGGATCTCTAACATTGTACCAGTTGGCAAACCAAAAGGGGGCATCCGCATTTGTACAGACTTCAGAGATCTGAATAAGGCATGTCCTAAGGATGACTTCCCTCTACCAAATATCGACATCATAGTAGATTTGACAGCAGGACATGCCATGCTTTCACTCATGGATGGCTTTTCAGGATACAATCAAATAAAGATCGCACCAGAGGACCAACATAAGACAGCCTTCACATGTCCATGGGGCACATACTGCTGGAATGTAATGCCTTTTGGTCTAAAGAATGCAGGAGCGACCTATCAAAGAGCAATGACCACCATCTTCCATGACATGATGCATACTATGATGGAAGATTATGTGGATGATTTACTAGCAAAATCACTTACTAGAGAAGGACATCTTCACATCTTAGATAAAATCTTTGATAGACTGGAACAATACCATGTTCGACTCAACCCAAAGAAATGTGTCTTTGGAGTGACCTCCGGGAAACTTCTAGGATACATTGTCTCAAGCAAAGGCATTGAGGTCGATCCAGCAAAGGTAAAAGCTATCATGGACATGCCACCTCCAAAGAATATCAGTCAGCTAAGGACATTACAAGGACGGCTTCAATCCATCCGAAGATTCATTGCACAATTGGCTGATAAGTGTCACCCCTTCACACACCTGCTACACAAGAACATACGCTTTCAATGGGATGACAGATGCCAGCAAGCATTTCAGGCACTTAAAGACTATCTCATGAATCCACCATTGTTGATGCCACCAGATCCAAGTAGACCGTTGTTACTCTATATTTCAGCAACAAGTACAGCATTGGGTGTACTACTGGCACAACATAATGCAGAAGGAAAAGAGTGTGCTATTTACTACATCTCTCGCACACTGGTTGGCTATGAACTCAATTACACACCTATTGAGCGAGCTTGCTTAGCAGTAATCTTGGCAGCCACTAAATTGCGGCACTATCTATTGACACACAAGGTACAACTCATCGCAAAGATTGATCCACTCAAGTACTTACTCAGCAAAGCAGCATTGATAGGTCGCTTGGCCAAATGGGTGATGATTCTAAGTGAATTTGACATTGAGTATGTGGACCGTAAAGCTATCAAAGGGCAGGTCATTGCAGATCAGTTGGCCGATGCGCCTCTCATAGGTGATCATCCTCTCATTTCCAATTTTCCAGATGAAGAGATATTTATGATCACAGAAGTACAACCATGGAAACTATATTTTGATGGTTCATACACTAGGCACGGCTCGGGGGCAGGCATTCTGTTTATCACACCTCAAGGTGATGGCATCCCAAAGTCTTACAGGCTCACATTTCCATGCACAAACAACATAGCAGAGTATGAGGCCTTGATCACGGGACTCAGGTTAGCCGTACAATGGAAATTGCAAGAACTACAAGTATATGGCGATTCCCAACTAGTCATTCGACAAGCAACAGATGAGTATCAGACCAAAGATGATAAACTCATGCCATACAAGCAAATGGTGGACAATCTAAAGACATCATTTACTACTATCACTTTTGAGCAGATACCAAGAGATCAGAATCGAGCTGCTGACGCTATGGCTACCATCGCATCTCTACTAGATCTTCCACAGAATTCAACACGCTACGAGTTCTTGGTAGAACAACTTTGGATCCCCGCTTATGATATCCCCGAATCCGAGATGATATGTCGCCTTGTCGGTTCCGAATCCCCATGGTACGGTGAGTTCTACACCTATCTCCGCGATCACACCCTTCCTCCCAACCAATCAAATAACCAACGTAAAACCTTCATTCGCCAAACTGCTCGATATACCATTATTGCCGAAACCCTATACCGACGTAGTCTTGATGGTACTCTCCTTCGATGTCTGGAACAAGATGAGATAACAAAGGTTTTGGAAGAGGTACATGAAGGAATTTGCGGGACTCACTCAAGTGGTCCATCACTAGCCAAGAAGATCATGCGAGCTGGATACTATTGGCCATCTATGGAAAAGGATTCCTACTACTTTGTCAGGAAATGCAAGAAATGTCAAGTTCACGGTGACCTGATACATGCACCAGCACAGGAACTGCAACCAATCACAACACCATGGCCTTTTTGTCAATGGGGTCTTGATCTTGTGGGTAAAATCCATCCATCTTCATCCAACGGCCATAAATTCATTATTACCGCCACCGAATATTTCACCAAGTGGATCGAAGCTGTTCCACTTACCCAAGTCACCGGCAAGCAGATTGCCTCATTCATCCTCAATTACATCATCTGCCGGTATGGTGTGCCCATGTCCATCGTCACAGATAACGGTCTTCCTTTCAAAAATCAGGATGTCCGTGAGCTTTGTGAGAAATTTCATATCCAACACCGCTTTTCCACTCCCTATTACCCACAAGGCAATGGTCAGGCCGAAGCATCCAATAAAAACATATTGAGAATCCTAAAGAAGACAGTCAATGATGCCGGCCGTGATTGGCATGTTCAATTGAATCCAGCATTATGGGCATATCGAACTAGCATTCGAACCCCTACAGGTGCAACTCCTTATTCATTGGTCTATGGTGCAGAAGCTATCTTACCTATTGAGGTCGAGATACCGTCACTACGGGTTTCCTTGCACAATCTCATCGATGATGAAGCATACGGAGTCTCACGCCTTCAGGACTTAGAGTTACTTGATGAGAAAAGACAAGCTGCATACAATCACCTCAAAGCCTATCAGCAGCGCATGAGTAGAAGCTACAATCAACGAGTTAGATCTCGTACATTTGCGGTAGGTGATCTTGTTCTTCGAGAGAATCCTCGCAACCAACCAAACAGAGAACATCAAGGCAAATTTGAATCAAATTGGCTCGGCCCATATGTTGTCACTGCTGTATTCGGGTCCGGGGCATATCAGTTGGCTACATCAGATGGAGAACCGCTCGCAGATCCAATCAATAGCATGCACCTCAAACGGTTTTATACCTAAGGTGTACAAGGCATCCAACTCCCTTGCATATCAGAAAATACCAAAAACATTCAGAAAATGTCCTGAAGAAAATACAAAAACATTCAAAAAAGTAAAGAAAAATCATGCATCCAAACGGTGAACAAACACTCCGGTGGCACCTTGGGTAAGTGCGATGGTGAAAACCTGGCAAACAGGCACCACTCGTAAAGGCAATGGCTCCAGTATCTTTCAGGCTCGTTGCGATCACATTCATGCACACATACATCCATCTATCCCAACCATGGCTTGTTATTTGATCTGCAATTAAGAAAGTACTCCATGTGTCTAGCATCCCACCTTTTCATAGTCAGGTCTACAAACTGGGGGCAATACCCTTACCCTCGTGATGGAAGTGGATTCTACATTGTCTTATATGATTCATTAAGTTCTTCATTCAGGCAATCATCAGAAAATATCAAAAACATTCAAAAATGTCTAGCAAAATACCAAAAACATTCAAAAACTATTACACAAAATCCAAAAACATCGAAAAACCATCGAAAATCAAAACAAAAACATGGCAACACCTTGTACATATTTATCCGATCAGATACAAAATAAACATTGACAACTACTCACACACTGACCATTTACCAATCAAACCAACACAATCGACTTCAACAATCCAAACCTGTCTTTAAACAAGGATGCATCCTTCCTTACCAAAACAAAGACAAAAGTGACATTTTCTTTGACAAGAAAATTATGTTAAGCTATCAAATACTTGGTTGATTTGTGAGTACAATCGTTTGTTTATCAGTATCAGGATCTTTCAACATGGTTTTGTATCGTTTGCGCATTATTTCCGATGAAGTTCTGGGGCATGTACTAATGGTGTCTACGTGGGAAGTTCACCAAGCTACGTGATCTTATGCAAAATGCAGTCATAGATCACTACGGCTTGCTGACTACAGCGTATACCTCGACCATATGGGCATGAACCATGACCAAGGATCCTTATTCTTTATTCTTTATGTAAATATGCTGTTTGGTTGCAGGTACAATGCTCATCCTTTGGTTCCTCTTCCTCCAAATTGGATAAAGGTTTTATTTTTTAGTACGGTATGCACTTGTCTCAGGATCTGATCAGTCTAAGATCAAGGAGGACGATCCAAGTCATGCACGAAAGGAGATAATCCTTATCTGTTCCGCAAGCAATACTCTGGTCAACTTGATCCATTATATCAAGTTGCTTGTATTAACTTGCTATATCAAATCCATGTAAGAAATACTCTGGTCATCTTGAATCTTTATGTCAAGTTGCTTGTATTCTCTTCCAACATTTTAAAGCTCAATGATGAAAATAGAGCACTATGGATCGTCATTCCATCTCATCTGTATATACTGCATTCCATTGCATTCCAACCATCCATACATTCATAATAGCTACATATCATGCATACATAGTCATAATAATGCATACTCTATTTTCCTCTTCTTCCATAGGAATGAGTCATAGGTTCTCCATTTCTTCTATCTAACATCGAACCCACCCCCCCTCACCCTCCCAATCTCGATAATCAGCATCACATACCCTACATCGTTTCTCAATCAACCCAATCAAGCCACGTTCATCACCATCCATCTCTAAATAGGAGGGATTGTGTTTCCTATCCTAAGTCATCCAATAAATTAAGCCAGTTACTCTATCTGCACAGATACATCAACTCACGCACACCTAGACTATCAACAGATACTCTGATCAAGTATCTTCGGGTCTCAACAGGTAATCGATCATGGTAATCCTAGACTACATCAGGTATTTATCATAATGACTTAGTCTCAACGGGGCTGCCATGATTCCCCACAACCATCCATCACACGCACATACTATCAATTGATCAACCAATCAAACACAATCCAACGGACAATTACATCAATTGTCTACGTCTCAACGAGTATTTTGCTTCATATACCTTGACTTCATCGGGCAATTACATCAATTGTCTAAGTCACCATCAGGTCACTTTGATTCACTTACTCAGACTTTATCATGTCCAAGCGAACAACTGACATCAACTGTCACGCTTTGACTTGACCGGGGCAATTCAACCGATTGCACCAGATTGTCCAACCAATTTTGATCAATTGTATAGCATCAATCCAAACCCCACACTACATCTGCTATGTATCTCTTGCATGACCTCAGGGTACCCACTGGCTTGTTGTTTCTTCATATTCACTCCATTTTCTCCCATTCTTTCATCATTAGTTCTAATTTCTTCTATTCTACCTCCCCTCCACTTTTCATCTTTTTTCGAGAGATCGCCCGATTTTTCAAAAAATTTCGGCCCATCTCTCGAGGGGGCATACCACCCATTAAATTTACATTTTATGGGGCATTTCTTCACACCTTTTTTTTCTTTCTTTGAAACGACGCGATAAACCGCACCGTCTCAAAGAGGGGCAAATGTAGTCACATAAATCTGTCCATTTTAATTAAATAAATATTTCGTATTTATTTGATTAAAAATCCACTAGCCATCAGTTAATTAAATTAATATTTAATTAATTCATCCCCAAACATTCTTCTATTAATTAAATAAATTATTCAATTTATTTTAATTAATTCATTAAATCAAATTCACAATCAATTAAATAAAATCAATTTATTTAATTAAATCCCCCTTTTCCTCTTTTAAATAAATTAACATTTATTTAAATCATTTTAAAACCCCCCCCACTTGCATTTTCCTACAAATGCAACTTGCACACATTTATTGAAATAAATGAATTTTTATTTTAAATAAAATCCTATTTTCCCTCACCCACCAAATCCACTTGCAAAATCTAATCCCCTTCTAGATTCTTCTAACCCCTTCCTAATTAGCCTAATCCATCCCCTAATTATTGTCACATTCCTAAGCAAAATGGAGTCACTTCTCAAATGGCCCAAAGTCTTGGATAACCATTGAAGGTTTTCAACCTTCAACCACCAAAAACCCCAAAGTCTTTGAAAACCATTAAAGGCTTCCAACTTTCAACCACTTAATCCACAAAGTCTCCAATAACCATTAATGGTTAACCCAAACTCTCCCACATGGTTAAAACATTTGTTTTGACTCAACCTCTATCCAACCACAAAGGTCTCATCAAGCATTTAATGCTTTGACCATGATTATCTCTTAATCATTTGCACAAAGGTTTATCCTTGGATTAACTCCTAATCCAGTGGGTAATCCTAATTTAGGCTTGACTCTTAGCCTTTAGATAACCATGAGGTCTTCTCAGGCCTTTAATGCCTCCAACCTCTTCTCTCAACCCAATCCTGCGTTGACACTTGTCACCATTTCATTGGTGCAAATTGTGCACATGGATCCCCAACTTTCAAGCTTGACCCTTGATTAAACCCTTCAATCCTGGCCATCCATTGCTCCATTTTTCCTATAAATAGAGCTCATTCCTTCATAATCCAGATCCTGAAAACTTGTATGCATTTAGACTATAGCCATTTTAGAGAGCATTTTAGCATAGCATAACTAAATCTTGTCTTTTTAGTTAAAATACATCATTTTAGCATTACTATTAGCTTTTCATTTCATATTTGGAGCTATTATACAAATCTCAATCCTCCATAAGCATCCATAGTGCAAAAAGCTGCTGAGAGCTACACTATTTTGGAACTTGGAGAGGAGAGGAACAAGGGAGAAGAAGCTAAGGCCATGCTAAGAGGCAGTTGGAGATGTCTCATGATCATTTGTTCTATTTATTAGATATATTTAGCATGTTTCTTTTAGTGTCTCTTTTGGAATGCCTTCATGTTTTAGTTTTTGATTGACTAACGTTAACATCTTGTGTGTTTTGTTTTGATTGATCAAGAACTAACAATCTTGTGCCATTTAGGAGGGCATCAATCATATTAGTAGTTTTTATCATGTCTTTGACCGCTCGAGCAGGACCTGTAAAACTCAAAAATCTGATTGATAGACAAAATTTTGCAGAAGTAGTGCTCACGTTGTTCTGCAGATACCTGCACTTTGGCGCCTGCGTAGACGTAGAAACGCTTGCGTATGTGCTGCAGGGGGTCTAAAAAGAAAAAAATGGAAAATGCAGAAAATTACAAAATTCAAAAAATGCAAAATATACCTAAGACGGATGCGTTGTTCTTATGGTAGCCGCATTGAAGTGCGTGCACTTGCGCTAAAGCAAGTTAGCACAACCAAAAAAATTAAAATTTTAAAAATTAAAAAACGGGCGGGAGTCTACCAAAGTGCCTATGCTATTCGCAAAGTGCTCACGCTGAAGCGATACTTCCAAAATAAAATAGATAGATGCGAAAACTAATTAATTTTTTTGATTTTTTTTTAATGTTCTTTACTACTAATTCTGGAATAAAAACAGAAGGTGGAAGGGTAGAAGATAGGAGAATGAATGAGATGATGCTACAGGTGGATGCGTTGTTCCTGCGGCGCTCGTGCTAATCTGCAGACCTGCAAAAGGGTGGGTTAAATTTTCAAACTCCAATCCCACACGCTAAAGTGCATGCACGCACACCAAAGTCTGTAGTGCTCGCACTGATCCCATAGCGGTCGCACTAGTTTGCAGTCACTCGCGCTATTCCGACACCTGCGAGCAACAAAAACTCACAAAAACTACAAAAAAGATTAAATTCTAGGGACGTGGGTCCCATAGGGCATGCCAGAATGAAGAGGGGAAAACATAGCAAGGTAAGATTTAATGGTTAGAATCCAAAGAAAGCATAAAACATTAAAAAAACCACTTATACCTTTCTAATTCTACCTTCTCCTTTGGATTGAGCTATGGATGAAGTGGAAGATGTGCCCTTTGATGCTCCACTTGATGTGCTCCTAGCTTGATTGGATGTGGATTTCTCTCATTTTCTCAACAAGATTGGGTTATGGATTTGAGTTTGGGATTATGATGGATTGGATAGATTTGGATTGATGGATTTGAAAGATTATGAGGACATGATAAGGATATGATAGAAGAGCATAGAAGAGAGAATTGACAACATGATAATGCTATAGAGGAAGTGGATCCCTTTGTGAGGAAATGATCCTCCAATTTATAGATTGGAGGAGGCCAATGAAGGGCCAAGATTGATTTGGTTATCGAGGGTTGAGATTGAATTGAAATGGTGGACATGGATCAAGGATGTCTTGCAAAAATAAACGGGAATATAAAATTCCTTGAGAAAAGGGGGGAAAGGAAATTTGAATTTCAAAATGAGGAATTAAAAATTCCAAAATAAAGGATGCATGGAGGGATTCAAAGAAATTTGAATATCTTTGAGAGGCTCAATGTTGATGTGACATGAGTGAGAATTTAAAATTGGAGAATAATGATAAGCATGATTATGACAGATTCTAGAAGGATTAATTAGGTTGAGTGGGATTAGGAAAAATGATTTGTAAGAATCACATGAACAAGTTAATTAATTAAAATTAATTAACTGGGTGGGTTTAGAGGAAATAATTACTGCAGGGAACTTTAGAAGAATAGGGGAATAATTTATTTATTTGATAAATTAATTAATAGTGACAAGATTAATTAAATTGGATTTAATTAATACTGAGAGGAATAAGGATAACACAATTAAATCAATGACTTATGTTGACAAGCTTAAATTAATTAAATATTAATTTTAGGTGTCTACAAATAGTTAATTTGAAAAGATTAATTTATTTAATTCATTGCATGTCCTTCTATTAATTAATTTAATTGAAATTTTTAATTAATTAGTTTGTTATATCCTTTTCTTCTAATCCATTAATTAAATATGTAATATTTAATTATTCCTCTATCTACTATCCTATAGTCTCATTAATTAAATAATTTCTTAATTATTTAATCCTTTTTCCAACTCACCTTTCATCTCCACTTCACTTCTTGTTTGCCAACTCATCCATCATGTGGCTAAATTAATTCAACAAATAAAATAAAATAAAATCATTTATTAGTCACTTATCTCCAACTTCCAAAATAAATGAAATATTGTGTACATACACATATTTCCTAACCTTCTATATTCTCTCCAACATCCCTATATCTTAGGAGGACTTGAGTCTACTTGTCCTCTCATTCCTACATCTTCTCCAACTATCCTATATCCTCTCAAGTCTTCAACTCAATCAAGGTGAGATGAGTGACACTTGTCTTCTCCTTTCCCCTTTCTCTCAACCTTCAACTTCTTGCTCATAGCCATCCAATTTGCAAGATTCAATCATGACCATTGATCTTTGCCACCTAAGCTCATGCACTCAAAAATCTATAAAAAGAGGTCTCTTAAGCCATTTTGAAACTAATAGACTAATAGCTAATCATACAGTCATTCTAGGAGTCTTTATCTTGCATTTGTGAGTTTGAGTTTGAAGCAATTAGCAATTTTAGAATTCTTATCATACCTTAATATCATGTTAGCTTAAATCATTTCCATATGGATATCATAGTATCAGTTAACTATCAGTCCATTATTCATATGCCATCTAGGAAGTTACCAGTGCTTGTCTCAGAGCAAATCATCTGCAACCAAGAACAATGGAGTTAGGACACAATGAGGTGCAAATCATGAAAGGTATAATTTGGTTTATTTCATTTACTTCATGTTACTTTATTGGTTGAAGTTAAGTTTCCTGTAGCTTTCATTTTTATATTTTATGATGGACTAACAAGTTTCAGGACATTTCTTTGGAGTTCAACTTTAACCTCAACATTTTTGGCGCCCACCGTGGGGCTCAAGCCTCGAACTTATCTTTCTAATATCATGTCTTATTCTTGCAAAAATAGTTTAATGCTTTTGTAAATCCGTTTCACACATTTGTGAAATTTGACAATGCTTTTGTTATATAGGTTAGTGCTTTTGTTGCTTAGATTAATGCCCATGTTAAATAAAATAGTGCTTTTAAACATGAATTCATACAATCAAGCAATGGGCTAGCGTTTTCATCGCACAGGTTAACACTTTTGTTGTCTAGGATAGCGCTTTTTCCTTTTATGTTAGCGCTTTTGCTTATTAGGATAATGCTTTTGTTGTTTTAGTGTTTATATCCTATCAATGCTCAAATTTGAATTTTTACAATCTGAAAGCTAACAATCTTTTGCAAGTCCAAATGTCCAAGAACTGAAAATTTGAAAACTACTAACATACATGTGTGCAGGGTTATTTTCAAGTAAATTTTATGCATTTCCTCATATAGTTAATTAGGAGTATTTTGGAAAGTAAAAATATCATATCTTGCTCATCTAGCTTAACTAGGAGGATAATCAACAACATGCAACTTGCATTTGAGTGTTTTCCTTAAAGTAGTTGCACATTTATTCTTAAAAGGCTTAAAATAAACCTTTGTCTTCTATGCTTGTTGAATTAGAAGGCAAGTATGCTCTCACCCTTATACGGTGATCAGAAAACTAGACCTACTTTATTTTATGTGTAATCTCTAGAGGGTCTGCCTTCTCGAGCTACCTTGAGGGGGCTAGTGAGAGGGGAACAAACCAAGTGGAAATAGGCTAATATCGCGTCCTTCTTATCCACTCTAAATAAATTGTGTTTGTGATGAAAGTCATAAACAACATGTGCTAATTAGTTCATACCTACACTATTGTTCCCCATAAACCCTATGAAGCGTAACCTCTATAGGTTGATAAACTTATGTATTTATAGTGTAGAGTGTCGCATGTATGGCCACATGACCGGAAGCCTTTACAGAAAACCACTTGTACTAGTTGCCAAAATCCTTCAATTGTTGGCACAGGAGGTCGAACCTCTGAAGTGGCTCACACACATACAATTCTTAGTAGAGATGTGAATTTTTCCATGGGGAGTTTTCATGGAAACTTGTGCTTGGTTGGCCTGGAGAAGTGAGTGTCAAGGGTGGAGCCAATGGGGTCAAGCATCTAAATATCCGCTCAAAATAGCGTAGCCTTGGGGGAAACCTCATGTGAGATTCAACAATTATTGTCTTGGCCTACCATAGGATTCATGCTTGCTTGTGCATTTTTTTTCAAACATTGTGTCTTTTATGTCTATAACATGCTCAAAATGGTCAAAAAATTGAAAAATCATCTAGAAATGAGCAAAAATCTAACAACTTGCTGGAAAAATTGAAAATCCTTGTAACACAGTCAAAACAACACTTTTGTTTCGCAGAACCACGTATTTGATGTGCAAGACAATGCATTTAAACAACAGTACAATGTTATTATATCATAGGTTCATGCATTTGATCAATGGATTAGCGTTTTTAAACATAAAACCACGCTTTTGTACCATAGTTTTCTACGTTTAGTCCCACAGAGCAGCGCTTTCAAACAATAGAACAATGTAGTTGTCCCATAGGTTAGTGCTTTTGACAAAAAGGTTAGCACAAACATTTTCTCGCATCTGAGACAAAGGGCATTTATGCATATCAGACCAAAATTATAAAACTAGTTTCAGATACCCTTTTTGAGTAGAGTTGTCTTTAAACTTGTTGGTGTAATTAATTATTCATCTTGGATATTATTACACCTTACTAAAGTTTACTTAGGATAATGCATTTCATAGTAGTTTGGGTATGAGACACTTGGGTGTTTGTGCCACATTGGGATAGTGTGTGGAGGAGAATTTCCACCTTTTGTGGTCATGTTGTTACATTCCACATTTGGTGGGTGATCCACCTCATGTGGAATATTATATTGTTTCTCCTACCTATCCATACTTATCCCTACCTACCCTTGTTTCTTATTGAGCCATATGTCATGTTTGTATGCTTACATATCCATATAGCCTTGCCTATATAAGCAGGCTCATATTCATTGTATGTAATGATTGATGATCTAGTTGATCAATATTTTCTTGATAGAATATAGTTTATTCCTATCATCTATTTTGTTCTCTCTTATTTGTGCTTTCCATTGCCTCTAGATCCTGGCAAAATCTCACAAAACTATCATAGACCTTCAAACTAGTCCAATAATCAAGTTTATCAATCAAATAGGCTACTTTCAAAGGCTTCATATGCATACAGTTCACAACAAGTTAGTGATTCAACCATCTTAAGTCCAAAAATTAACATCATTATCAGTTTCTCATCAAGATATATCGAATCCTCTATCACGAAACTTGATCATATCCACCTTTGTTCATTATCTTGGATATATCATTCCTATTTTGAACCTAGGTTATATCAAAATCAAAATTGAACTCACATTGGAATCAAGCAACCTTGTATTAAACCATCATATGCTTATATGACTTTTAAATATCGCCTTAAGAAAAGAAAATCCAGTTCTAAGGCTACTCTGAAGAGGATAAGATTCTTGTATATCAATCGCAAGATCTTGTCAAAACACAGGACATTTCTACATCGTCACTATTTACGTGGTTACGAGAGAGAATTTGACGAAGAACTTTTGCAAGCACGTGCCTTTCAACAACAAGACATTTTATCACAACACACCAATAACATTGGTAAAATCAACAAAGCTTATCTTCCTAAACCAATAATCACTTATTGAGTTTTTTTTAGAAATTCAAAACTTGAGAAGTTTTTGAATCAATCATATTCCAGTTTGGACTAGAGCTCAATACGAGCAATTCAAAAAACAACAAAAACAAATGAAAGAAGATAATTGAATGTTTCAAACTTTTGGATACACATATGTTGATGAAGAGGCAGTCAATAACAACATTAGAGACCTTGAACAAGATGATAAATTTGACAAACTAATGAAAAAGTTATTGGAGAAATAAATAAAAAAATGCCTTCTAATGTTGGCAAAATCAAAAGCTAAATTGCCACAAAACTTTAACATAGAAAGTTTGAAACAAGATGTAAAGACGAGTCACAATCAAAACACAGATGATCCAAATAATGAGAATGTAAATGAAGTAAATCATGAGGAAACAAGAGGAGATAAAACAAGAAAAGACCATGATGGTACAAGAAGAGAGCATGGTGACAGAAGAACTTATGAGGATACAAGGAAAACCCATATGGATAATCCTTTGATAACTCTCGCTCAACAAATGCAAACCTTACAACAAAAAATACAAGATATGCAGAATGGAATGAGTTCCAAGAAATATTCATTGGAGGACATCTGCCCATATCTTTTTGACAAAAGTTTAAATATGATACCATTCCCACAACATTGTGAAATCCCTAAATATAATAAATACGATGGGAAATCTGATCCTCAAGATCACATTAGGGAATTTTGCACTATGAGTATAGAATTTGCACACGATGAAACTTACTTCATGTGTATATTCCATAGGAGTTTAAATGGACAATCAATGGAATGGTTCTCAAGACTACCATCTGGAATTAAACCTTTTGAATAACTTGTGAATAGATTTATCTCACAATACTCCTACAATGTAAGAAATGAGATAACAATGCTAGATTTATGTAATGTCAAGCAAAAGAATGGTGAATCTTTCATGGTCTTTTTACAATGATGGAAACAAATGTTCAATAAATATCCAAGAGATGTAGCTGATCAAGAGAAAATGGAAATATTCATTGACAACCCTATCAGTGAAATGAGTTACCGTCTTAAAATGCAATGTCCTCCTTATTTGCTAAGATGATTGAAAATGGTCTAAAGATAGAAGATGCAATGGTAAAGAAATGAGAGTTAAAATTTTACAACAGATTCTACAACAAAAACAACAACAATAACAATGACAAACCTAAATTTTGGTCAAAGAATAGGAATGCTACCAATGGAGGAAATGACGACAACAATGCTACCAAACAACAACCAATCTTCAACTTATCAAGTCAAGTACCAAACAACAACAATCAAGAGAACAATAAATCCAAGTCTTTCTTCTCCAATCCTCGCAAGAAATTCACAAACATTAGAGAACCATTGGAATCATCTTTGAAAACTCTTCTTGCAAATAAATTAATTACTTTACCAGAAGCAAGGAATTATGAACCTCGAGTCAAACCTAATTGGTGGAATGACAATCATTTTTTCAATTACCATCGAAACAAAGGACACCAAACTAATGATTGTCAAAGATTGAAGCACCTTATTCAATATTTAATCGATAATGGAACTATCACAGTGGATAGTCATAAGATGAACGAATCACATCTAGCATTCAAAACTCCACTTCCAAACTATGAAAAAGGTGAACAATCTAAACCAAAATATGGCAAAGGCAAAGATAAAGTGAACTACGCTTATACGTATGATGATGTGGTAAATGTCATCATCGTTAAAGATAACACACCTTCAGAACCAATCAACATCATTACGAGAAGGAAATTGAAGTTTACATTTTTGGGTATAACAAATGAATCAACATCCACTTCAAGATAATACAACTTGGTGGAGCAATTGCAAAGGATACCTGCTCAAATATCAATTTTGGAGCTCCTAAAATTTTCACCTATTCATAAGGAAATATTGGAGAAAGCTCTAATGGAAACAACAATTTCAAAAGATCAAGATGTGGATCAGTTCCAAAACATAGTGGGACACGTTATAGCTCCTCATTGCTTATCCTTTTCTGAAAATGATGACGCATCCTTGCAAAACCCTCACAATGCTCCCTTACATGTTGAAGTCGCCATTAATAAAACCCGTGTCAAACGTGTACCCATAGATGGTGGAGAAGGCTTAAATATTTGTGAATTAAGTTTAATAAAGGCTTTGGGATATTCGGAAAATGTAGTAGATCCAAAGAAGAAAATAACTATTAAGGATTATGATGAAGAAGAGTGTTCTTATAAAGGAGTTGTGGTGTTACCAATCAAAATAGGACATGTGGAAAGGAATACATTATGCCAGGTTTTAGACTTGAATCTATCTTATAACATTCTTCTGAGAAGACCATGGATTCATTACATGCAAACAATTCCTTCTACATATCACAAGTGTGTAAAGCTCCCTCATAATGGACAAGAAGTCACTAAAGTCGCAGACTCCATTCAATATTGCAATAATCTGAAACCAACACAAGATGCAAGAGTTCCACATAACAGAGAATCAATCTATCCCACCAAATAAATTCAAGAAAAAATATGGGAACCTTTCAGAAAAAGATCAAACTAAATGATGAAGGAATGTGAAAGTATTCTTTACATAGCTTGCCACTTTCACCTAAATCATATGGAAAGCCTACAAATGTTCAACCACGGAGCTCAGAAAAATCAGTAGAAATGTTTGATAGAGCAAGAACACTTGCAAAAGAAACTGAAGACAAAGACATTCTTAGTTGGTTGTACAAAGATGAAAATAGACCTATAGCAACAACTACATAAGTTAATATTTCTATAGAACAATATGGCAATGGTAATAAGATCATGCAAAAAATGAGATATGAAGGAAAATGATCAATTGGTAAGCAACAAGAAGGTATTTTAGAACCTATATGTCCTCAAATAAAATCTAAAGAAGATAAATTGGGACTTGGATATCCTAAATCAAAGCAAAAATCACACAATCATCAACATTCAAGGTGGAGAAAGAAAGTAGTCCCTAAAGAAGAACCATGGCAAGAAAGACTACACCAAGCAGCAAAAATAGTAGCTAACAAAAAGAAACAAGAAGAATATGAGAAACACCAGGAAGAACTTGCAATCAAAAGAGAAGAAGAATCTTGCAAACAAGGTCAAGGAATACAAACACGGGTTGAGCCTAATCAAGACATTCCAGAAGCATTGAAAGAATAGATGACCAAAATCAAAGAATGTTTCTCATCATATAATATTCCTATTAGATATAGTGGTGTAATTCTATAAAATGGTTCAGAGATAGATTCAAATGAATATGAATGGGGTCTAGATCTATCATCTAGTGTATCAAGTGAAGAGAAGGATAACGAACAAGCAACTATTACAAATGAAGACTCATCTTTCACAAAACAAAGAATATAATTGGAAAGAAGACAAGAAGAAATCATAATTCAGAGGAAAGAGGCATATGCAAAACAACAAAAGAAAGAGGATGAAAAAGAACAAGAAGTCCACAAGAAACACAAACAGTTATTGATCAATCATCAGAAGATCGACAAAATAACGGATCTCTATCAAAAGTTGAGAAATAAATACAAAGGTATGGAAGAACCATGGAAGAACTAATAGATAGTCAAGCAAGATTGACTATTAGTCTAGAAGAAGTTGAGTTCGAGAGAAGACAAAAGATAACAAAAGAATCCTCTATGTCACGTGCACGAGTATGCCAACTTCAAGATACTGAAATTAATTAAGAAGGAACTTGTAGTATCAAAGATGTATGTGTTGATATAATCCATCTGTTTGAGGGAGAAATGTCAGATGATGAATCACATGATTGTGAATCACAAAATACCAATCCTAATTTCATTAGAGCTGATTGGAGAGAACTTGGGAGAGACAATCCTCAAGAGAGTTCTATCTATGACATTACCTACTCTACGCCAAACTATGACTATTACATCATGAACCTTGAAACACCTAACAATCAAGATGACTATGACTTACCCCTACCTCATCCAAAACTGATTGATTGGGATAACCTAGAAAACCCTGAATTGGATGTCTTTTCCAATGATCATGATTTAGTCGTATATCTTAATATTGTCGAGCCCATAACACCTAATAAATCATCCATCGGGGAATCGAGTAAAACTTCTTGCAGTCAGGAGAATGCCAAACTTTCCAATCACAAAACTAAAATAGAACAAGGAAAAAGACCTAGTGTTGAAAACCATTTCATGGCAACACTAGATCAGTCAAGAGGAAAAATAAAGGACGTAGCTGACGATGAAAACCTCTTTGAGGCACCAAAAGATAGAAAGTTTGACATCCTCCCTACATATTTTCAGGAGAGATCTTCTATTTTAATAGAGCCAACATAAGCAATAAACATTAGCATAACAAAGGATCCTAAGGTCCTTCATCTTGCTGCATCATTATCAGATGAAGAGAGGAAAGAATACATAGAATTCTTCAACCAAAGATAGATAAATTTTGCTTGGTCTTATGCAGACATGCAAGGACTTGACCCAAATCTTATCATGCATCATCTCAATGAGGATCCAAAAGCAAAACTAGTTAAACAAAAGCTAAGGAAGATGCATCCACACATCGCTCTCCTTGTAAAAGCAGAGCTAAAGAAACTATTGGATGTGGGTTTCATAAGACTCGTTGCCTATCCAGAATGGGTCTCTAGTATTATGCCAATGTCAAAGCGAGATAAAAGCATAAGAGTCTGCACTAACTTCAGGGATTTGAACAAAGCACATCCCAAAGATGATTTCCCACTGACCAACATTGATATAATTGTAGATTTATCAGCATGAAATGAAATGTTTTCATTAATGGATGGATTATTAGGGTACAATCAAATAAGAATCACCCCTGAAGGTCAAGAAAAGACAACATTCACCTATGCATGGGGTACTTACTGTTGGAATGTTATGCCATTTGGGCTTAAGAATGCAGGAGCAACTTATCAGAGATCCATGACAATAATTTTCCATGATACGATGCATACATTTATGGAAGATTATGTAGATGACATACTTGAAAAATATCATACAAGGAAAGAACATTTGAACATCTTGGGCAAGATCTTTGACAGGCGTGAACAATATCAGTTAAGATTGAATCCCAAAAAATGTGCATTTGGAGTAACCTCTGGAAAACTTCTTGGGTACTTTATATCAGCTCGTGGAATTGAAGTAGATATAGAAAAGATCAAAGCTATCATGGAAATGGAGTCACCTAGGAACATAAGTCGATTGTGTTCTCTACAAGGGAGATTGTAATCAATCAAAAGATTTGTCTCTCAATTAGCAGATAGATTTCATCCATTCACTCATCTTTTACACAAGAATGTTCCATTCAAATGGGATTAGAAGTGTGAAGAATATTTTATGCAAATCAAAGAATAATTGATGAATCCTCTAGTACTTGTATCACCAATCAAAGGGAAACCATTGTTACTTTACATCTTAGCAACAAATGTATCACTAGGAGCTCTTTTAGTACAACATGATGAAGAAGGGAGAGAAAGAGTAGTGTATTACATCAATAGAACACTTGTAGGCTCTGAATTGAACTATACATTAGTTGAAAAGACATGCCTAGCAGTTGTATTCGCAACTCAAAAATTGCAACATTATATGATAACTCATTCTGTAAAACTGATAGCAAAAATAGATCCACTAAAGTATTTGCTCAGCAAGTCAACTTTGACAGGCAGACTGGCGAAATGGGTTATGGTACTAAGTGAGTTTGATGTAGAATATGTTGATCGAAAAGCTATCAAAGGATAGGTTATTGCTGATCAATTGGCTAAAGCGCCCTTACAAGATGACATACCATTGCACATTGAATTGCCTGATGCAAACATTCTGACAATAAGCACAAAAAATTGGGAGCTGTACTTTGATGGCTCCTATACACAATATGGATCAAGCGCTAGAATTTTGTTCATCACACCTCAGGGATACACTATAGAATATGAAGCATTGACTATTGAGCTCATTTAATGGAACATTAAGGAATTGCATGTTTATGGTGATTCACAACTTATAATAAACCAAATACATGATGATTATCAAACTAAGGATGACAATATCATGCCTTACAAACAGTTGTTTGAAGAGTTTAAAGAACATTTTGAAGAAATATCATTCACTCAAATCCTAATAAGTGAGAACAAAGCAGCAGATGCAATGGCTACAATAGCATCTCTTTTGCAGAATAAGGAGAATCAACAACGTTATGAATTCCTAGTGGAAGATATCTTGAATCCTACCATTGAATCCCAGAATACCCACATGACTTTCCATATATATGGAACCAATCAATCCTTATACGACCAAACTTATCAATACTTAAAAGAGAATATTCTTCCTCTTGACCTATCCCGCAATCAGAGAAGAAATTTTATCTGTCAGTCATCCCACTATACTATCATTGTTGATACCTTATATAGGTGAGGTCTAGATAGAACTTTATTAAGATGTCTCGAACAAGAAGAATCTAAGAAATTTCTTAACGAAGTTCACGCAAGTATTTGTGGCACACACTCAAGTGGATTAACGCTGGCTAAGAAACTTATTCATTTGGGTTACTATTGGCCTACTATGGAGAGAGATTCATTTACATATGCCAAGAAATGCAAACAATGTCAGATCCATGGGAATCTCATCCATGCACTAGCACACGAATTGCATCATATGGCAGGTTCATGGCGATTCTCCCAATGAGGTCTTGATTTGGTAGGTAAGATAAACCCTTCATCCTCTAATGGACACAAGTTCATTCTGACTACTACTAAGTATTTCACTAAGTGGATTGAAGTAGTGCCTTTGATGAAAGTGACAGGAATTTTTTTTTATCATCATTCATCTCGAATTATATAATATGTCACTATGGAGTCCCTATGACCATTAGTAATGATAATGAAAGACTATTTAAAAATCAAGATGTGAAGGAACTATGTGAGGGATTTCATATTCAACATAGGTTCTCTACTCCATATTATCCATTGGGAAATGGTCAAGTTGAGGCGTCAAATAAAACAATCTTCAAAATCCTGAAGAAAATATTTAATGAAGTTGGTAAAGACTAGCACATTCAGCTAAATCGTTCTCTTTAGGCATACCGAACCAGCATTCGCACACCAACGAGGGCAACTCCATATTGCTTAGTATATGGATTAGAAGCCATATTACCGGTAGAAGTAGAGATACCTTCTCTACGAGTGTCCTTGAAAGGTCTTATACCAGAAGAAGAACAACGAGTCTTTAGACTTCAAGAAATTCAATTGATTCAAGAACGTCACCAAAATACTATAGATCATTTAAAGGCATATCAACAGAGAATGGTGAGAAGTTATAATCACAGAGTTAAGCCATGCATTTTTTAGATTGAAGATCTAGTTCCAAGGGAGAATTCGAGAAATCAGCAAGACCGAGAAAAGAAGGGAAAGTTTGAACCAAACTGGTTAGGTCCTTTTGTTATAGTAGCAACATATGACTCAGGAGCATACAAGTTATCTACCCCTGAAGTTGATTAGTTTGATGAGCCCATCAATCCCACCCATCTCAAGAATTTCTATGCTTGAGATAGAAAGTCTTGAAGAAATCAGTAAAAATCAGAAAAACAAAAAATCCCTTAAAAACATAAAACAACGAAAACAAAACAAAAAAATCAAATATGGAAAAAATGCAATAAATTTAAATAGTGAAAACTTGGTAAACAGACACTATCTAAAAGTGGGTTCTTCCATCTATGAGATCACTTTGCGCATCTATCCATCCTATCCCATCTATCCTTCTTATCACATCTATTGATTCCATCTATCCTAGCCCTTCCATTTATCTTTCACATCCATTGCTCTGAACCATTAGCAAGAAATATGCAACTTACTAACAATTATCAATATTTGACATACTTAGTGTAGTCACTATCTTGGATTTTATCGATCATATCTGCATCGTGTCCTACCATGGATTTTGGATCATCCTTTCGTACATCCGTAATTAAGTTTGTTGCCGCTGGGGGCAAAATCCTAATTTCTTTTGCTAAGTTGATCTTTTAAATATTTAAAAATCCAAAACATTCGAAAAACTTAGAAAAAAACCAAAACACCTAGGGTTTTGAAACAAATAACGAGCAACAGAGCAATGAAGATCAAGGCATTTTGTAACAACTGAATTGTGAAACTCAGAAAATAAAGAATCAACTAGCAAGTAATAAAGGATTATCAAGGATTATTGATCAAGATGTTTATATCAGTTAATGACCATGAGAACATGTGAATGAAATACAAGATTCAGTGTTTATATCTTGATTTATTGCTAACCATGTACTTTATGCGACTCAAGGATGTCTATGACTAGAGAAGCTATGATGGGGCATGGTTATTTTCTTTGTTTGTTGTTTGTGGTTTATCTCTTATTAAGGTATGTACTTGTCTAAGGATATGATTGACAAAAGATCAATGAGGACGTTCAAAGTCATGCATGTAAGGGGATAATCCTTGTTTGTTCTGCAAGAAATACTCAAGTCAACTTGATTCATCATATCAAGTTGTTTATGTAAACTTGCTATATCAAAATCCATGTAAGAAATACTCAGGTTAGCTTGAATCATTATGTCAAGTTGCTTGTATTTTCTTACAACATTTTTAAAGCTCAATGATGAAATCAAGCACTGTTATAAGACAACATATGAAGAATGAAAGTATCATTTTAGTTAGATCATTTTAGATTAGCTCATTATTCATCTACATTATAAGCACTCATTGTTAGTTGCATTATAAGCATTTCATTCCATTTAGAGATCAACGGTCATAAATAAAGATTGAGTATACTTGGACAAACAAAAATAATTTGCATTTGATCATTGTAGGTTTATTCATCTTTAGAATCATTTACGTTATTATCATTCATTTCATTTAGTTGCATTCAATCATTGCATTAGTTTGCATTTCATTAATTAAATTTCATAATCATGTAGTATATCATCATTATTATTTGCATTTGGTTCATTATAATTTTAGTTCATTTTTATCCATTAAGGTCATTTAGTTGCATCTTTGCACTTAGATTCATTTATAATCATAAGCATTACATATAAGCATCCATAATATAAGTTGGATCAAGCATAGCATTCATAATCATCATTTGCATTTTAAATAATCAAACTTGAAATCAAATACATTTCATATAGATCATTTTCTTTCAAATCATTATATGCATACACATTAAAAATATAAAAAAATCAACATTCATTTGCATGCGTAATCATTAGAAGCATTCTCATATAGATCATTGCATTTGCATCATTTAAGTAACACATTATAGATTTAATTTCATTTGCATCCATTATCGTCAAAATAAAAAATCAAATGCATTTTCATTTCATCATCATTGCATCATGAAAATAAAGGAAAGAAAAGATCATCATAACATCATCCATCACTGCATATATATACTATATGTAATCAATGCATATAGATCATAATCATATAGAGTAACATGCATAATAAATCATGAATCATTAGCATCATATAGGGTTCATGTCTGCATATCATCATAAAACAATAAACAGTCCAAGTATACAATGATATCAAAGAAATAATCAATAAAATACAATGTCCCATGATACAAATCAATGTCTCATATCAATATGTCAACTAGGACGAAGAGCACCACCCTTTTCAGATGTTGTAGGCCTCGCTGATCTTTCTACTCCCCCCTGGATGAATCAATACATATAGATCCTCTTGCAACATGATGTCAACAAAATGTCAGTTCTTGATCCAATCAATCGCTTTGATCAATCAATCAGCGATCCTATTCGCTCACTTGAGATTTCTATCAATCATTTTGATCACATATTAGTGATGTTAATTAATCATGAGTTTATGCATCTAGTCTATCCAATATTGAGTTTACATCATTGATGTTCATCAATCATGAAGTCAATCAAACTCTATCCTATCAAATCATCAAAGCTTCGAGTTTATATCATTGACCCTCATCGATCACGAGGTCAATCAAACTCTATCAATCATCAAATCAAGCAGAATGTCAAAGTAATCAAAGAGCAAACATTTCCATCAACCAAAGTTGTATAAATTTAAATCAGTTATCGTGAGATTAATCTTTTATACAAATTTTTCAATAATTTCATGATCAATCTCCTGAGGGGGTATACAATCAGGATTTTTATCTTTATCAAGCACATTATCGAGACTTGATTTAATCTTTGAAACAATGTTGTCTCGATATTATTTCAAAGAAGGGCAAAATGTATACACATAAAATTGGCTATGAGTAATTAAATAAATATTTTATATTTATTTAATAACTATTCTTCTATTAAATAGTTAATTTGAAAAGATTAATTTATTTAATTCATTTCATGTCCTTCTATTAATTAATTTAATTGAAACATTTTATTAATTAATTTGTTATATCCTTTTCTTCTAATCAATTAATTAAATATGTAATATTTAATTATTCCTCTATCTACTATCCTATAGTCTCATTAATTATATAATTTCTTAATTATTTAATCCCTTTTCCAACTCACCTTTCATCCCCACTTCACTTCTTCTTTGCCAACTCATCCATCATGTGGCTACATTAATTCAACAAAATAAAATCATTTACTAGTCACTTATCTCCAACTTCCAAAATAAATGAAATATTGTGTACGTACACATATTTCCTAGCCTTCTTCTATATTCTCTCCAACATCTCTATATCTTAGAAGGACTTGAGTCCACTTGTCCTCTTAGTCCTACATCTTCTCCAACTATCCTATATCCTCTCAAGTCTTCAACTCAATCAAGGTGAGATGAGTGACACTTGTCTTCTCCTCCCCCCTTTCTCTCAACCATCAACTTCTTGCTCATAGCCATCCAATTTGCAAGATTTGATCATGACCGTTGATCTCTGCCACCTAAGCTCATACACTCAAAAATCTATAAAAAGAGGTCTCCTAAGACATTTTGAAACTAATAGACTAATAGCTAATCATATAATCATTCTAGGAGTCTTTATCTTGCATCAATAAGTTTGAGTTTGAAGCAATTAGTAATTTTAGAATTCTTATCATAGCTTAATATCATGTTAGCTTAAATCATTTGCATATGCATATCATAGTATCAGTTATCTCAAATCATCTGCAACCAGGAACAGTGGAGTTAGGACACAATGAGGTGTAAATCATGAAAGGTATAATTTTGTTTATTTCATTTACTTCATGTTACTTCATTGGTTGAAGTTAAGTTTCATGTAGCTTTCATTTTTATATTTTATTATAAAATAACAAGTTTTAGGACATTTCTTTGGAGTTCAACTTTAACCTCAACAGATAGTAATCAAAGCATAAGCATATATAACAACACGAGTTTAAAAAAATGAGAAGGGTATGAACATCAAAGAAACAAAAGAAAGAACATTTCCTTAAGATCGTAAAACAATGAGAAAGGGTTTAACAAACAAAGATTGTAAAACATTAAGGATGTGAGACAAACAAAGATTGAAAAACAACAAGGATATGAGACAATAAGACTTTAAGAAACTAAATAAAGCATGAGGATGGAAAACAGTAGGTGTTTTGAAAACTAAGAAGGATACGAACATCAAAGAAACAAAAGAACATTTCCTTAAGATCATAAAACAATGAGAAAGGGTTTAACAAACAAAGATTGTAAAACATTAAGGATGTGAGACAAACAAAGATTGAAAAACAACAAGGATATGAGACAATAAGACTTTAAGAAACCAAATAAAGCATGAGGATGGAAAACAGTAGGTGTTTTGAAAACTAAGAAGGATACGAACATCAAAGAAACAAAAGAACATTTCCTTAAGACCGTAAAGTGGTAAGAAAGGGTTTAACAAACTAAAACATATAAAATGGAACAAGAATAATACCTAGAACAAATATATGTCTTATTCCTCTTTGATCCATGTTGTGTCTTATTGCTCCTCTTTGATGGTTGTTGTGTCTTCTTTGTGACTCGAATGAGATGATTTCATGTTTATTTATATTTGTGAATCATATTATTTGTTGTTATGGCCTTCCACTTTGAATTTTGAATTTCCATTGATTTTGCAATGCCAATTTCTTTTCACCATTTATTTATGAGTTGATTGCTCTTCAATAGAAAATGGTGGCCTTACATGTTTTTTACGGTGGATGCATATGGGAATGGTGTTGATATGACCATTAGGTGTGCGATGAAGTGACCACTACCTGTGCGGTTGAGCTGGACATGTGGGACAAAGGGTGCAATAAGATGTTAACTTGGTCATGTGTTAGTAGGCACATGTGGTCTTACTAGTTGTATTACGTTACCTATGATGATCCTATTTTGAGTCCATGGACTTTCATGTGGTAGTAAACTGTTGTTATGGTGATTTATTAGTAGGGTGGTGAGGCTCAGTAAATTGTTGTTGTTTTGGTTGATTTTGGTTTACGTGGACATATATATTTTGAACATATGGCCCAGTAATGGACACGGTAGAATATATCAGTGATATGGACAAATGTAAATTGATCTAATCCCACTTCTTTGACCACTAGCTTTTATACTCAATGTTCTACACACTCATACACATACACATATATAGATATAGGTATAGATATACATATACATATAACAAATATTTATCAAAATGTGTACAAATTATATGTATTTTTTAATTGACTCGAAAATGTGTAACTTTTTAATATAAACCTACATGTATTGGATGATCAAGTGCACCCCTGTGGACCCCTAACCACCCCAATACCATCCTGCACGTATTGACTCGAGATACACTAAGGAAAGTTCATGGCTCCATTAAAGCACCACGTGTTAACAAATTTAGTGCACAAGTTTCCAAAATTATCAAAACTGTCAGAATTCGGGCCACATACAACGTACCGCGATTCTGCAAGCACTGGCCGGCCCCGCAGCTCACGACAACTTCTAATGAATTTGAGTATCTTAAAGCAGCCCTTGACCATATTCCAAGATCCAACAGTACCTAGCTGCCATCAGAAGAGAGCATTTGATACTGGTTAAGGTGCATGGCTACTTCCAGGACATTGCCATTGCTTTTGAAAAGAGCCCATCTTGCTGGGCCAAATGCTATTCAGGGCAAGCCCTAGGGTAGGGCAAAAGAGGGCATCTGATACTGTTAAACTCCTTCTGGGAAAAGACGGATTTTAAGATTCTCGTCCTCCATTAACATGCAGATGCAGGCAAAGTGGCCGCGTGTTGCCCGCGCATCTACACACTACCCTGCTGCGCTTTATAGGTCGAATCGGGCGTCATTTTCTTCATCATCATTTTCTCCTTCATCATTTTCTTTGTCACTTAAACGCCAAAGAGACGGGGTACCTTTAATTGGACGGCTCAATGAAAAGATTTCGCCGGTTTGGAGAAGTGGAAAGGGCTCTGGGTTATTCAAATCTGGGGTTGGAGGTGGAATAGGAATTGGCGCGCCGGTGGATGACTGTGAGGAAATCAGTGTGAATCGAAAGCTCAAAATTGGGTTGTATTTTGGGACATGGTGGGCTTTGGGTGTAGCTTTCAATATTTACAACAAGAAAGTTCTCAATGTGTTCCCTTTTCCCTTGTTAACTTCTACGCTGTCTTTGGTCGCCGGATCTTTGATCATGCTCTTCTCTTGGGCTACCAGAATTGCAGATTTTCCCCACACTGATGCCGATTTCTGGATTGGGCTGGCACCTGTAAGATGTTTTTGCTTATTAAATGCATGACGTTTTCTCATTTTATGATAGATTTAAATTGATGATTTTTAGATTTGATTCTATATATGAATTTGTTCATCAACGTTTAAGATCATTTTTTTTCTTATTCTGACGAGTTCCATGATCTGAAATGTTTAAAAAATTCAGACAATCAAATTTAAAAATCATTAATTAAAATATTTTTGTTTTTTTAATTTGAGGAAGCTGCTTTTTCTGTTTTTTGTTATTGAGATGCCATGGTCTGTTTATGATCAGGTAGCGGTGGCTCATGGTATAGGACAGGTTGGAACCACTGTTTGCATGTCCAAGAATGACGTGTCCTTTACCCATGTAATTAAAAGTGCAGAGCCAGCATTCAGTGTGGTGTTTTCCCAGCTCTTCATGGGAGAAACTGGGTTTTCATTACCCCTCTACATGTCTCTGCTACCCATCATAGGAGGCTGCTCATTGGCTGCTGCCACCCAACTTAATTTTAATATGATAGGTAATTGTTTACAATTGTTTTTCAATGTTTCTGGTTCTGTTCCATGATGTAATTCAGACAATTTTCTATCATATTTTGATTGTGAGGACCGTCAATGGCGGGTCCAACTTTCAATTTCATCTTTTTTGAGATGGTGAGTGGGCTCTTTTCTCTTTTATTAAAAAGGCCAGAATCAATATTTGGTGGGACTCATGAAGTCAAGTCTCAATAGACACATCATTTTGTTATTAAAAAAGTGGGCCCTTCAAAATGTTTTATAAGTTATAACAGGCAATGTCACGCCCTTGGCTTATATGAGATAAATCCAAGAGAATTGTAACTATAATTTATGTGCTTTCTATTTACCATCCTTTCTACCTCTAATGGCTAGAATGCTTCTTATTAAGAATAAGAGATCATATGTTTGAATTGCAAACATTTTAACCTTTGGTCCTTTAACAAGGTTAATTGTAAGAGCTCACAGTGAAATAACACCTAACACCATGGAACTCTGTTGCAGGATTTGTGGGTGCCATGATTTCAAACATGGCCTTTGTGATGAGGAACAACTTGGCCAAAAAGACCATGAAAGGGAAGGGTGTGAGCGGAATGAATTACTATGCATGTCTGACCATATTTTCCTTGGTACTCTTGATTCCCTTTGCATACATTGTAGAAGGGCCCCACAAATGGATTCAGGGCTGGCAAACTGCCCTTCAAACAGTATCACCCAATCAGTTGTTATGGTGAGTTTGATATCATATTTGTTGGGTTATTTAATTTTTTTAATACAAAATTGCTTTATCTCATCAACTTTTTATCCAAATTTGTTGGGTTATTAATTTTTTTAATACTAAATTTGTGAGGTTATTAACAATCTCTTATATATGATTTGCAATGCAGGTGGGTGGTGGCACAAAGTGTATTTTATCACTTGTATAATCAGGTTTCATACATGTCATTGGATGAAATCTCTCCACTAACTTTTAGCATTGGAAATACAATGAAAAGAGTTGCAATAATTGCATCCTCTATAATAATATTTCAAACTCCAGTCAAGCCCTTAAATGCTTTGGGAGCATCCATTGCCATCCTAGGCACATTCTTTTATTCGCAATTACGAAGTTAGATGTACAATATTAACTTTGTACTTCATTTTATTCAAGATGAGATTTATTGGTTTTTTGCATTACACATTCAGTCCTTAAAATGACCTTTTTGTAGTTGCGCTCCATGCTACCCTTCAAACAGTGAGTTTAATGGGCAAGCAACACTGTTGCCAAAGATGTTTGTAACGCTGATGCTCCGTTCGGCGCTGTTCCTTGCTCTTTTTCTTTTCGGGCTAGGTTGTAAACTTTGTTGCTTGGTCATGGAGCTGTTGTAGCTGTTCTTACTAAATTTGATGATTGATTCTATTTTTAAGTAACTTTTGTCATGGTATGTTATTCTTGGTGTGAGAAATACTTAATTCTAGTAGGTAATGTCCATACTAAATAGTCCATTGGCTAATTATGATAGAAGCAATTTGTAACCATTAGAATTCCAACATTCAAAATGGCTTCTTTCCAATCATGATTAAATATAGCAGAAAATCCCAAAATGGCTTCTTTTCAAGAGGTAGTTTGCAATCTAATATTTCTAGACCTGAGTATTAAAATCAGCTGTAGATTTCCAAACTCGAAGTTAAATCTACATTTCATTTACAATTTAGCCGAGGAGTGGGGGGCCAACTACAAATATACACCCTCTTCAAGGAATGTGATTGAAATGGCTAAAAGACAGCCATTGCCAATCTTTCAATCCCTTGAAGTGCATAACTTCATTGTCAGTTCAATAGACACTACAGACTGAATAAAAATCACATACTTGTACTTATTATTCAGCCCATAATCTGCTTTCTAGCAATTATCATCATGTAATTGATGTTCCAAGGCTTTACTCTCACACACTATTTCGGGTGGCTTTTCTTTTTCGCAGTTCCGTAGGTCTATGCAATGTAATTTTTCTGATACAATACATGATATATATTCTCTTTGCTATTAGCAGCGATATTGTACTTATGCGAGCAGTCTTATATTTGCTCTTGTTAGTAAATAACAACAACCTGCCAGTTGTTTTCTCTATGTAATTATTTTAGCTTGGTTTTAATATAAATTTTTTTTTCCCAAACTAGGTCCTAGATTAATTTAAATAAAATGAGATAGAAACATACAACTACTAATTGTAAATGAGCAGTGATTAAAAAAGTTCTTAGCAACTTCAAACATAGTTTTTAGCTTTTTGATTTGATTAATTATTATAGCTTTTGTAGCAGAGATCTAGAATGATATTGTAATAATGCATAGATGGTAGAGATAGAATGATGCTACTATGTTTAGCATCTAGCATAAAATATGCCTATATCTAGTAACTGCATTTTTTTTGAGGTTGCCTTGGCCTCGATATTTGTGAACTGGTAGATGTACTTGTGCTTGAGACAATGGGATGTTACAAAGCATTTTGGAGGTGTGATGTAAGTGTAGGCAATTATAAAGATTCCTTAATACTAAGTTAGAGCCACAGATTGAAAACATGCAAGACAAAGATGCAAAATGGTTACAATAATGTATAATATGTTGATGTTGATGGAGGTTTAATGATCTATTTGAACATGTTTGTAATTTCTTTTTAATTGTTGTTTTTTTCATTCAACAATCTATGATCACTAATGACCTAGGGCTTGTCCCTATATATAAGATCTTGGGTGCCTAAATTGAATTGTTCTATCATTCAAGCTTATAAGCAATAGTCAATTTCTTAAAATTGTTAGCCCAAGAGTAGAAGATTTAAATTTTTTGAAAAGGTGGGAGAGGTCACATGCTTTGATCCATCCAAAGGATAGGTAATATCCATGAACTTGTCTAGGAGGGGGGAATCTCAATAAATCGGACTAGTCTAGTTCTTGTAAATGCTTAAATCTAAATGAGCCTTTATGACAAGTTGGATGATGACTAAAATCTAGCATATGAGCCTATGTGGCATAAAAAATAAAAAATAGTTTTCAATTGATATATGCAAGATAAAATGATTGTGTTAGCCTCTTAAGGCTTACCATGGTTGAGATGGTCCAACTCCCTGGTCTCACTCTACGACTAAGCTCATGCCATATCTAAATCAAAGACATGATGTATTTGAGATGTCTTTGATTTAGATATGGCATGAGCTTAGTCGTAGAGCGAGACTAGGGAGTTGGACCATCTCAACCATGGTGTGCCTGCATATGTATATAGTTTTGTTTATAGGTGGAAAGCTTGAGGTTCAATGTCGAACTTGGTTGCTCCAATACCATATGTAATATTCCATTAATTCTATACTTAAAGAAAATAAATTGTGATCTATATTAAGATTAAAAATTGAGCATTTCAAAATAAAACATAACTACTTTAGTTGAAGGAGAAAACTAACTAAATGTTCTTTAACATAATAAGAATCTAACTAATTTATCTAAAAGGAAGATAATCTTTTAACGATAAAAAACATTGAACAAATATTATTAAGCTAATCAATATGAGAAAGGAATTCAAATGGCAAGTTTCATTTTTGAGGGAAGAGATGAAGGTTCAGAGGTTACAATTCATTTAACTTTCCAACTGAAACTTTTTGTATCAAGCCTCGACATAGTTTGGAATAGAGAGAGCATCATCAAGGGCTTCTCCTTTCAATCGTAGACTTGCTAGTCTCCCATGCCCCTTCCAATTGGAAGAGACCCAACCCCTCGTGAGGGTGCATTCTAAGGATTGGGTCTCTTTTACATCTGGCCATCTGATCTTGGTGTTCAAAACCTACACGCAACTAGCCAGTCACACACTATAGGTAACCCCTAACTACTATGACCATCTGACTAGTAGGTGTATCTAGTTCATGTGATCTAACAATCACTTAGATAAAGCATCAACATCTTGGCCAAGGTTTTAACATTGCAAGCACCAATGCGTTGTTAGTGTTCACCTCCCTTGCTCGACTTGTACATCCAATTCTTGAGCTCAACAAACTCACTAGTTACCAACCATCTAAACAAGCCATCTGCTTAATGTGTACTAACAATAATGGTTATTAACGACCATCATATGATAAATAGCATACACTTGAGCCAACTAACTCACTGGTTTACTAACCAACTATCTAGTGAACTACTTAATGTCTACTAAGAATAACGGTCATAAATGACCATCATAAGATAATTAACATACACTTGAGTCAATTGATTCATTGGTTACAAAACTTCTAGGTTTAGCTGATCCAATTTGTTACATAACAGTCTTATGTCCACTGACATTAACGGTTTACAAGGACCTTCATGGGATTGTGACATAACCTAACAAGCCAACTACTACAAATCCCCTATCTTCAACAAGCTTCAACTGTCATCATGGAATTAAACCTAATACAACATAGGTTCCCTTATTTAGCTAAATTAACACATCATATTATGACTCAACAAAAAATATGGTTCTAATTAATTTTTTTGTCTTTGTATATTCCCAAAAGTATGCATCTAATTAATGATAAGAATCCTTCTTCAAGTCTTGCAACCATGGAGACTGGTTATAATCTGATTATAACTGATGTGCATTGATTCCAAGATGAACCATATTCGGTTGAACTATGAGTTAAGTGTGAAAAACAAATAAACATAGAATAGCTGCAATACTCGGCTATTATGCCCTCGTGGGCTAGCAATCATATTCTATAGTGAATGCTCTGAGGTTGCTACTCAACCATACTATGCACAAGATATGAATGCAGTATTCAATTTTCTTATGAATAAGGTAAGACAGTGTATTCGATGAAAAGTAACAAAATATCGTCATGATTTATATCTGTGAATAAATTTATCTTCCTTAATTTCAAGACTTGATAATGAATGAGTAAATCATTTAGGCTCTACAATTTATCTTAACAAGAAAGATCATGAACATGCAATAGCTATACATCGGCTACTCAAGGCGGAATTTACACAACTATGCAAGACAGAATAATCACAATTAGGCATGATAGTATGTTCACAGCTATCAGAACAAGATTCTTTTCAATTCATTTTACTTTTTCTTTTAATGAGTAATATTTCCACAGTCAATTAGTGATACACGATTAACCTCTGCATTTCAGTCGGATATGAAATAGATACATACCTGATGTGAGAGGAAACGAGGTAGGAAATGCCCCTCAAGTACAACATTTGCATGACTATGATAGAAGAGAATCTGGAACAATCTTTGTTTCCTCCTTCTTTTCCCACTATTAAAAGTTCACATTTGCAAAGGAAAAACAATTGATTATATTATATATATTCGCCAAAATAGTACAATGGTAAGCCTGAGGCTATAATCTACTCCTTTCTCTAAATTTCCTCCATATATTAAAGCTCCCTCCTTTCTATGAGAGTATACGTTATCACCAAGCGTCGTGACTTTTCAACATATAACTGTCAACTAACACTTTTGTTTTGAACATTACTTCGACTAGGTATTTTCTCCCTTCATCGAAATGCTGTATTCGGTCACTGTGGTTGTCTCCTCACCAATACCTATCTGATATCCATAGGGTTTTTATGTCGAAGAAACCTTGGGCTTTGGTGACCTCCTTTATTTTTCCACCGAAATATCTCTTCCATTGATATCACTATGCCTCGTCGATGAATGGATCTATTGTCTCACCGAAGCCTTTCTTTATCCTCTCTTGTCATCTTCCACCAATAAAGTTATATCGGCGAAACAACGCATATTGGAGACATGCCTTTTAGCCTCCTCGAAACCTATTTCCTCATCGATACATATCTGATGTCCATCGGGTTTCATGTCGAAGAAACCTTGGGCTTCAATAACTTCCTTTATCCTCCCATCGAAACACTTTTTCTATCGACATCACTACACTCCTTCGATAAATGGGTCTATTGTTTCATTGAGGCCATCTTTCTTTTGATGATTTGCTTCCACTATCATCTTTCATCAATGAGCTCATTAGTAATCTTCCTCGATAAAGTTGCATCGGTAAAACCACACATATCAATAACATGCCTTTTAGCCTCCTCGAAACTCATATCCTTATTGATATCTTTTATCGATGTAGCTTCTTTCTGTTTGATCGATATCATTCTTTTGATAAGAACGCTTCTTTCGGTAAGTTTCCTTCATGTTGCGCCGATGGTATCATTTCCTCGGAAGTCTTTTCTCATTGATGAAAACTGTCTCTGTTTTCTTCGATATCCTCTTTCAGTGGAATCATTGCTTTCGATGAGTCCATTTTAGAGTTCATCGGTGTTACCTTTCCTTCGATACCCTTTTTATATCAATGAGACTTCGCTGGGTCTCATCGATACTATTTGAATTTTGGATATTTCGATAGAATTCTATTAGACTTGTTAGATAACTTATGGGTTATTACGGTATCAATGAAAATGATGATTTCTTCCAAAGATAGATGGCTTCTATGATTTCTTTCAAAGATAGATGGCTCGAGAGTCAAATTCAAAAGACAAGGACATCATATGATCATTGAGCAGTGATCTGCAATGCAAATTATAGCAAGGTATTGTGACTATAAGATAGAAACCATCCTAGGAGCCTCCAATATATCAAAAGTTGAGAAAGTAGCAAGCTTACTGTACAAAGACAGTGATCACTATAAAGTTGCAGTCAAGTTCAAAGCATTGAGATGGCTCGAGAGTCAAATTCAAAAGACAAGGACATCATATGATCATTGAGCAGTGATCTGCAATGCAAATTATAGCAAGGTATTGTGACTATAAGATAGAAACCATCCTAGGAGCCTCCAATATATCAAAAGTTGAGAAAGTAGCAAGCTTATTGTACAAAAACAGTGATCACTATAAAGTTGCAGTCAAGTTCAAAGCATTGATTTGTGGGAACAAAGGGTTTCGTATGGGGATAGAGCAGTCTCATGAAATATGATGACAATCATAATCATAATCTAAAGAGTAGTCAAATCTTCAAGATAGATTGGTGATAGTGCAATCATTCATTAATTGTTTTGGACATTTCAAGCTATGTTTTCCTAATAGATGGTCAAGTATAGAACAACAACACTCAGAAAATACAGTCTAGAGAGATTGCAGTCTACAGTAAAGCTAGTAGGTAGTCATACCTAGTACCAAATAAAATGATAGTAATCAAGTCTACTGAGTAAAAAAGAGCAGGGTATAAGTTTCTAAAAGGTCTTTTCAAACCTTAACAACAAATAACACGTTATTGTTGCAGCATTGTCAAAACTTGACAAGAACAACACCTTATAACCTCAAGAAGCATAGCAGTCATAGGGCAACTCATGTCAAATGTGCAACTCAATACAATAAATAATCTTAGTTTGTAGCCCTATAGCATCATAATGCAGTCCTTGACCAAGTATGCATACAAGAAACATCTAGTTCTATTAAGGCACAAGCATCAAAGTCAGAGGTTATGACAACTAGTCAAAAACATAAAGTACAAAAAGGTTAGTCTCAATCACTAGAACACAATTTGCAACATGCATTCGGAGTTGTCCTCCTTACAAATAGTGCAACATTAAAAAGGTATTATCAAAGCTACAACCACAATTCAAAGAGGAAGCTTACAAAGATAGGACAAAGCTAGGTACAGTCATAAGTCAAGGCAAATACATAGTTGAAACTCAGTCCAAAATAGTGAAGAAGTGCAACAAATGACATGAGAAGTCTAAAGAAGTATTATAGCAATCATGAGTCAAGGATTAATGAAGAGATTTTTTGCATCCATGATACAATCTCAAACACACTTTTCACCGTTCTCTTGGTGATTGTGCCCAATTGTGTATGTCTTGCTTATGTATGAAAATGGCATTTTGCAGCTTTCCATCGATGATGTATTTGAGATGTCTTTGATTTAGATATGGCATGAACTTAGTCGTAGAGTGAGACTAGGGAGTTGGACCATCTCAACCATGGTGCGCCTGCATATGTATATAGTTTTGTGTATTCATTAAAGATTTTCATTTAATTTTAATAAACTAAAGAGCAATATTCATGACTTACAAGTAATAAAAAAACTTACAAGGATGAGGCATATTCATTACTTACAAGTAATAAAAAAACTTACAAGGATGAGGCATATTCATAACTTTTGTAGTCCTACCTTGGATATCAACACTAGAAGCAACTCATATTGTTTGTGTACAGACAAGACAATATGGGAGTTCATTATATTCAGCAACTTGTGGTGTTGTTGTTTGTGTTGGCTCTGTTGGACCCTGCAATTAAGATTCAATATACATTATTCAATAAGATTAACTGTGCAACATAATGAAATATTGAAAAGTGTGTTATCTTGTTGAGCTTCACTTGGTTTTGAGAATAGTTTAATATTCTCTACTTAATAGGGCCAACCACATGAAGGTGGAAGCTCATTTGGCCTCTCCCCCCCACCCCCAACATCACTCTAAATTCCCCATTAACATCTTATAACATTCATTCATTCATTCTTTCTACCATTAATAAAATATAACATTAATTCATTAATATCACATAACGTTCAGTAACACATAACATTGATTAACATTAATTAACACGCAACATTCATCAATATTAATTAACACATATCATCCATAACCATTAATTAGCACATAATTACATTCACTAACACATAAAAATCAGTCATTATCAAATAAGTTAGATTACAATCATTTCTTTCTTTGTTTTTTCTTTGAAGCTATGAAAAGACTAAGTGGAACATCGGTTTCTTCATCATTTCCCCCCTCTGCAGATGTTCTGCCAACTGCTCGTGATCTCGATGTATGCCTAGTCCTATATTGAGGACGAGGACACTGAAGCGAAGGGGGGTCCTCTACAATAAAAAAGAAATGGGTTAAATTCAAAAAAAAAAAATATTATTGTTACAAGTATTTCATTAATTTAGAGAACATAATTGTTGTGCTCTTTACCTGATGGGACCACATCATTTTGTGTAGCCTCAACCTCAACATGTTGAACACCCTTTAGATCATCTGGAGTTGAAATACTAAAGGTTACATTAATGCTGAACACAAATTGCAATTATATTTGTTTAAAGCAATAACAATGGTCCTCTTTACCTGAGTGGGGAACATCATGTTCTTGATGTTGTGTACCCAGATCATGCTCCACTTGCTCACCACTGGCTACATGCTCTAAAATATTAACAAAAAAGGTTATTAATTACTACTCTAATTACAAATTAAGATGTTTAATTGTATTAATAGCTAAATAAATAAATTTGAATAGCAAATGAATACCTCCACTACTGGGATGCACATCCGGACCTTCATGTGCAGGTGGTGTTTCACAATTAGCAGGTTGCATTCCAATGACATGCACATTGTTATCATTGCTTTCTTATTTAAAACAAATATAGTCACTTTATGTTGGAACTCAACATAAATTAGATTATTGGTAAAGTATTCAATTTGAAACAACTTCCATTTAGCATATTTACCTATGTGACGAATGCACTCGAATGTTGTGTATGCCCACTCAATTCTCGTAGCCGATCAACCATGACTGAATAGCCTTGCTAGTAGGCAATTCTCTTGTCATCTTTTGTGGGCACTCTATTGAATTCAGAGCCCTGCATTTTTACTTGGTATCGTGAATTTTGCTTGCATTGTTTGATAAAAAAAATGTTTGCAATTTATTAATATTTTGATGCAATATTTCGTTTACATGAGATACTTACAATTCATGCATCAAGTTTCATGTAACCACTAGAGCCAAGTTTGTGTTGCCTGTGCTTTTCTTGCCTTGCCTTGGTTGCCTTTAACGTGTCACTCAGTCTATAAAAAGTTTGAAATATGTTAGATTATATAAATATAAAGAGTAATTAATTGGTACATAATTACATTCTTAATAGTATCTCGTACCTTCTTCTAGCGTCTAGTGGTGTATTTCCTTTTTTCTTTTCAATTTTCTCCTTGGCATCCAAAATCAAGTCCTTCCACTCCCTCTCTAGAATCATGGGGGGACACTCGTACTTTAGGTTCCTCTCCAAATGGGTCCTGTATTGGTCCCTCACATACTTTAGATATGTGTCAGCTTTTTCAAGGAGCTTGGTTTTGTCAAAGGTGTCATTTCCAAACCACTCAACCATTTGGTTTGTCAATTCATCTTTTAACCTTTTTTCTTGGTCATCCCACCTTTTAAAGCAAAAAAACAAACCTGTTAGATTCAGAAATGAACTGAAGCTACATTTATTACACTTCAAGAAATGGACCAAAGGAAAACTATTCTAGCAATGATATGAAATCAAAAGTGGATTAGGGTTAGTTCACATATGATGTACCACCTTTTACGTATGGTGGGCCCAAATATCTGCAATGCAATGTCACTAAGATGTTTATAGAAAATATCATTGCTTGCAAAAAATTCATGGGATCATTAGTCCAAAACGAGTGATCGTAAAGTAAATTACAATTAGAGTATATATAATAATAATTTTAAAGTACCTAGAACCTTTTGTATCTTTAAGGGAATCATTTCTTCGTCGCTCACCACCAATGTGGCCTGCAACATTTCCGTACTAGCAATACGAGAAGATCCAGGAAATGATGGTATGTTATCAACAGTAGTCACCTCTGGCACATCCTCATGTGCATCTCCTCCTGCAAAAAATGAATTCACTATGAAATGACATTAGAATTCAAGAAAGAACGCTTGAAGGGAAATAAACACATGACAGAAGATAGAGCAAAAGAGGGATCTACCAACAGTGGGTGGGCCAATATGATGTGCACTAGATGATGTCTGCATGCTACGTGTTATCGACATTGCAGTCAACAATACAGGTGAGGGTAACCTTTGATGAGGTGGTGACGACATTTGCATAGTAACATTGACAATACCTAAAGAATAATACATTAAATATATGAAAAGTGCAAGAATTGTAAACAAGGATGAACCTTTATTTTGAAAATTGACAGTATCAAGTATGATGTGTTTTGGGTACTCAGAGTGATAAGCCAAGCAAGTGATAATACAAGAAAATCATCATCACCTGAAGATCTTGCAACACCTTGATCGTGGGAATGACTTTGATGAGGGCAGATAAATTGCTGTAAAAACAATACGTACATATTTAGTTAATGACATAAAAGAGAATAAAATATAAACCATTATTGAACTTTTGTTATAATTAAAGCTTTCATTACTGCTTGCTTGCAAGTTTTCTGTTGTCTGAATCAATAATGCCACCCTCTCTCGTATCTCATCAGTGATAGGATGCACGACTGCCAAAGCAATAATCTCTTTTCTAATTTTTATAAGAGGTATTTTAAAGAATTTCATAAGGTCTGTGGGATCTTCAAGGTCATCATCGCTTAACCCTAATGATTCCACATCCCTAGAAAGGTGCTCAGGTACTGCAACTCCCTTTCCCTTTCCTCGAACATCCATCTGTGTCAAGAATATCATTAACAATTACAAAATTAGTATAAATCACTAAAAAAAGGAACATAATAATGTAACAGTTTGCTTCTATCTAATTTGTACAATTACAATGAGGTTTACCTGCTCGGTAGAAGTGTCGCAAGCTACATCTCTGTTTGCGATATGTGATGGATCCATGTCGGCCTGTGACAAAGAAAAAATATAAAAAATGTTAGCGAAATTAAACCAATAGACTTAGCAAAAAAACTTCATAATAAAATGGTATATTGGATTCATTAATTGGAGGTTGGTTAATTTAAATGGTATATAGTACATACCACCCCATGATATTAACTTTGTTTCTATCTATACGATTCAAACTATAATCGATTAGAATCTCTTTGCCTACACTTATTGATTTTATCCAACATACAAATACACGATTTCCCTCGCGCGCCTCAAATATGCAATTGGGTTGTTTATTAGTTGACCCAGGTCGCGTACTATTTATAAAACCTACAATATTCCCTATTGCTTTTGGCCAACCATCAATTTATACAGCCACTCGTTTACTTTGATCATTATATTTCTGTTGTATATAATTTGCTGATAGTGCATACCTACGCAAACTTTTTTTATATTTAACAATCTGCATCCAATGTTTGTAATTGTAATAAGGTCCAACAAACTCCATCAATTCTACAACTCTATTGTAACAGACCTTTATGTCGTCCATGGAAAATAAGCCTAAACCATGTAACGACAAAGGTGCTATGTGATATATCCTATCGTTAACACAAAAATCGGTGTTTATTGGAGGAAGTTCCTTGGGCACCCATTGTTTCTATAGATGTATGTACCTCAGTGGCACCTCAATGTTGCCTTTGGTCTCATCATCATAAGAACATGACCCCCCTTGAGCAAGGAAAAATTTCATGCATTTATTGAATTTTCTTCTAATCTTTTGACCTCTTGTTGATCTCCCTATTGTAGACCTACTACATGTGCCACTTTCATTTTCTATTACTACATTTTCCTCACTTGACAAAGACAGATCTGACAAATACCTATTTGGGGGTACTGTTGTGACGTATTCACAAATCGCCCCATTGCAAATGGGGACCCCTTCTTTTTCGGCTTTCTAGGGTTTGCTTTCTAGGTTTTAGAGTTTTGTCTGTTAGCCTTTGCTTTTCAAGTGTCGCCAGGGGGATCACCTGGATAGCAGGCTCTGCTTGAGCTTGGTCAAGTTGGTGAGTGATGAAGTTTGGAATGTTCTGATCGTGAAATTTGGCTAAGTCTGGAATGTCCTGATCCTGAAATTTGACTAAGTCTAGAAAGCTGAAGAATCCTCCAAAAACTAGATTTTGCAATATAACTCCTAGAGGTCTGAAACCACTCTCAAACATCCTAACAGTATTTATGGAATATAACTTAAAGTATAAGAAAGAAGAAAGATATAAGGAAATGTCACTTATACTTAAATGTTATATTCCATAAATTGATCCTGACAGAGAGTCCAAAATGTCAAATTTCGCTCTTGACCCTTCCAAAGGGTCCAAAGCGAATTTCGCTCCTAACCCTTCCAAAGGGTCTAGAGCGAAATTCTCCATAAGACATTCTACTTTGACCAAAACCTAGAACTAACGCATTCCCAGGCTTGAATGAAGGTAAAAATGCTTGTTTGAATGAAGAAATGTGAAAATGAAGTCAGGATCTTGGCCAAGAATAGGGATTTCACTCCTGACCCTCCCAAAGGGTCCAGAGCGAAACTCCTTGAAGACCTCAAATTCTCACTTATCAAGGCCAAATTTCTAGTTCCTAAGGCATGTTTGAAGGTATTTTTGAATGTTCTAGGCTTGTCAAGATTGAAAGATGAAGGATTTTAGTCAAGAAGATGAATTTCTCTCCTGACCCTTCCAGAGGGTCCAGAGCGAAATTCTTGAAAACACTCATTTTTCCTTTAGCAAGAGTCAAGACCAAGGTGGAGATGCATGAGGAAGGATCTATGTTTGCCTCCCAAAGAGGATGAAAATAGGAAAAGTCAAGGATCCAACCCAAAACATGATTTTCGCTCCTGACCCTTCCAAAGGGTCCAGAGCGAAAATCTTTGTAGCTCTCATTTCCTTTCAAATTTTGACTAAGTGTTGGTTTCTAGGGCATGTTGGGGAATGAATTGATATGTTCTTGCCTTGAGATGGAGTTGGATGATTTTGAAGAGAAAGATTTTACCCTAAAAGAGAATTTCACTCCTGACCTTTCCAAAGGGTCCAAAGTGAAATTCACTATAAACCTCATTCACTACCTTGAATGGGCTTAAAACCTGGTTCCTCGAGTGGAAAATGATCTATGTTCACCTCCCAAACAAGATTGAAGTTGGAAAAATGAGCAATCAAAGCCTAAATCATGATTTTCGCTCTTGACCCTTCCAAAGGGTCCAGAGCGAAAATCCTCCTAAGGCTCATTCCCTCCCTAGTTTGACCAAATTTTGATTTGCAAGACATCTTGAAGGGAAGAGTGGATATGTTTGGACTTTGGAAATGTTTGAAAGCTTTAAAAAAATGAAAGATTCTAGCCAAGAAGGTGAATTTCACTCCTGACCCTTCCAAAGGGTCCAGAGCGAAATTCCTTGCAAGCCTATTTTTTGACCTTGCTTAGACCACAAACCTTGTCTCTTGGGTGAAGAATGATGATTTGTTCCCTTCCAGGGAAGATTGGAGTTGAAAAGATGAAGGATCAAGCCAAGATTGAGATTTTCGCTCCTAACCCTTCCAAAGGGTCCAGAGTGAAAATCCTCCTAGACCTCATTTCTTTCCTTATTTGGCCAAATTTCGATGTCCAAGGCATGTTGAAAGAGAGAATGGGCATATTGAAATCCTTAAGGACATTTGAAAGAGTTGAGGAATGAGTGTTTTAGCCATAGAAGGAAATTTCGCTCCTGACCCTTCCAAATGGTCCAGAGTGAAATTCCTTACAAGCCTATTTTTTTTACCTTTCTTGAGCTTAAAACCTTGTTCCTAGGGCGAAGAGAGATGAGATTTTACCTTGCAATGAAGTTTCAAGTTGAAAGAATGATGATTTTTGGTCAAGAATGAGATTTTCGCTCCTAACCCTTCCAAAGGGTCCAGAGTGAATTTTCTCAAAACCTATCTTTTCCCTCAAATTTATGCCAAGTCTAGTGTGGGTCAAGATTAGAGGTGTCTTTAGGCATGTCCTTGAATGGTCAATAATTATCAAGTTTGAAGGAATTGAGCCAAATGATGAAAATTGCTCCGGACCCTTTGGAGGGTCCAGGGTGAAAATTCTTCAAACACCTATTTTCCCTTGCAAAATCAAGTCAAATTTGGGTTGGATGTGAGAGGAGAAGTGTTTTCTATCCTTTTGAGGTGAATTCAACTTGAAATGATGGAGGAATAAGCCTAAATTAATAAATTCGCTCCTGACCCTTCCAAAGGGTCCAGAGCGAATTTTCTCTAAATCACCTTTTTTCCCAATTTTGTGCCAAGCCAAGTGTTGACTAAGGCGAGTTTTGATGGGAGAGGTCCTCAAGAATGAATTTGACTTAGCAATGATTATCAAATTTGAAGGAATTGAGCCAAAAAGTGATTTTTGCTCCTAACCCTTCCAAAGGGTCCAGAGCGAAAATCTTAAAACCACCTATTTTCCTTGCAAGTCTAGTCAAATGTTAGGTTTTCATGGCTTGGATGGGTGCGAGGAGACATGTTCTTTCCTTTTGAAGTTAATTGGTGTTGAAAAATGATGGAAATTAGCCCAAACCAAGGATTTCGCTCTTGACCCTTCCAAAGGGTCCAGAGCGAAAATCTTAGGATCACCTACTTTCTTTGCAAGACAAGTCAAAATTTTGATTTTTATGGCCTAGTCAGGAGTGAGGCAATGTGTCCTTAGTCTTGGAGGTGAATTCAAGTTGAAATGATGGAGGAATGAGCCTAAAACAAGATTTTCACTCCTGACCCTTCCAAAGGGTCCAGAGCGAAAATCCTAAAACCCATCATTTTCTCTAAAATTTGTGCCAAGCCAAGCTTAGACCTAGGTAAGATAAGCCCTTAAGATTGCATTTGAATGGATTTTGGCCACCAAAAATGTAGATTTTGAGCTAAGACAAGGATTTCGCTCCTGACCCTTCCAAAGGGTCTAGAGCGAAATCCTAGATAGGTCCTGTTCCTGGCTAAGTTTTTGAGCGAATTCTCCCTTTTCAGGCCTTGTGAAGATCAAACCAATGTTGCCAAGTTGAGGAGTGGATTCGATATGAGGGAGTCCAGATGAAATGAAGTGGAGGAAGTGAAATTGAGTGTGAATAAGCAAACTAAAATTAGAATTTCGCTCCTGACCCTTCTAAAGGGTCCAGAGTGAAATTCTTCAATCTACCTATTTCCTCCTGGTGTCAAGTCAAGACTTTGAGTCCTAAGGCATGATTGAGGTTGAAATGATGTTTCTTCGCCCTGCAAGATGAATTGAAGTGAAGGAGATGAGGAATTAAAACCTAAAATTTGAATTTCGCTCCTGACCCTTCCAAAGGGTCCAGAGCGAAATTCCCAAGTTCACCTAAATTGCTCACAATGATGATCAAGAAATGGATTCCCAGGCTTTGGTGAAGAAAATACTAGCATATGCTCACCTTCCGGAAGATTTTGGAGTGAAAAAATAGGGTAATTGAGGCCTAATCAAGAAAATCGCTCCTAACCCTTCCAAAGGGTCCAAGGCGAAATCCTTTGAAACTACTATTCTTCGCCTTGTTTGGGCCAGGCAAAGTGAAGGTTGTGAGGTAATGTTGAAAAGAGGTCTAAGTTGGCCAGGAATGCAAATTTCGCTCCTGACCCTTCTAGAGGGTCCAAGGCAAAATTCTTATAGGGCCTGTCCCCGAGAAGAATCTTGAACAAACTTCATTTTGACGTCTTCTTGTTGATGATTTAAGGTGTAAAATACTATGTTGAAATGAATTTATTATATGTCCTTAATCATCTTTTGGTTTGTTTTGCAGAGGAAAGAAGACTAGATCAAGGACGACCACCTCCAGTCTAGCATCATCGAGAACGAGCACTTCTAGTCCAACATCATTGAGGAAGACCACTTCCAACCCAACATCATCAAGGATGACCACTTCCAGTCCAACATTTGAAGGAAAGGTACACCATCCATCCTGCACATCAAAGACAAAGGAGGTCAAAGCAAGGGTCCGTTGGAGAAGCAGATAGTTTCAGAAGAGTTAATTAAAGTTAGCTTCTCAACATCACCAAATTGAGCATCAACCAAGTATCAGACAAGGTGGCATCTTAGTCATCATCCCTCCAGTTGGATTGGTCCACCTCAGCATGTCCAGGTTCAATGTACTTGACTCATCAAAATGACACAAACTTCGATGTACCTACCCTGATTCTCCATTGGTCGAATATTCGAGAGAAGACATGTGTCCAAATAATGCAATTATTTCATTGGCCAGAATTGAGTTTGTTGTAACAAACCCTAATTAGGGTTTACATTGTAAAATCTTGGCCATTGATCTCAAATTGATCTGAGCCATTGAATTGTATTGAGAGCACTATATAAGCCCTGGCTCCTCATTTATAAAGGCTAATAGTTAGTCGGTAGTTAGAAGGTGAATAGTTAGAAATAGTGAATAGTTAGTTAATAGTATAGCAATTAGAGTAGAATAGAAAGAGAAGGCAAAGATTGTTGCCAATATGTTGTTGTAAAAGGCTTGTAAAACTTCATTGAAGAAATGGTCAAATCTATGGGTCGATTCAACAATTTGCATGGTCTCTATACTTCTCAGATTTGATTTCATGTTATTAGATGAGTGGAAGAAATGTGTTTGATTGATAGTGAAATTTGTATATCCATACTAATAGTAGTTTGTTGATTGCAGACTTGCCTTGCGTAGTCAACTGGAATCATTCAGCTTAAGCCTAACTTCAATTGCCACTTCTTCACTAATATGCATCAACCTGATGGTGTCTATGCCTATAGCAATGATCTGAACATCATAAAGCTTTCCTCCGAAGATCGCACTAACCTTGTGGAGATGGTCCTGGGATGCCAAAACAAGACTTAGTTAGAATTTCATCAAAGATCATTCATTGCTCCTACATTATTAGTGTCAGAATTAGATCCTTTCCTCGCCCTCATCCTTTTTTCCTTTTTTTCAAAAAATCTAGACTAGTGAAATCCTGTGTTCCAGTAATATTCAAAGTGAATCAGACGTTCAGTCATCAAGTGTAAGTACCCTTGTGATTCCAGCAAAATCACATCATACCACAGAGAGCTTATCCACGAGTAGAGAACCTACATACAAGAACCTTGGAGTTGCCTCGACTGATCCTTCGATGAGATCTTCAGCAGTCAGGAAACTTTGGTCAAGAGAGGATAGGGTACCTTTAGGTATTTTATTCTGTGTTTGGTCATGTACAAAATACACATCAACAGGTACCTGCACTCCATGAAATGAGAGAGTTAATTGGTAATGTGAGAGAAATTTTGCAAATGAGGGTAATGTTGATGAAGAAGTCAGGCCTAAAGTTGATTTTGGGATGAAAATTGGAATAAGTCCAACTGGGGCCTCAAGTGTTGATAACTATATTAGATTTGCTGCTAATGTCGAGGTTTGAAAAACTAAGGAAGTTTGTTTTCCAAATAATTTTAAAAAAATAAACTATTTCTATAGGGTGTATTGACTAGTTAAACATGTCCATCCATGAGACTGTGCAGGATCCTCGTCAAAGGGGTTCAGGGTCCTGTACAATTTAATTCAATTATCTTATGTTAGCTAAAAATTACATAGTACACAACATGAACAACATGAACTTTGTAGACAAAAAGAGTATTAAATAATAAAAAGATGTTGTGATCAAAATCATTATAAATTTTTTAATTCCTTACCTTTACTTTATGTAGACTATGCAAGATCCTCAACTAAATGGTTGATGATTTCTGTAGTCAACGACTTGTTCCCACCAAGGGTGACAGCATCACACAGGGACTATACCTAAAATCAACACCATCAATTGAGCATCATAAGCATTACTACATTTGTAAGTTGATAAACAATAAATACATACGTATCATAAGCATCAAAAGCATCACATGATGTGTCATCATATATGTAATTGAGCATCACAATTAGCATCACATATCATGTGTAATCATAAACATGTAATCCATCACATGTGTATCATAAATCACCATCCATCACATAGGTAATAAACAATCCACGTTCTATAAATAAACACAAAGTTCAAAAAATGACATGCATCATCATAAACATGTGATCCAACACATATGTATTTTAAATCAACATCCATCACATAGCTAATAAACAATCCAATTTCCATAAATAAACACAGTTTAAAAATTGTCACATAAATAGTCACTCTCCCTATCTCTATCTCCATATTAAAAAGTGCATCATGAATTAATTATGTAATGGCATTAGAATTCAAAACATAATGAATTAATTATGTAAAAAAAATCTATCAAGAAGTTAATATTAAATAGATAATATACTAATCGCATACCTCATACATCTCATTCTTTATCATCATGAACATCAAGGTCATCATCGCCAACATCATCATCATCATCATCATCATCATCATCATCATCATCATCATCATCATCATCATCATCATCCTCGTCATCATCGTCGTCGTCGTCGTCGTCATTGTCGTCGTCGTCATCGTCGTCATCGTCGTCGTCGTCGTCGTCGTCGTCGTCATCGTCGTCATTGTCGTCGTCGTTGTCATCCTCATCATCATCATCAACGTCATTGCCATCACCATCACCATCACCATCACCATCACCATCACCATCACCATCACCATCACCATCACCATCACCATCACCATCATCATCATCATCATCATCATCATCTTCTTCTTCTTGTTCTTCTTCATCGTCATTGAGAAATTGTCGATCGTAATCATCATCCACTTCATCTTCTACTTCTTCGGTATCTTCTTCTTCCATCACATTATACTTTATCGGCCTTCCTCTTGGATCATGTCTAACAACAAATGACCAACCCGATTTATGTGGAACCTCTAAGTAAAATACTTGCTCACATTGGCTTGGAAGAACATAGGGCTCATCCCCAACTAGTTCAAATGACCTTGTATTTAGCATTATAAAACCATTATCATGTTCAATAACAGTTCTATCAAGATCATTTTTATTCAATCGTAGCTTGTACCATTTGACAACGAACAAAACTAATTTGAAGGAATTAAAGTCACACTCAAGTATATCATCCAAAATGCCATAGTATCGATTTTGAGATTGTTGAGGATGAATGTCATTTATCGATGAAATATTTGTCACCTCAAAGACTGTAGTGATGCCAAAATCACAAGTTTTCTTCGTGTCATCCAACTTTTTATGCAAAATTTATGACCATTGCAGCACATAGCGTTGTGGTGTTTGACCTGCGATATGTCAAACATGTAAAATTTATTGCATTGTGAGTTGATAAACATATGGGTGATTAATAAATTTATACATACCTGTTTATCTCTTAAACCATATGCTAAATCAATTTCCCTTTTCGTAACATTGGAATCTCCATTACGATGTGCTTCTTTAACCAATGAAGCCACACCTTCCCATGTTAACGTGCATCCAAAATGTTGACAACGTTCAATCCATACCGTCATCCAATCAAGATTGTTTGCAATATACAAATGTAGTGCATCCCACTCTCGACCAACTATACAAAAAATAAATAGACGTCTTACAATCGATTTATTTTGAAGATTAAGAATTAATTAACTACAATAACATCTTATAATTACCTCTCACTTTCCTCAATCTACCTTTCCCCATCAAGTACTCCCCTTTGAATTTGTTAATGGTGTTGAGATCCCAAATGCGATCCATGTGGATCTTTGCTGCAAACTTAGGAAGATATTCAGAAATGTACACCATAGTCTGGTATACCATATATCCCTCCACCATAGAACCCTCAGGATGTGCTCTTTGTCGAACTAAAACCTTCAAAAATTTCAAGTGCCTCTCAACCATCCACATTGACCTAGTGTGTACAGGTCCACACAATTCAATCTCCTCAACTTGGTGTATGAGGTAGTGTTCTTGTGCATTGAAAAAAATTGGAGATAGACACTTTTGCATTTCACACACTAAATGAAGAATTTTTCTCTTCCAATATTTTATATCGTCTTTATGGATTTCTTTACATGACAACCACCTACAAGGTATTCAAGACGCAAAAAAATATATTACATAACAAGTATAACAAATCACAAATATAATATCTATACAACGAACTAAACAAATATCACTACTTACCTCATGTATTTTCCAAGATCATATCGACTTGCTTGACATTATTGTCGAAGTCGTTTGGGAGAGATAGAGGTAGAACATACTGCAACAATTATAAAATTATCTTTTCATTTTTTTGTAACATAATGAAAAGTACACCTACGCGCAGTACTTAAATACATACTAAAAACACAAGAACATGAATTACCTTAATGAAGGTATGCCAATCATGCATTTTCATCCCTGACCCAAATTCACTTTTCTTTGATATGAGATTGTTTGTGTTCGCAACAAATCCTATGGGAAATCGATTTTTTCGTATGACTTCTTTTATAGCATTGCTTTCTTGGTCCGTTAATAACCGAGGAAGCTCACTTATATTAATCTGGTCTCCATGGCTATTTGATTGAATGACATTTATCATTGCATGATTGGAATCCTGAATGTCACTACATATTTTGACAATTTTTTCTTTGTCACGCCTTCCATCCATTATTTTCCATACTGTCTCTGTTATATTCTTTCCAATATGCATACTATCAAACAAATGAACAATTTGTAACTACTCGTAGTAGGGCAACCTACTAAATCATCAGGGATAACTTTTTAGTCCCTTAGGAAGGTGGTCATTTATGCCTTCACAACCTTCATGATCATCAATCACATCATTAGTAAACAAAACAAAATAGAAAAGATGTTTTATAACAAACCAATAGATAGAATGGCATTACCTTGACAATTAATTCTATTATATTCCAACTTCCATAGGTGAGGTGTCATTCTTCGTGGCTTGGATGTATTCTCTTCTTTCCCATTGAAAAGATTTTTTTCAGTATTTCGATACTTATGATTTTTGTGGAGAAAGTGCCTATACTCATCAAACACCTGCTTTCCTAAACTTTTTGAATGACGAGATTTCATCTTTGGACCACAAACAGGACATGCAAATTTTCCCTTTGTTTGAAGACCTACAAGATAATGTATAATTGGATTAAATATGATAATTTTTTGAATTATAATGTTCATGCACAACTTAAACACTATGACATACCACAAAAATGTGTTGGCCCCGGGGCATCGTGTATTGTTCATAGAAGCATCGCATGGAATTGAAATTGTCTTTGTCCTATTGATCTAGAGACATCATACATAGTGACACCATTCCATAACTCCAACAACTCATCGATAAGAGGCTCGATATATACATTCATATCTTTAACTTGGTACTTACCTTATCAAATGAACAAAAACATTACATAATTATTATGACCATTTTACTACAATATTTATAATTAAATTTAGACGACTATATTTAAATGATAAAATACTTGGAACAATCATTGCCAACATTATGTGCTCCCTCTTTATTGACATCCATGAAGGAATGTTATTGTTGATAACAAAAACAGGCTACACTGAGTAAACAGATCTCATCTCTCCAAATAGATTGACATCGTTCACTGCCAATGAAAGCCTGAGATTATGAGGTTCTTCTTTAAAGTGTGGCCACTTTTCCTCTATGTCCATAAATGTTGAACCATCTGCAAGCATTTGAATAATGTCATCTCGACTTCTATTGTGTGCATGGTAATCCATAAATTGTGCCAAGCTAGTGCATTTAAATAATTGTTGCATACGTGGAATAATGAGAATATAGCGAAGAACCTTGCGAGGAACCATTTTTGTTATTTGATCTGTTTGATATCTACTGATATGACATTCAGGACATTCAATTTGAAATTCATGTTGTTTGTGATATATAATATGATCATTGGGACAAGCATCTATTGCTTGATACTCCATTCCAATATCTTTCATAGCGACAGATAATTCTCGGTATGAGCGAGGTAGAATATTTGATGGTGGTAACAAAAACTCACCTATCAATCTACAACAAAAAAATATAATTTGTTATAATAAAGAATAGTAATGGTACAATATGATTCACAGTTTATTATGATATATATGACATACCTTAACATACGTGACATTGTTATGTTGGATAAACCATTCATAACCTTCAAGTTCACCAACAACAATACAACGGAGAGAAGAGTTTCCTGCGAGCCTTCATAAAGGGCCTCAGATTCCTTCTCAAGTAGAGGGACATCATGAACAACATCAAGGTCATCTTCATCATCATGATCAGTTGCACGAGTACTAAATGAGTCATGGATCAATGTATTTGTACCATCATCTTCAATTGTGTTTTCTGGCTCATGATCGTCATCTTCCATGGCATCATTATCCTCAGCTTCGATATTCACACCTTCGTGTTCGTCCACTTCGAAAACCATATTCTCAGTGTTGTGTTGATCCATACCATGTGCTCTGGGGTGCTTGACCTATATAAAATTGATAAACATAAATAAACCGTGATCATGATCTCATCATCACGTGATTTATTATGTATATAAATTATAAAAAAGATATAATGAAAAACTTACCAATGGATGATAATCATGTCCACCTTCAATGTGACCATGCAGCCTACAATGTTTCTTCGTTGTTTTGATTAGAAGTCTTCTAGTCTTTAACCCCTTATAAATTTTGCATGGACAATAACATTTTCCATCACCTTTTCTTTTCAAGTTAGACCACAATCTAGCAATTGTCTCCTTATTTTGTTGTTCGTTGATATTGTCTGACATGGTCTTTCTTCACAGGCAAGAAAATAGAAATTATCATCATTGAACAAAGCATCTTATTGAATTTAGATTTCTAGTTTGCTTATGGTACATCAGACAACATGGAAAACAAGAAATACTCAATAAATAACAGGATTCATTGATCTAGTATTATCACAATCTACACTTGGCCTTCAATATTTTCTCCTCCTAACAATGTTTATCTGTTACCTGTCAAGTACAGAACTCTAAAACCCATGGCTATTACAATACATAAGACAACATTGTAGCATCTTATAATCATCTGTTATAAAACCAAAGCACTTGGGAGTGATTCTTTCTTCTTGTTTTTTCATACTCATTGTCATGCTTTGAATTATTTTTCTTTCTTCGTGACTCCTTACTGCTCTCACTGTCAGTTTCACTCTCAGAATTTGAGTCTGATGTATCAGAATCTGACGAACCTGATGAACTAGAAGAATCATCATTAGAGGTAGATTCATCTAACTCGAGAATAGACTTTTGCTGCTGCATTACAAGCCTTGGCATATTCTTCAAATACTCATGTAAACTCTCAGTGATACCACGAAGACCAATAGAAGTAAATAAATTGATAGCAAACCATGAATTTTTGGGATTGTCCTTTGGAGAAATTGAATCAAAAGACTCATGCATTGTTGGATCGTTCAACCTTTCATTAAGCAACAATATACCAAGCTGCTCTGCCAGTTCCTGCAAGAGAATCTTTATAAAAATACGGGAAGAGGAAGTAGTATCTTCCTCTGTCAGACGTATATAAGCAAGACAATGCCATGGAAGAGCATCTGTGCCAAGTAAGTGGGCAAAAAACTTTGCAACATTACGTAGTTTATTTGTTTCCAGTCTGTGTATCATAGAATACGGTTGTACAAAACGCTTATCAAAAAATTCCTCATAAATTTTATTGATCATACAAAATCTTTGCCCAAGAAGACCATAATAATGAAGGTATGTTCTCTCTTGACCAGGTTCAAGCTTGATCTTTAGTAGCTTATGACCAGCTTCCTCAAAATCAACACTTGACATGATTGTCAAATAAAATGTACGTCTTAAATTGACCAAGTTTATCTTTGTCTCATCCTGTATTCTCAGTGCTTCCTCACCTTCCTCTTCATCATCATCATCATCATCATCATCATCATCATCATCATCATCATCATCATCATCATCATCATCATCATCATCACCTGAATCATTCTCCCCTTCTGCTTCATCTGAAGAAGCATCTCCAAGGATATATTTCTTCAGTTTTTCATAGGTTGCCTCATGCTCTAAGAAATCAGGATCTGGCTTGAAAACATCCAAACCAGCTTCTTGATCAAGTTCATCTTTTAAGAAAACTTCATGTGTTAACTGATATGGATGCACAGTTGGATGACCCTCGAACTTAACATTGCGAATTGCAAAAAGGCCTTCAATTAAAAACTGTACTCATTTTTCAATTTCCCCCTCATGGAGAATACCTCTAAATCTTTCAAAAATCCCATAGAGACCTTTGGGTGAAAGGTCTTGCAACAAAGAACCACATTCTTTCACAAACCCAACAACAACCTCTACACTATCATCTGTGGGGTTCTCTAGTAAAAGGGTGAGAAGTTCCAAGGCAATGATTTCATGTGCAACTTGTTGATTCACTAAATGAGCTATGAATTTGGCTGTTTCTATCAACATGTGCTTGTCATTGCATTTGTATGCCCTCTTAAGCTACAAAATAATTCTTCGCAAAAGCAGATTGCCAACTTCAGGAAATTTTGTATTTACCACAGCAACCAATGCAGCAAAAACATCTGTAAATCCAGGGGATGCCATTTGGGATTTCATACAAGACATACAAAATAGACCCCTCCCATGGATGGGATTCTCTGCAAACAACTCTGGAATGATGTTCTTGATGTTAGATGCATTTACCTTGTTTACTAACCCATTGATACTCTTCCGAAGGGCATCCCATGTCATGCGTTGGTATTCCACACTACTTTTGTCTTCCACATCTTTCATCATTTGAGCCTGCTTAAATGGGGGAATGTAAACACCCCCACTTCTTCCAACACCCTTCTCAGCTCCTCTTACAACACCTTCGCCATTCCCATTCTAAGATGGAGCAAACACAAGACCAGAAGTTTTCACTTCCACTGCCTCTCTATCCCTCTTGTTTCCAGAAGCCCCTTTACCACTTAATTCATGCTTATTTTTGTACATAAACCCATCAGGAAGCATGAGTTTTTGCATATAAGCTCACCCAAATATTTTACAGTTATTTTTCATCAAGATTCCCTCAGGAGCTGGCAAATCCTGCTTCCATATTTTAATTTTGTTTTGTCAAAGGACAATCGTAAAAATCCATGCATCACAAACAACTTTTTACACCTTTGTTGGTTGTGGTGGCGTCACAGAGAGTACATCAATAAATGAAGAACATGCCAATGCTTTTAATGCAGCAATAGAAGTCTATCTCTTATTCAATATCTCTAGTGAAACCCCCATGATCTTTTGTTGGAGTAGAATTTGTTATATTCTAGAAAGGGTCTTGTCCTTTTTTGATGGGATATTCATCTACCTCAAAAAATAATTGTTCTTTTCTCCAACAAGAAGTGGAACTAAATGAAGATCTAGAACCATGAAATGAATCCTCAAAAGGATTACTATAGTTAGTTTTGGTAGATCTGGGTAAAATACTAATATGGCTTTACGAAACATTATGTACTAGCTTAGCATACTCTAACAACTTTGGTGCAACATGCTACATCCAATTAAGTCTCCATCGGTATCTCTATTGTGTTTATGGATTGGGATTCAATGTACTCTTTTTATACATAGATTTTACTTTCAACTGAGGAGGTTTGTATGTACTTACTTGTCTTTCGATTGTATCCCTATTTCAAGAATTTCTTCTATCAACAAATCATTTGTTGTAAGTTGTACAAGTGGAAGCTTGAACATGCCTTCCATGCTAGCCTTGTTGATACGTTCAACACCATCTTGTGCAACAAATCTTTAGAACTCCACTATTTCATTGAAGAGTGAGTAGTAGGGACAATCTAGGACACTTACAGAGGTTTTGCAAGAGAGATAAATAGACCTAAATATTATGGCTTAATAATGATCAATAGGTAAACAGATAAGAAACTCTCAATATCAAAATGACTTTCTCAATTGTCTTTACTATAAATGGATAGATCTACTAATAATGGCTTTATGATTGTATGTCAACTTTAGACTCAATCCAAGAAGAGCTAGAACTAATATGCGATATCTAGATTTATGATCTCTATAATATAACAATCCCATAATTATGTTTCCACGCATCTATACCACAACACAAACATCATGCTAGTGTTCAGCCATAGCAATTGATATCCTAATTATAGAATGTGAAATATGCACATAACTATGAATAAAGATTAAGAAAAACAAAGAAAGATGCTTATTGCAAACATAAATGACTAATGGACAAGAATTGAATTCATTGTAGATAGTTTTGATTATCAAATTCACTTATTTGTGTGCATTTAGTAACTCATGTACTTGTGGCCAACCATTTATCTCTTTCATAAATTAAACACTTATTAATAAAATTAAATGGTTGAGTAATTATGTTTTAGTTGAAATTGAAAATAAAATATTTTATTTTAGGACAGCTCACACTATTCCCTATCATATTTTAGACTCTCAGTTTTGTTAGTAGTGGTTTGATGTCTTTGGAGCTAATCATTGCATTTCTTTAGTTACGTTTGCCAGCATACTCCCAACCTGTGCCAAAATGGGAGCTTTGGAACAGGGTATGGACATCCATCAAAGCATAAAAGATAGAGGAATTTTGTCAGATGTAGTTGCAACTGCGTTGTTAGCATGTATGCAAAATGTGGAAGCATAGACAAGGCACAAGAATTGTTTCACGGATTGCCTCAAAGAAATGTGGTTTCCTAGATTGCAATGATTTTCGGATATGCACAAAATGGATTTGTTGAGAAATCTTTAGAAAGTTTCAAGCAAATGCAATCGGCAAGTGTAAAGCCAAATTCCACGACCATTGCTACTATCCTCCCTGCCTGTGCCAAAATGGGAGATTTGGAACAGGGTATGGACATTCATCAAAGCATAAAGGATAGAGGAATTTTGTCAGTGTTGTAGTTGCAACTGCCCTGGTAGACATGTATGCAAAATGTGGAAGCATAGACAAGGCACGTGAACTGTTTGATAGAATGGCTGAAAGAAATGTTGTCTCGTGGACTGCAACGATTGTTGGATATGCACAAAATGGATTTGTCGAAAAGGCTTTAGACACTTTCAAGCAAATGAAATTGGAAGGCATAAAGCCAAATTCCACAACCTTTGCCAGCATCCTCCCTGCCTATGCAAAAATGGGAGCTTTGGAACAGGGTATGGACATCCATCAAAGCATAACGAATAGAGGAATTTTGTTAGGTGTTGTACTTGCAAATGCCCTGCTTGACATGAATGCAAAATGTGGAAACATGGACAAGGCTCAAGAATTGTTTGATACGATGCCCCAAAGAGATGTGATCTCATGTGAACAATCAACACGTGCATATATGGGACGAAGGAATTGTTGCTACAAAATTGAATGCTCACTCCTCAATCACAGTTCTATGGTTTTATGAGGTTAAACTAGGGCAATTAACCACCACATGTATATTTTTTGCAACATGAAATTAAAAACTAGGGCAATTTGAATCTACCTCATGTGCGGGATTGCAAGCAATGCCACAAATGCCTTCGACATAGGTTTGATGTTCTTGGGGGTTGAAGTTGCCACGGACGCCTACGCAGGATTGCAATGCACAAATGAATTCCCCTCTTTTTTTTTAAGTAATGGTCATTGTCATCGGAATTACGATGAACTTGAGCACTTTTTTGAAAAAAAGAAAATTCTCATTGCTAATGCCTTCTTCGTCGAAACCAAATGGGAAATTTCCATCGAAATTAAGACGAATGTGGGCATTTTTTCGAAAAAAAATCAAATTTAGCCACAATATACCTTCTCTATTGGAAACCTCAGTTGGAAATCTAGTCCAAATGTATTAGTGTGCATTTTCAGAACTGAACTTTCTCAAAATCTTACAGGGTCCAAACTTCTTCTTTTGCAACTTATTATAAGTTCCAACCGAGAATCTCTCTTTTCTCAAGTATACCATCATTTCATCACCAACTTCAAATTCCTTATGTCTCCTCTTATCATCTTCCTTCTCCTTATATTTGCTATTCATGCCCTCTAAATGTTGTTTAACCTGAATATGCAATGTCGCCATGTGATTTGCAAAATATTCTGCTTCTGAACTCTTTTGGTCTTCACTGCTAATGTCTCTCAATTCTTCTATCCCTCTAGGATGCACTTCGGTAATAATCTCAAAAGGTGTTTTTTCGGTACTTCTATTCACTGAATTGTTATAGGCAAACTCTGCTTGTACAATGATCAAATCCCAACTTCTAGTTTTATCTCCCACTAAACATCTCAATAAGTTTCCCAAACTCCGGTTAACTATTTCAGTCCGTGGATGAAAATTAGAACTGAACTTCAAATTTGTCTTCATCTTCTTCCAAAGTGTTCTCCAAAAATAGTCAACAAACTTAGTGTCTATATTTGAAACTCTACTTTTAGGTAATCCATGCAATCTTGCCACTTTCTTGAAAAATAGGTCTGCTACATGCAATGCATCTGATGTTTTCTTACAAGGTATGAAATGAGCCATCTTTGAAAATCCATCCACTACCACAAATATAGAATCATTCCCTCTCAGTGTCTTAGGCAATCCAAGTACCAAATCCATGCTTATATCCTCTCAAGGTCTTACCGGTATTGTCAAAGGTTTATACAATCCCACATTCTAACTACTACCCTTTGCAACTTGACAAACTCTACAACTCTGCACATATCTCTTAACATCCTTATGAATCAAGGGCCAAAAGTACTACTCACTCACCAATGCAACTGTTTTATCAATGCCAAAATGTCCAGCTAAACCTCCACTATGCTTCTCTTTTATCAAGTTCTCTCTCATGGAACTCTTAGGTATGCATAACTGAACTCCCTTGAATAATATCCCATCCTTAATGAAATAATCCAACCATTTCTTCTATCAACCACAACCGGTTCTCTACATGCTTTCCAAGGTTCTGTAAAATCTGGGTCTTCATCATACAAGGTCTTCAAATCTTCAAAACCTAAACTATCACTCTCATCTCTGTCAGCAAATTCCTTGTCCTACTCAATGCATCAACAAATTTTTTAGATTTCCCACTTCTATGCTTCAACACAAAGGTGTAACTCTGAAAGAGTTCTACCCATCTCATATGTCTCTGATTCAACTTACTTTGACTGTTCAAATATTGTAAAGCTTGATGATATGTATACAATACAAACTCCTTAGGCAACAATAGTGTCTCCATTTCTTCAAGGCTTGAACTATGGCATAAAATTAATGATCATGTACACTAAATATCTCTTCCAGGCATCATTCAATTTCTCACTAAAATGTGCTACTACTCCTATTTTTGTTCCACTTGCATCACAATCCATTTGAAATACCTTATTGAAATCTGGTAAAGCCAACACAGATTGCTCAGTCACTTTCTATTTCAACAATTCAAAAATTTTGTTTGCTCTGGTAGTCCACTTGAATTCCTTTTGATCCCCTCTCATGGTCTCAGTCATAGGGTTACAAACTGAACTGAAATTTCTGATAAACTTCCTGTAAAAACTAGCCAATCCATGAAATGATTTTACCTCTCCAATGCTTTCCGTTGTAGGCCACTCAATAATGGCTTTCACTTTCTCAGGGTCCATCTTCAAACCATCCTCAGATATCACAAAGCCCAAATAGACTAACTCGTCCTTCATGAAAGTACACTTCTTGATATTGATCAACAACTTTTATTCTCTCAACCTCTATAAAACTTGTCTTAACTGGAACAAATGTTCCTCTTTTGTTCTACTGCAAATCAGAATGTCATCCAAATACACAATAACAAACTTACCCAATAATTTCTTCAATACCTCATTCATTAGCCTCAAGAAAGTACTCGATGCATTAGTCAATCCAAAAGGCATCACTAACCATTCATATAGTCCTTCATTTGTCTTAAATGTTTCTTCCACTCATCACCTTCTTGGATCCTCATATGATGATATCCACTCTTCAAATCTATCTTTGTAAATTATTTTGCTCCACTCAAACAGTTCATTATGTCATTCATCCTAGGCAAAGAAAATCAGAATTTCACTGTGATCTTGTTTATTGCTCTTGAATTGGTACACATCCTCCATCCTCCATTCTTCTTAGGTACTAATAATGTTGGTACTGCACAAGGGCTCAGACTTTCCCTGATCAAACCTTTCTCCAATAGCCCCTGCACTTGTCTATTTAGTTCTTCATTCTTTGTCGGTGTCATGTGGTGTGCAACTTTGTTAGGAAAACTAGCTCTGGGAACCAAGTCCATGTAATGACTAATACTTCTACATGTTGCAATCCATCAGGTACTTTATCTGAAATGATGTCCTCAAATTCTATTTGCAAATCTCTTATCTCTATCGGGTGTTCTCCTTCCGATTTTGGTCTCTCGATCTTCTTAGGAATTAAGGTAAAACACACATTCTCGTGTCTCAGTCACTCCATGAATTTCCTTCCATCTCCTAAATAGATTTTGGTATTTGTACAGACTTCATTCTTCAAAATTTCTTCCAAAGGTAACAAGGTTTTCTTTATCCCATTGGCCACAATAGTGTATTTATCTTCCTCCCATCATGTATTGCCTGTCTATCAAATTGCCAAGGTCTTCCCAACAAAAGATGACAAATATCCATAGGCATAATATCACACAAAATTTCATCATGATAATTCCCAATTTTCAATTTTACCAAACAATGTTCACTTACTAACATCTTATGTTCATCCTGAATCCATGTTATCTGAGAAGGCTTAGGGTGTTTCAATCTCTCTAATTTCAACTTATTCACCATCTTTTCTGAAACAATATTATCTAAACTACCACTATCAATGACAACTTTACAACACTTACCGGATACCTTACATCTAGTCTTGAATAGGTTCTTCCTCTGCAAGGGTTCTTCATCTCCTCTGGTATGACACAAAGCTCTCCTCATCATCAACAGTTCCCCATCTTCTGGTTTATTGTCTGATCCAGTGGGGTTCTCTTCCACCATTGCTGCTCTTTCGACAACCTTTGTATTCTTACATTCAAATGCATGGTGTCCTTCTCCTCGACACTTAAAGAAGGTTCCTCTAAATGTCCTCTTGTCTTGTCTTCCAAAGTTCTCATTCCGATAACCATCTGGTTCTCTCCTCCAGTAGAAATTTCTATCATCCTTCTGGTATGAATTACCTTCTTTTCTCACTTCCTTGTCCTTGTTCAGATCTGTACTTGTTCATCTTCCTTCGGTATATCCTCTTCCTCCTTGAAATTTTCCTCCGGTAAACCTTCCACCTCTACCTCTTTGTCACTTCTCACGTCTTTTGTTCAATTTCTCTTTAGCCTTTATTGCATACTGGTAAGCCTCTTCAACACTCTCCAATTTGATCAAACTGAGTTAATCTTGTATAGACATCCACAATTCGTTCAATATCTTGCAATCTATTCAACTTCATCATCAACATTCCCGGATCTAATGTTCAACTTGTAAATTGCTTTGGTGTGCTCCTTCATACTAGATTCTTTTTGTCTCAGATTCTGCAACTTCAGGAACAAATCCACTTGATAATTTGTCGAGACAAGCTTTGATTTTAACTTAGCAATCATCCTATCCCATGTCTTAATCTTTTCTTTACCTCTTCTTTTCCTATCAACTTGCAAGTGCTCCCACCAAAGAGATGCATTACCTTTCAACCGGGTACAGAAATATTTCACCTTCCTCTCTTCTGTAGTGTTTTCAAAATCAAAATACTTCTCCATCTCCGAGACCCAATCCATCAATTCATATGAATCTAACTTCCCATCATATTCCAGTGTGGTAAAATAAGGTTTAATGTTCACCCTACTCAAAACCCTTAAAAACCTTTCTTCACCCAGATCAACTGCCGGCAGGTTCACTTGTTCTATTGGGGCTTCTTCTCCTTCATCTTCACTTACATCTTAAATATGTTGGCCTCTTCTTCGGGCTGTCTCCACGACTTCTAATTGGGCTGCTATCCCTCGCAACATCTCCATCACAACAGGGTCTACATTCTCACATGCTCCACCATTCCTAGATCCTCTTTGTGCCATTGATTCATGCTAGTCCTCTGCAATTGTAGGTCGGATTCGCAACCTGCCACCCTACAACAAATTTCAGGACACACAACCTCCGGAATGAAACTTCGCTCCGATACCACTTGAAGCAATCATTAGTGAGGAGGGACCTGAAGGAGATCAGTCCAAACCGATGAGCAAGAGTAAACACAACGAAAACACACATATATGATGGAAGCAATGCAGAAATGATAGTTTGTATTTCATGAAATTTGATTACATCTAACCGACAACAACCGGGTTACAACATACAAGCACACAAACTTGGTAGAATAGGTCACACTAGGACCTTGAATCGAAAGATCTATCTTCTAGGCACAGTCTATCTATCTGATACTTCTTAATTCTCCCAAATTGATTACATTCTAAAGCATGATTACAAATATATATATCAATCCAAAGGATCCGGTCAGTCGAAAAGGATCAAAACCCGAAGAACAAGACCTAACATGCAAAATGAACAAGGTCGGCCTCCGCTAAGAGATTTCTCTAGAAAATCCAAAGGATGAAACGTAGAAGGTCATCCACACGCCAAGAAACATCGAGATGAACGTCCAAGGCTTTGCAAGCTTCAGAATGGGTTCCAACAGATTACCAGAATAGGTCTCAGAAAACCAGTAACAAAGGAACAACCGGTAACAAGAAACTGTCATGGAAACTGATAGTGATATCTTGCCGGAAAGTGATCCAAATGAGATGCAGTTTGAAAGAAAGAAATATGATCAAGTCTTCAAGTAGAATCCAACTCCATAGGATCCGATAAGCCAAAACTAGGACACACAAAAAGGAAAACTGCAAACAAAAAACAAAAAACAAAATAGAAAAGAAATGTTTTTGGTCGATGCAAGATTGTTGTGAACCAGGGATGCTCCTGCATCACATGAGATTTGGATGAAGCATGAAATCATATATGAAGGTGATAGTCAAGTGAAATTTGCTAAGTTGCAGAGTTTAAAAGGAAAGTATGAGACATTGAAGATGGGAGATGATGAGAACATACATTCATACATGGCTAAGGTGAATGAGCTTGTCCTTGGTATTAGATATATCAGTGGAAAGATTGAAGAAGATGATATTGTTTCTAAGGTGTTGAGATCTTCGTCTCCTGCCTATAAACATAAGGTTGCCTCTATTGATGAGATCCAGAGTGTAACTACGTGACAAGAGATGTGTTGGTTGGAAAACTTGATGCATTTGAGCTGAGCGAATTTGGAGAATCACATGGAAAGTCTGAGACAACATTCAAGGCATGAGCATCTATGTCTGGTAAGCAGCAATATGATCCTGATGAATACAAGATATCCAAATATGAAAGAGAAAGAAGAGAGATAGCAGAGAAAGAAAGAGAGCTTGATGAGCTTGAAGCATTGATTGCCTAGAGATTGCCTAAAGGTATTGGTAAGTATGATGGAAAGTTTCCCCTGAAATATTTTTCTTGTAATAAGATAGGACATTTTGCTTCTAGATGCCCGGAGAGAATGGCTAGCTAGACATGATAAGTTTGATAAGCATAATAGATATGAGAATCATGAAAAGTATGATAAGCCATACAAGTCTAACCAAAATTTTAGGAACCGGGAGAACTGTTATTATGCTGCAGATGAAGGTGTTATAGATGATGAATCAGAAGGAGATGAAGCTATGTTTATTGCCATTAAAGAAGATAGGCATATGCTTATTGATTCCACTAGCTATTCAGTTGAGGAGAAAGCTTTGGCTACAAAGGTAGAAGAAAAGGGTAAATGGGTGATTGACTACGGTTCTTGACATCATATGACCGATGACAAAAGCAAATTTGTAAGCATGAAAAGGTATGATGGTGGAATAGTTAGATTTGGTGATGACAAAGCTTGTGTAATCTGTGGGAGAGGTTCTATTTATTTTGATGGTAAGCATAACACTGATGATGTCATGTATGTTGAAGGTTTGAAGCATAACCTTTTGAGTGTTGGATAGATGGTTGACAAGGGTTATGATCTATGATTCAAAGATGGTAAATGCAAGATCTTGAATGCCTTCAATATAGAGGTTGCATCTGGAACTAAGACTAAAGGTAACATTTTTCATTTGAATGTTGGTGAGAAAAGTTGTTTGATTGCTAAGATAGATGAGAGTTGGTTGTGGCATAGAAGAATGTGTCATGTAAACTTTGATTCATTGATTAAGATCAGTTCTACACAAGTTGTTAGAGACCTGCCTAAGATTGTTAAACCTGTTAATCCCATGTGTAAGGAATGTGAATTGGGTAAGCAAACACGGATTTATTTCAAGAGCAAATAGTATACATTAGATGGATTGTTAGATCTTGTGCATATTGACCTGTGTGGACCTACAAATGTTAGCAGTGTGCAAGGTGATAGATACTTTATGCTGCTAATTGATGATTATTCCAGAATGATGTGGGTTGTCTTTTTGAAGGAAAAATCATAAGAATTTGAAAAATTCAAGATATTTAAAGCTAAAGGTGAAACTGAATCCGAATTGAAGCTGAAGTTTCTGAGATTGGAGAGAGGTAGTGGATTTTGTTCTGGTGAGTTCAATTCTTTCTATGAGATGCGTGGAATCAAAATACAACTATCTACTCCTAGGACCCCATAGCAGAATGGGATTGTTGAAAGGAATAACTGTATTGTTTTAGATGTTGCAAGAACCATGATGATTGAAGGAATTATTCTGAAGGTCTACTGGAGAGAAGCTATTAGCACTGCAGTCTATACATTCAATAGAGTTCATATCAAAGGTGATACCAGTAAGACCCCTTATGATCTTTGGTTTGGTCATGTTCCTATTGTGAAATATTTCAAAGTTTTTGGTAGCAAATTGTATATCAAGAGAGATGAGGATATTGGAAAGTTTGATGCTATAAGTGATGAAGGTATCTTTTTGGGATATTCTACAAATAGAAAAGCCTACCGGTGCTATAATAAGAGACGGAGAAAGATAGTTGAGAGTGCAAATTTGAAGGTGGATGAAAACCTTGGGAAGGAAATCACAGCTTATGATGAAGGTCAACATGTTGTTTTAGCTCATATTCATCCTAAAGAGCCTAAGAAGAATGATATGGTAGAGTGTTAATCCGGATGTTGTTGCTACTGTTGATGATGTGAGGAACCTGAGGATCAGAACAATTAGAAGACTTTGAGGTATGTCAGACTTAAATCATTTTGAGAATTAGATTATTGGTGACAAGAATAAAGGTGTGATGACTAGAAGAAGGTTAGCTACAAAAGAAATATGTTTGATTTCTAAAGTTGAACCTAAAGATGTTGTTGAAGCCTATAAAGATGATAACTGGATTAGAGCCATGGAAGAAGAGTTAGATCAAATTGAAAAGAACAATACTTGAGAACTTGTGCCTAGACCTAAGGATAAAAATGTTATGGGTACTAAATGGGTTTTTAGGAACAAATTGAATGAAGCCTGTGAAGTACTCAGAAATAAAGCTAGATTGGTCTGCAAAGGATATTCACAGCAAGAAGGGATTGATTATGAAGAAAAAATTTCTACGGTTTCCAAAATTGAAGTTGTTAGATTGTTGCTTGCTTATGCTGCTTATAAAGATTTCAAGGTATATCAGATGGATGTCAAGTCTACATTTTTTAATGGTGATCTAGAAGAAGAAGTTTGTATTGAACAACCTAATGGATTTTCATTATCAGATGATGGAGACATGGTATGTAAGTTGAAGAAAACACTTTATGGATTGAAACAAGCTCCTAGAGCCTGGTATGCTAGATTAGACAAATACTTGCTAAAATTGGGATTTATCAAGGGTGTTGCAGATAGTAGTTTGTACTTTAAGATTGAAAATGATAACATTTTGATTGTTGAAGTTTTTGTTGATGACATTATCTTTGGTGGTGATGATGATATGAGTATGAATTTTGTCAGTGATATGCAAAAAGAATTTGAGATGTCTATGATTGGTGAGATGAAATGTTTCTTATGTTTGCAGATTGCACAGGCAGGATAAGGTGTCTTTATATCTCAAACTAAGTATGTGAAGGAGTTGTTGAAGAAGTTTGGACTAGATGATTCCAAATCGGTTGGAACTTCTATAGTGATTGGTTGTAAATTGTCTAAAAATGATGAATCTCCTAAAGCTAATCAGAGTTTGCACAGATCTATGGTTGGTGGACTATTATATCCTACTCAGACTAGGCCTGGCATTATGCATGCTATGTGTATGGTTGCTAGATATCAAGCTGATCCAAAGGAGAGTCATGTCACTATTGTTAAAAGAATATTCAGATATCTAAAGGGAACTGAGGATTATGGTTTATGGTATCCAAAGAATGATGATCCCATATTGTGTGCTTACACTAATGCAGATTGGGTTGGTGATGTTGATGACCGGAAGAGTACTATTGGTGGAGAAATATTTTTAGGTAAGAAGTTAGTTTCATGGGATAGCAAGAAATAAGATTCAGTATCTTTATCTACTATTGAAGCTGAGTACATTATGTTAGGACTCGGGAGGCAACTGAGAAGGGAGGGGTGGTGAATCAGTTGACCGTGAATTTGAACCCAGATACAACTTAATCAAAATTGATACTTAATACCGGTAGGTCAAACTTAATGTCAGTTAACTGATTAACAGTTAATATCAATATCGGTGAAACTTAATGCATAAAATAGAAAGAGAAACAATATCCACAACACATAACACAGAGATTTGTACGCAGAAACCCTGTAAGGGGAAAAACCATGGTGGGAAACCTTACCCACAATCTAATGATACTACTATAGATAGTATGTGTATACAAATGGGGTCTGCACATGCGGAAAGGCCAACCGCCTAGAGCTCACTGCTCAATCACAAATAGGAGTCACACTGACTACAATTGGATGGTTAAATCTAATAATAATGTACTGCTCAAAGTAGCATCTCCAATGCTGGATTCAGTACTGGTTAAGCTTTGATAATCACCTTCAAACCTTCCTTGAACCTTCTCTATGGTCTGCTCATATGATCTTCAATATTCACATATACCATGTTACAATACCATAACCTTACATACCATATACCATCTCCTTACATCTCATCAATTGAGATCTTACATATATACCAAAACCTAAGACCAAATGTGTAGGTCGGCTCACTAAGAATATTACAATAAAATTGATTACAAACAAGTCAAGATGCCATGCATCATGTCGGCTCAATACATTTACAACAATATCCAATTAATAAATCATCTGCATAACGAGTTGTGTTGATCTGGAATAGATAATGCATATCGGTCCATAACCTAGACCAATTTGCCGGTAACAACAAATATGTCAAACCAACTAGACCATTAACCAAAACACCAAAACCAAGTATTCAAACCATGTCTTTGACACAACCAAGTGATCTCCAGATGATAACAAGTCATCCTTAGTGTCGGTGAACAATATAACCTGCCGATGAACAATATACCGGTGACTGTGCATAAGTAACAAAACTTGTCGGTGAACACAATTTGTTAGTTCAACATAACCAAAGATTTCTAGAAGGATAAGTGTTGACATCAATGACAAAACTAATGCAACACATCCATAATAATAGCACATTGTTGCTGCTAGTAATTGCACCAAATAGTTTGGATGAAGCAAATGTTGAAAGATATAAGAGTTATTTATAATGAGCCTACTGTTATATACTGTGATAATTCCAGTGCTATAAACATGTCTAAGGATATGGTGTAACATTCAAAGGCTAATAATATATCAATCAAATATAATTACTTGAGAGAGCAAGTTAGTGAACAGAAGGTGAAGTTGGAATATGTATCTACTAAGGAACAAATTGCCAATATTTTCACGAATCCTTTGCCTGCATATACATTTGTCTATTTGAGAGACAAGTTAGGGGTATCCACCCCTCCTGATGAGAATTAGATGCATTGAATTGTATCTATCCGGTGGAATTCAGAGCCCTATTCTTTTATCTAGATTGATGAGTTGGTGTTGCTCCTCTGCTAGAGTAGTTTGTTGATTTGGTTGTGTCCCAGGGGGAGAGAGATTCATGATTCTGTTTTGGGAGAGAGTTTGGTTTTATGTTTTGGTGATCTTTGGCATTTCTATCAAAGGGGGAGAGAGATCTTGTGAAAAACTACTTTATCTATCTTGATCTTAGGAGGAGTTTTGTTGGTGATATCTTCTTTCTTTGCATTGATTGTCTTTCACTTTCATATGTTGCCATCAATGCCAAAGGGGGAGATTGTTGGATTTGGTTGATCATTGTTGCTGCTAGGATATGTTGTTGTCATTGATGTTAACATATTCCTTTGAGTTATTTTGGTGAGTTTGGGAAGATTTTTTTATCCGATTTTTTAGTTTGGTTTTGTTGATCACGGTTTTGCAGAATCCGATATTTCCTTCAGTATATTCCGGTGTGATTAGATCTTATGTTGAGACTTTGGAATATTGTTTGGGATGATCTTGTGTATCTTCATTTTTAGATGGTTCATGATTTGGTACTCCACAAGTTATCTTTCCTCGTGACAGTTGATGATTGGTTGTGTTCTTGAGCTTTGAGACGTTGATCGATGAAGATTTGAAAAGAGGTGTCGGTGCAACTGTCTGAATGATTCTAACATGCTTGTTGGTGTTTCCTAGTCATGTCCTATTTATTTTGGTGATCCATATTGATTATTGTGCGATTGTTTGGTGATTTCTATGAATCGGTGATGATTTGCATGTTATCTAGTATTTCTGGTGGTGTAGCGTGTTGCGGTTGATCTTGGCAGGATTTCCAATGGATGTAATCATTTGGGAATTTGAATTAGGTTCATTCTATGTAATGTAAATCATAATTTTGGTCAGGTGGTTGATCTTTGTATTGTGCAATGTAATTTTTATAATTGTGAGTTGAGGGTTGAGGGTTTAGCCGACCTTGTTATCAAGGTTGATGATTTGTATATATAGGTGAGATGCTAATGTAATTTAGGTGTCGGTATTATGTCTACATTATTAGAGAGAGGTGAATGTGTGAACAAGGATACATCATTCAAAAAAGAGTTGTGGTGAGATTGGTGTTGCAGAGCAGACAACTATGCTTAATTAGAATTTTCATCAAGCATTTGTAGATGCTATCATTGCAGGTCATTCCTTCTGGATTGTAGTCCAAATCATATTGTAAGTCAGTGAGACTTCCTTGAGGGTTGTAGCCTTCTGGGCAAATATCTTTGAGCAGTGAGCTCTAGGCAGTGTGCCTGAATGCATGTGCATTCCCCATTGTAATATTTTTACATACTACTGTAGAGTATCATCTTATTATGGGTGGGTTCCCACCGTGGTTTTTCCCTTAACTATGTTTTCCACGTCAAAATCTTGGTGTTGTGCGTTGTGTTGTTAATTTGCTTATCTTTTATTGTTGTAGTCTATAAGTTAATGTTTTGAAGTTTAACTTTCCCCCCTCTCAGTCTTCCTTCTTGATTTCTGCTAACAATCATGTCCTAATGGATACATCTTTCCTACAATGCGCATCCTATCAAACACTCATACTAGCAACACTTATCCCTGGCAAGAAGATCCATATGGTTGTTGGCTTGTATGGTCAAGTTTATCTTATCTTTCATTGATTTATCTTTTATCAATTTATGTCACATCATGTTACTATGCTACTCAAGGATGTCCATAAGTGACTAGAGGAGCCGTGATGGGCATGATATTTTTTATTTGTTTGTTGTTTGTGGTGTGAATCAATGAAGTTCTGGGGCAATAGTTCCAGTGGGTGTCTTTGATTGGTATGTTCATTCGGCAAGTATCCCATGAAGGATAATTATGCTTGTGAATACCGCACATACCTCGGCCCTTGGTGTTATTCCCAGAATGGAGGGTTCACTCCTTGTCTATTAAGTGTTCACTTCTTTGCAATGAGATGTCTTTACATCTTGGTTCCTTATACCCTGGTGTATGCAAATTCATTGTTACATAATAAGGCTCAGTGATGAATATATATTGCACTATGAATAAAGGCACAAAAGTTTGTGATTCCATCATTCATCTTATCATGCTTCATTCAAGTATCTTTTCTTGGATCAACCTTTTTAATTATTTTCAACCATTTATTCATCTAACATGATCTCTCTCATCACTTAAGTCCAATCAAGTCTATTTCCTATCATTCCTCACATTCATCATATTTCATCTTACATCCAATTTTCATTATATTTAATCATTTGTCTTATACGTGATTTATCCAACCTGAAACCAGACGCGATCATCTATCTTTGTCTTATACAAGATTTATCCTTCCTAAAACTAGATGCAATCATCTATCTTTGTCTTATACAGGATATATCCTTCCTGAAACCAAACGTTTTGATCATCTTTGTCTTATACAGGATGTGTCCTTCCTGATACCAGACTTGATCTTTATCTTATCAATCCTATCAATCAAATCAATCTTATCAATCCTATCAATCTTATCAATCAATCAATTTACAAATCGCTCCAACCATTTCTTCTATCCAACCATACTCATTCATGTGATCAACTAACCATTCTTCATCTTTCATCTAGCATCCTTCTTCTTTGGAGAGATCATTCATGCCTTCAATGCACAAATAATCTCTCGAGGGAGCATTATACCATAAAGCATCATCGGGACATACTAGGGCAAAAAAATTTTTATTTCCTTTGAAACAACATCGTTCCGACATTGTCTCAAAGAGAGGCAAATGTAGACACCTAAAAATATCTCACTGATCATTACTAATTATTCATCTAATTAATTGAACAATTTTTCAATTACTTAATTAAGCTAATTATTTCTTCTTACTAATTCAAATCATCATTATTCATTTTTCTTACTAATTATCTAATTTCTATCATTTCTTAATCATTTCATCATTTAACCCTTTCTCAAATATTAATTAAATATTATTTATTTAATTAATTATGATTATTTCCTTAAATAATCTAGTATTTAATCAATCCTATTTCTAATGACTAAATAATTTCATTTAAATTATTTAATTAATTAATTCTTTCTTCCAATTCTCCAAATTCGAATGTCAAATCATTTTAATTAATTTCATTACATCAAATTAACATTTCACCAAATCTGAATTTCATCAAATTTCAATAAATCTCATGTGCATTTCAGCATTTGAAAATCTAAATTCAAATTCAAATCAAAATAAAAATGAATTTCATCTCAATCTCCTACAACACAAGTTGAAAATCTTAACTTGCTCATCAAATTATTTATCTAATCAGTTGACTCTCCAATCTCCCCTTTTCACTCCAAATCACCTTTTCTGACTAACTCATCTAATCAGTCATCTCCCTAATCAATTGATTCATCTATTCAATCAATTTAGTTAACAGATCAATCAATCCACTTAACTGATCAATCAAAATCAGTGAACTATCAATCAACACTTCAGTTCCAAATCTTAGCCCATCTCACTTGAAAATCTATAAATACAAGATCATTTTCTCAATTCAATCTAGAATCAAAGAATTATAATCTTCGAAGCAATTGTCTATCTTATGCAGGAATTTCAGTGCAACTTCTGAGAGACATCCTACATCCACAATTCGGAGAAGAGCAATGGAAACTTTGCCAAATCGATCGAGGGAGTTTTAAATTAGAATTCATTTCAATTCAATTGATTTTGCATGATTCAATTGTCATTTAGGAGTTAATTGAATTAGATTTAGAGTTTGTGATTCTCTCTTTTACATCTAATTATCTTAATGATTAATTTACCCCTAAGAAACAAGTAATGTTGAGATTCATAACTTCTTTCATTTAGATTTGTGCTTCTAAGCTCATTGTTTGTAATTGGAAAAAAATCTTCTTATATTTGGATATTGCTTTCAAACACTCTCTGAAAGCATTTGCTTAAATCTTATGGTGTTTCACAATAAATTAATAATCAAAAGTTTAAAGATATATCATAGAGTTTCTTTGAAAAGATTACCCCAAGGGTCTCTTCAAAAAAATGTTAGAGACCTAGATAGACTAAACATAGGTTCAAGCCAAAAAAATCATCACACTTGTAGTGTTTATTTATTCTTTGCATATTGAAAGTAAAATTTCATTCAAAATGAGTTATGTAAGCATGTTGTTTTTATAAAATAGAAAAACAAAATGTTTGTGGCTCTTGCCTCAACTCTATGTGTTTTCTAGAAGAGAACATTTTAAACATAGGGAAAGCAATTGATGCTTATTGTTTCTTTTATGTCCACTTCTTACGAAAAAATCATTTCTTCATGCAATCTTCAATTAAATTAATCACTAGTAAGATTTAATTAATTTTAAAAATAATTTAAGTTAATTAGAAAAATGTAATTGGTTTAATGTTAGTTTAGATATTATCATAGGGATTTGTAATGGGGCCCTAACCCTTAAACTATCATACTAGTAGGTCCCAAGAGAAGAAAAGACAAATCAACATAAGAAAAACCATAATCATCTATATATTTAAAATAAATGATAATTAACACACAAAAATAATCTATCATCGAAGTTGAAAGGCACCCCCAATAGACTACTCCTAAACATACATTTCTGTGATTAATTGATATACATGTGTTTAAAGACACTCAATTGCATGCATCATCTAATACATCTCATCATAATTCAACCTCATCTATGCTTATCAACTCATCATTTGCAAAAGCATACTAAGAACACTTGCATTGAAGCACTAAAAAGAATATCCACATAATCATCCTAAAAAGCATACTAAGAACACTTGCATTGAAGTACTAAAAATAATATTCACATAATCATCCTAAAAAATTTGCTAGTCAAATCTTGGTATTTTCGATCATTAGCATGACCATAAAGTCGATCATTTCTAGAGATTGGCCTTAGAGAATGTGAACCTTAACAATTCTAGTGATTATCTAAAGGTGTTTCTAAATATTGCTAGCCTAGATATTAAAAGGCAAGATCAATGAAATTGAAAGTAAAGATACAAATATTGCCAAATCATTTATATGGGTTTTGGAATAAATCCATGTCCATGGAAAAGATCAAAAAATTAACCCCCATAATGTATATTGATTATAGATCCAAGGCAAAGTAAATACTACTGTTTTTTATTTATTATCTTCAGACATCTAAAGTTTAGTGCATTGACATAATTATTCTTATCTATTATATACAAAACTAAGTACTTTCATTTATATGGAATTTTTAATATTTTATTTTCTCCATTATATCTCTTCATATCATATTCTTGAATCATCTTAAATGTTCTAGAATGCGTTATTTGATCATAGAACCAAATAGTGAATCTTGATAGAAAAGGAGAAAAGATTTTATTGATTAGAAAATCATGAAGAAAAATTGATACCATCAAAATCTAAAAATTTTAGAGATTTCATATGAAAATAAATATCAATGAAATGACAAAGATAGACATGATGAAGATAATTGAATTTATATTATTTCTTTTGTTATTAATGTTATTCAATCAACAAAATCTAGATTCCTTAATGCACACATTCTTCTCCAATGGCATTGTCTTCCATATTATTTAAGTTCATATTCTTACACATCTTAATTAGTTTTCTCTTGCTTGTTTGATGTTCAAAATAATTCAAGAAATTAAATTTCATTCCACTCACAATTATGTGAACATTAACACTCATAATTATTGAATTTTGATTTTACTTAAACATAAAATGGTTCAATAGTCAAACAATCATTGGTTGCATTTTTTTTTATTTTTTTTCAAAACTAAAATTCTTAGTTAATGCTCACTATATATAATTTTGGTGTCTGTTATCTATATTGATAGATTATAATATATTCAAAGTCACTTATTTCTATTTTTCATGTATTTTTTTGATGGGAGAATAAGGTGACCAAGGGCGTACGTCTGGGGATGGTAGGGGACAACAAATATATATATATATATATATATATATATATATATATATATATATATATATATATATATATATATATATATATATATATATATATATATATATATATATATATATATCTTTAAAAAATAGCTATAAAAAAATGTATAAGGAAAAAGTATAAGAACTATAAATAAAAATCATATACTAAGTAAACTACTAAACAATAAAAATATTGCAATGGTTGCATTAAACATTAAAAATGGTGGGTGATGGCTTAGGGGTTGAGCCCTATGTAAGGTTGAGGGGTAGCATCCCCTATAGAATATGAGGGCATTACAAAGTAAAGGCTTTAAAACTACACAAACCTTCATTGTGAATGTCGTTTTCATAATTTTATCACCTTTATTTTGCAACACCGAGTTCTTACCATTTCTAAAACTTACGAGTGATTTGAAACTAATATTAGAAGTTAGATGCCTATTTATAAGTTTTTGTGTGTGCTTAGGGTTTGGGTGCATCCCATAGACCATTGGGGTTATGTTTGTAGCACACTGGTAAAAAACACTTGTTGTTAACAAATATTGACTTCTATATTTTCCTACCATGGGGGATGCTTGAAAATTCTAAGGATGGTTGGGAGACTCCTATGAGTCCCTTGTATGTCTTGGGAATGCTACAGAGTCCCCAAGCCTTCCCCAAACTAGGGGGGTGTCCTAAACATTTCTCTAAGTCTTGAGTAGTGGTGGAGGGATAGTAGAGGGAAGTTCCCTCCAAGCCCTTGTGCCCCAAGGGCATCCCTATGTTAGAAATGTGGGGATTTCGAGGGAAGATGCATCCCCATAGAACATTGCTTCCTTTTTATATATTCATTAAAATCTCTAAAATTATTGCATCCATGAGATTGTTATAAACTAGTAAAAGCACCTAAAGGTGCTATTGGATGGTGGGTAGGTACATATATAAATAAATAGCTTATTAGTAAAGTATTACACAAAATAATTTTGACTAAAAAAATGTGAAGTACTTGATAGATATGACTATTTATATATTTTGACATCCAATAACACCTTTAGTTATATTTACTAATTTAAAAAAAATAAAAATTTTAAGATCATGATTAATGTCATAATATCCTTAATATAGGATTATAGGGGAAGCGTATTCAAATATTTTTTTGGTTATCTCCGTATACGACTTAACTGCTTATAACTAAAGATCTAGCTTCTGGGTAGTAATGATGCACACTGCAAAAATCATTATATGTGGAAAGGTCAAAAAGTGGTCATTTAAAAGTGTTGTCCCATACATAAACACCTTTGTGCTAATAGTAGATAACTCAAAATATCAAGTAGTAGTGGACAAATGTCCTAGTAGTAGATCTCCTTTTTTTACCATAAATAGCCTATTTGTGCACCACTACTAGGACATTTGTACTAAGTTATCCACTATTGGTACATGTGATATTCATTAATGAACTTGTCATTATCAATTTTTGGGCTCCTTTACAATCTAGTAACGGGGAGTTGGGTTGACAAAAAGTTGTCCACTATTGAAACTATGTCCACTATTGGTACCCTTCCCCTAACAATGTTAAGAAAGAAAACATATATTTTATGATCTAGTGTACATAGATTAGAATAAGTATTGAGGTCTTTCAAACAATAGGTACTATTTTAAACAAATAGGAACACATACCATAAAAGGATTTAAGTCTTGTCTTTAACATATCATTCAAGGATTTTAGTAATTTGTTACTAGGTATAGATTTAGAGAGATTTTATTTTCCATTTTAGAGATCTATCAGCTAAACTACAAACGAGAATGCTAGAAAATATAGAAATTCACAATAACATTCATTGATTTAAAGAGATACGATAATAATAAAAATTGTTTTAATAAAATTTTCAATTATCAAAGATAAAAAAAACTGTAAATGATAATTATTATATAGAATTAATTGTAATACAGTTTTCAAAATTAAAATGTATAATGATTTTAGTTCAAAATGAAAATATTATATAAACATATAATGTCTTCAATTAAATAATTGCTAATTTTTTATTATCAAATAAAATTTAAACATATAAATAGAAATCGTATTTTTGTTATTCAAACTAATAAAAAATATATTTAAATATTACTTTAATATTAAAAAATTTAATTTTTTTCCCATTATTTATAATAAAACTTTAAATTTGAATGTGAATTTCATTTTGTTTGTTTAATAAGCGATAAGCCAGCATTGTCGAACCAAACAGCTATGCGGCAAATATTTTGTGCTCTGATTGAGAGTTGAACTCAAGACCTCCCGCTTGCTAAACGGGTGCTCTAACCAACTGACGTATCAGAGCGAACAAAAATGATGTTGGTAAAACGTAATTTAACAAAATAGAAGGTTTGAAATAAAAGTTGGGAACATGTTATCTCGATAGAATATATTCCTACTTTAATAAATTATTATTATAAATCTGGTGCCCTGGTGTAGTTGGTTATCACGTCAGTCTAACACACTGAAGGTCTCCGGTTCAAGTTCGGGCGGGGCCAACAGGTTAAATTAATTTGTCATTTGGTACTAAAACCAAATAAAGCTATTACTTCTGTACAGAACAGAAAAAACCTTGACAAATCCCAATTTTGCGCCTAGCTGGGGATGTATATGATACACTGAGCCAACATTGGAAGAAGTCGAGAACCATATGTTCTTACATACAAACAATTTTTAAATTATTTATTAGATTTTCAATTTTAACTTAATTGGACAAAATATAATCAGTTTGAATGGCAGATTTACTTTATTTCATTGTTTGATTATGATATAACATTATAGTAGCAATCATATCTTGGAGTGCATTAATAAGGATAATATTATTTTATATTTTTGCATATATTAATGCATTACATGAGGTCAATTGATGGGGCATTTAACAAATGATGTTGTTTGGGTAACAATTGTCTCAATGGAGAAATGATAGCTTCAAATCAACTATTTATCCACTTACAAGGATTCAAATATGATAGAGACCTTAGGATATATTCTTATGTAATTTGGTGGCATTTAAATTTGTCAAAATGAGCATTGGAACTTGTGGACCCCACATACACCCAAATGAGAGAAAAAATAAGGTTCAAATTCAAATTCTTGGAAGCTAAATGCTATGAAAAGAACATATCTTTCATGTCAGACATATCATAAGGGAGAATTGGGGTTATTTCATATTTAGAGTTAATTGGGTGTGCTAGTGGACTTACATGGACCAATGTACTTTATTTCATTTTTTTATTATTATATGACATTATAGTAGCAATCACACCTTGGAATTTTAAGAGGAGTTATAATCAGTTTGAATGGCAAATGTACTTTATTTCATTGTTTGATTGTGATATGACACTATAGTAGCAATCACACCTTAGAGTGCAATGGGTATGCCGAAGAGATGTGGGAGGTCAAATAAGGACAACATTGTTCTATAATTTTGCATATATTTGTGCATTACATGAGGTCAATTGATGGGTCATTTAACAAATGACGTTGTTTGGCCAACGTTTGTCTCAATGGAGAAGTGATAGCTTCAAATCAACTATTTATCCACTTACAAGGATTCAAATGTGATAGAGACAAGGGAGAAGAGAGATATAAGTGTAGAGAGAGACAAAGAGATGATGAGAGAGAGAGAGAGGGAGTGAATATCTTTCATGTCGAACATATCATAAGGGAGAATTCAGGGTTTTCCATATTTAGAGTTAACTGGGTGTGCTAGTGGTCTTACATGGACACTTATCTTTAGCCAATGGCAATAGTGGTGTAAGAGCATCAAATGGGAAGATTCAAAATTCAAATTAAATAAAAAAATTGGCAAGTAGAGAAGGTAGGCGTACTCTTTCTGGGACTCTAAGTTTAGCAAATGAAATGAAATTGCATTTTGTGAAGGAAGTGAAAATAGTAGTGTTTCATTTTGGGGCATTAGTACAGTTGGCAGGTGAAGGGAATAATGCTTGGGAAGAACGTTTTTGGAAGCCTTCTTGTTGTTTTTATGCATCATTTTGCAAGTCTATGGACAAACACATATAGATTGGATGTTGTAATGAGAAGCCAATAGGCTTGACATGGTGTTATGTAAAATTATTCCAAATTTCAATGAAAATCTCTCTAGTTTGCTTGCATAAAATTGGTATTTGAATTCATCTTATTTGTTGTCGTAAATTAGATTTCTTTGAGTGTTTGAAGTGTGTAATTAGGTGGCATTTTGAGGGAGTTTATCATCTTGCATTAGAGAGATAGATATATAGAAAGAGGGATACATGTCTAGAGATAGAGGAGAGAGGAAGATAGAGATATAGATGAAAATAGAGGGAGAGAAATAGCTAGAGAGAAAGAGAGGTAGAGAGAGAGAGAGATAAAGATAGAGGGAGATAGAGAGGAAGAGCAAGAGAGGAAGAGATAGAGAGGATATAGAGAGAGCAATAGGGGTAGATAAAGAAAGATATAGATGGTGAAATAGAGGGATATATATATATATATATATATATATATATATATATATATATATATATATATAGAGAGAGAGAGAGAGAGAGAGAGGGGGGGGACAGGGAGGGAGTAAGGGAGGGAGAGATGTGGAGAGAGAGGTGGGGGAGATAAAGAAAGGGAGGGAAGGGGGAAAGGGAAAGGGAGAGATATAGGTAGAGAAGGGGGAGAGATAGTTAGAGGAGGGAGAGAAGAGGGCGGAGAGAGGTAGAGAGGGAAAGAGAGAAATAACTCAACATATAGAGTAGGAGGAGAGAGAGAGGGGGGCAGATAGAGAGATAAAGATAGGGAGGGAGAAATAGGGAGTCTGTGTATGTGAGTGAGAGTAAGATATATGTATATGCATATACATATATGTTTATATATATATATATATATATATATATATATATATATATATATATATATATATATATATATATATATATATATATATATATATACATACACACATACACATGCACATACATATACACATACACATACACATACACATACACATACAAACTAGAGAGAAAAATAGAGAGATATAGAAAGAGGGATTATAGGGAGAGGGGGAGATAAAATGAGAGATAGAGATAGATATAACACATGAAAGATAAAGGGGGGAGAGATAAATATAGAGAGAGGGACAGATGGAAGGAGAGAGGTAGATGGAGAGGAATACAATGATAGAGGGGGATATGGAAAGATAGAAAGATAAAGATATAGGAAATGACATATATGTATGTATGTATATGCATATACATATCCACATGTATATACATGTATATGTATGTATGTACAGACACACACACACACACAAAGAAAGAGAGAGGCCATGAGTGAGAGGAAATGACAAAGATAGGTAGTGAGATAGAGATAAAGATAGAGATAGAGAAAGAGAAATGGAGAGATATAGAGATATAGATAGGGATAAATTGTGTGTGTGTGTGTGTGTGTGTGTGTGTGTGTGTGTGTGTGTGAGAGAGAGAGAGAGAGAGAGAGAGAGAGTGGGGTATTATAATTTGCAGAGCAATTGAATACCTCATTTGAATTACAAGACACATATTTATACAACGAAATATGATGAACCCCGTGATCTACAAGTTCAACAAAATAGCAAATAATATACTAAATATGCTATCCAACAATAATAAATCTAAAACAAATTATAACAAGAACAAACAAACTATCTACGTGGAGTAATGATGGAATATCCAACATTCCCCCCTTGTTACATCATTTCTTTAAAGCACTAATAAGAGAACCTTGAAAACTTTCAAATTTCACGTGTGCAAAAGGCTTGGTGAAGATATCAACATGTTGTTCTTGTGTAGAGCGGAATTGAAGTTGAATGTTGTTTTGTTGAACATGTTCTTGTATGAAGTGACAGTCAACTTCAATATGCTTGATTCGTTCATAAAACATTGGATTATGAACAAGATTGAGAAAACTCTGATTATCACAATAGAGGTTGGTTTTGTGGTACCCCCAATCCTTCTAGTATGCAATGAAACCAAATTGCTTCACAAATTGTTGCACTTGTTGCATGATATTCTGCTTTTGTTGAGGAACGAGCAACTGTGGGTTGCTTCTTACTTCCCCATGAAATAGGTCCTGAACCTAGGAAGAAAACAAATCTAGATGTGGACTTCCTATCATCAAGAGAACTTTTATTATCTACATCTATATATTGTGTCAAGAAGAATTGATCACTCCTTTTATATTTAAGCCATGATCCATTGTACCTTGAATACACATTAATACCCATTTTTTTGCTTTCTTATGACACATTTTTGGTTCTTGCATAAACCTGGATAGATAATTAACAACAAAACTAATATCTGGTATGGTATAAGTCAAGAAAACCAAACCTCCAATCATTTGTTGATAGAGAGTTGCATTCACTTGAGGAAATTTATCAAATGTAGATAAATACAAACCCGATTCCATAGGTGTAGACATGGGTTTGGAATCCATCATTCCGAATTTTCAAGTAGTGTCTTGACATATTTTCTTTGAGATACAAATATATGGTGATTAGTTTTCCATATCTCTAAGTCAAGACAATAGTGTAATAGCCCAAGATATGTCATATCAAATGCCTTCTTGAGATCATTCTTGGCTATCTCAATTGTTTCTTCTAAGCTACTTGTGATAACTAAATCATTAACATATACATTTATGATCACAATATCCCCCCCTTGATCCTTGAGGTAGAGATATGGATCATATGGATGCCTAGTGAAACCATGTTGTAATATATGTCTATCAATTTTTATATACCAGGCTCTAGGAGCTTGTTTGAGACCATATACCTGGACTTAACAAGTTTGCATACCTTTTCTTCTTTTCTGACTGTAACATATCTCTCTGGTTGGGTCATATAGACCTCTTCCTTAAGGTCTCCATTAAGAAACACACTTTTTACATCCATTTGGTATACTTTCCATCCAAATTGTCCAGCTAAAGAAAACATCATTCTAATGGTTTTTATCTTTGCAATGGGAGCAAATGTTTCCTCATACTCTATCCCTTCTTTCTGGGCATAACCCTTGGCTACAAGTCTAGCCTTATGTTTATCTATACTACCATCTGCTTTATACTTAGTTTTAAAAATTCATTTGCAACCAATATCTTTATTACCATGTGGTAGATCAACAAGCTCCCAAGTGTTGTTTTCATCAGAGATTGATACTCTGCATCCATTGCCTCTTTCTAAGGCTTTGACTCTAATGCTTCCTAAACACTAGATGGTTCAAATTTTTCAACAACTAAAGTTGTTGAGGCTAGATTTATCTCATTGCGAGTCATGTTGCGAATCCTAGGACTTGTAGTGGAAGTGTTTGAAACTTCATCTAGCTTTGCATCTCGAATGGTACTAGTATACCACTTTGGTAAAACTTTTGTGGTATTGGTGGGTTTTGATTGATTAGAAACGTTCCCATCATTTTTACCATCCATGTTGAACATAGGAGCACCATCTGTAGTAGGTGATGAAGTGGTAGGAGAACTTGACTCACTCTTCTAAACAAAAATTAATTCCCTGCTAATGTAAATCTTCTTTGTGTTGGGATCCATGAGGCGATATGCCTTGGATCCATTACCATATCCAAGAAGAATACATTGCATTGACTTTTCATCAAGCTTCTTCCCTTTTTGTTTAGGAATGTGCATATAGGCAGTGCATCCAAAAACACAAAAAATGTGAGATAGAAGGCTTTGCCCTTGTCCATGCTTCTTCTGGAGTAATGCCGTCAAGGGCTTTGGTTTGTGCTTGATTCAAAAGATAAACTGTTGTGTGAATAACTTCAGCCCAATATGCATGCTCTAGTTGAGAATTTTTCAACATACTATGAACCATCTCCACAATGATGTGATTTCTCCATTCTGCATCACCATTTTGTTGAGGTGTGTATGTTGTAGCTAGTTGATGACAAATTCCATATTCGTTTAGATATGTGTAGAATTTTGTGCTGGTGTAATCTCCACCTTGATTTGAGCAAAGGGCATGAATATTGTGATTAGTATCTTTCTCCACCTGGGAGCGTAACTCTTAGGAATAGGAAAGAGCTTTATCTTTATGCTGCAAGCAATACACCCACATTTTCCTTGTATGATCATCAACAAAAAGCTGAAAGTACATGTATCCATTGTGACTAGGTGGCATGGGACCACACAGATCAGTATGCACTAGCCGCAAAGGATAAATTGCACGATGCTCACTGGGATATAAGGGGGCTTTGTGTTTGTTTCCAACAATACAACTAGAAAAAATAGAACTGATCTTCTCAAGTGACGGAAGCCCTTTGACCATGCTTTTCTGACTGAGTTTTAGCAAGTAACTAGTGCTTAAATGATCAAATCTACGATGCCAAAGTAGAGCGAGATCATTTTCCTTAGTCACTAAGGCTTGATTATTAGCAATTTTATCAAGCCTAAACATTCTACCAACCTTAGTAGCGCTAGCAACAATCTTTTCATTCTTAGATTTATCTTTGATAAGACATACTTTTTTATCCTTAGTTGAATCAAATTCAATCATAAGGTTATGATCGATAAATTGATTAATAGAAAGAAGATTTTTGGTAAGCCCTACCACATATAGAGTATTAGTAAGCTTACAATGATGTATACCAAATTGTAAAGAGATGTCACCGTACCATAATGAGGTTACAATATGAGAAATCGCTTCTTCTGTCCTGCCATGTGCTTTGTAGCACCTGAGTCCATATACCAGATGGAGGTAGATTGTGAACCATCTTCTGAAGTGTGGGCTGACAACACATATTCCTCATTTGGAGAATCATCTGCTTCAACACATTGCTTTGTTTCTTTCGTTTGTTCGTCTACTCCCATTGTGGTTTGCCACCTTGAAAGGTCTTCTTTGGATGTGGTTTGTTGGATGAGACTTTGTTGAAGTATTTGTACCAATAATTCTTCACATCATGTCCAACTCTATCATAGGTTTGACACTGCTTCTGAGGCTTGGATGAATTTCTAGATTTGAGAGGTTTACTGAACTGTTGCATGGGCTTCTTGCCTTCATGACAAATAGTCATGGCATGATCAACTTGATCATGTTCCTGGCTAATAGATTCTTCTTTCTGGAGAATATTTACTAGCTTCTTGAATGTGGGGGTTTTCTCAATGATATTCAAAGTTTTCACAAATACCTTGTATCTGGATGGTAGTGCTCTTAAAACAATAAGCACTAAAAATGCACCCCCAGTCTTTTCTCCCAATGCTTGTTGTGTAGTTGATTCTGCAAATTCAGGACCTGATTACGATTCTTTGCCTCATACAACATCTTGAGTTTGTCCCAAGCGTCTTTGGTTGTGGACAAGTCACGGATAAAGGACTAGAAATCATCAGACACATTGAACAAAATAATCAATTTCGCCTTTATGTCAGTTTGATCAAATTTCTTCTGCCCATCAACATCTATTTTATGGCATGATGTGGTTCCACTGACCACATCCGAAACTTCTTCAAACTGAAGTTGAGTTTTGAGTTTGTTTTTCCATACAGAATAGTTATTCCGATGTAGTAATTGGGAATCAGAGAGAATTTTTTTTGGATAACTCCTTGCCATTATGTTAGAGAAGGAAGAAAAATAACACCCCCTTAGAAGAGTTGAAAATTACATGACGCTACTTAAAGCATAGGCTTAAAAATCGTTATTTTGTAGACACCTATTTATGTCCACTTGATTAAATGAATTTTAAATTTATTTAATTATCATTTATCCAACTATTAATTAAATGCACATTTCATTAATTTATCCCAACCCTCTTCTCCTATTAATTAAATAAATTATTTGATTTATTTGATTTAATTCACATAACCAAATTCAGACCATTAATTAAACAAATAAATCATATTTGTTTAATTAAATCTTCTTTCACATTTATTTCTTTAAATCCCCAAAATACCCCTATCACATTTAAATTAAATCCCCTTTATCCTTCACCCACTTGCATTTTCCTACAAATGCAATTTGCACCACTAATTTAAATAAATAAATCCTATTTATCCTCACCCACTTGAAACCTTTAATGGCTTCCCTTAAAGTCTTCAAGCCTTCAATGGCTTCCTTATAGAGTCTTCTCAAACCTTTAATGGTTTCCCTTAAAGTCTTCAAGCCTTTAATGGCTTCCTTCTAGAGTCTTCTTAAGCCTTTAATGGTTTCTCTCACACTCTTCAAGCATTTAATGCTTTATCCCCCTTTTTTCTCATTTAAATAAATTAAGATTTATTTAAATAAAATACAAAACTCACATTCATATTTAAATAGTTTGATATTTATTTAAATATCTATCCAAATGCAAGTTGTGCCATTTAATTGAAATAAATGGTTTTATTTTAATTGAAAAACTCAAAATTCCTCCCACTTGCATTCTCCTACAAAATCCACTTGCACACTAATCATTCTTCTAGAATCTCTTGATCCTTCTTAATTAATCAAATCCTATCCTAATCATTGTCACATTCCTAAATAAAAGGAAGTCACTTCTCAAAAACCTTCAAAGTCTTCAATAGCCATTAAAGGCTTCATGTCTTCAAATGGTTAACCTCTAAAGTCTTCCAAACCATTAAAGGCTCTTACATAACTATTAATGGTTAACTCATCTTTGACCTTTGGTTAGAGACTTTCCTCTAACTTAGCCATCCTTTTAACTCATGGGTCTCTTCAAAACATTTATTGCTTTAACTAAGGTAACCATTTAATCCTTGCACATTCATTTATCCCTTGGATAAAAGGAATATCCATCAACCTAACCCTAACCCAACCCCCTTGGGTAACCATCATGTTCCCTCAAGCATTTAATGCTCCTTATCTGTCCTCTCAAGCCTCCTCATGGTGACACTTGTCAACATGGGATTGGGTTGAAATTCTTACATGGATTGAGTATCCTTCAATCCTAGCCCTTGTTAAGATTACTCAATCTTAACCATCCAATTTCCCATTTATTCTATAAATAGATCTCATTTCCTTCATTATCATCATCCAAGTTTTCATGCATCCAGATTATAGTTCGTTTAATCAAGCTTTTGCCTCTCTTTGTTAATCATCATTTAAAACATTTAGAAGCATGTTAGTATAGCATTTTATCATGTTAGCATAGCTTGTTTAACTTTCATTATCATAGCATAATCTCCATCATAACTAGCTTTCATTATCATATCATAGATCTTTGTTGTATTTGCATATAGATATTTTATCATCTCATCCATCATTCTTGGAGTTGTCATTCCAAGAGTCATTTGCTCAATGATCTGAGAGCAATCATGACTCAAGGAATCCAATAAGATAGAGAACAATGGAATGGTTTTGAGAGGATATTGGTTTAAACTTGTTCAACTTGTTTTATTCTTCATATATAATGTTTCATTGGTATGCTTGTTCATTTAGTTCTTAATTTACCACTAACCATCTTTCTTGCATACATTTTAGGCGCCCACTGTAGGGCCCGTCCCTAGATTTTCAATCGTTTTGTATGCAGGTAGAAGGCAATTTTCAAAAATAATATCAAAACAACGCATAGGTGGAAAAGTATAATGCATCCCATGAATATTCTAGTGTATCTTCCCTGTACTACAATGCATTTGAAGGATAGAGTAGTGTATCTACACTTGTTTCTAGTGCATAGGGGACCTTTCTAATCTAATCTATCTTACTTTCTCTTAGCGCATAGAATCATCAGTATAGCGCATACCTGACCTACTGTAGCGCATGTGCTCTATGAAGTAGCACATTTGTTCTATTTTATAGTACATATGATTTGTTTTCTAGCGCATCATTTACAAACAATTTTTTATAACACAAAGGGAATTCTAGGCTTGTCAGCCCACAGTAATGAGTAAATATTTCAAAGGGGTTTTACAGGTGCTGACATTTTATTGCAGGTCCAATGGAGGTAGATTAGTTTAAGTTAATTTACTTATTCAAAGTTGGTAAAAATAATTCACACTTTCTTTTCTTGCACGTACAAGTTATAAAAGTATTCCACACTTTATTTTGGTGCAAAGTAAAAAGAATCACATTTTCTTTTGGGCTATAAAAAGAACTTCATCTTTTCTTTCTTGCAAAAAGGTTAAAAAGAACAACAAAACAAACCTTTATTTTCTTGCAAGATTAGTTCACATTTCTCATTGGTACAAAGTAAAAAGAAGAAAACAAATTTATTTTTGTTACAAAGAGGTAAAAAGAACACTTCACACTTAGTTTTTGCAAGGTAAAAAGAACAATACATTTTTCCAAAGTTCAAGTTCTTGTTTTCTCAAAGTTTCATCATTGTAATTTATCATTTGTGATTTTTCTTTTGTTGACCAGGTTTCTTTGCACAAAAGTTCAAAAATTGTTATCTTCTCATCATTGCTATCTTGGGTAAAATAAACACCATGTTTGTTGGAACAAAATTTCCAAGTAGAATTTAGATCATTTTTCAGTATTGGGGTAAAAAGAATGAGTGTTCACTGTGAATCGAAGGTGATAGGTATATGCTCTGTGAGAGGGGAACGACCTAAGTGGGGAACGCCTAACACCAAGTATTCCAACCCACTATAATCAAATGTGGATATGACAAAAATCATTTTCAACGGTTTTGATCAGTGATTATCCTTCCCCCAGTATCCTTGAGATACGTAAAGCCTTTGTTCTAAAGGTTAGGAAGCCTCCTGAGGGAGGTTATCACTGAAGACCAAACACAAGCCCTAATAAAAAGATTTAAGAGTAGAAGCTTCACCAAGTCAATTAGCCAAACATTTATAATATCATAGTGCAAGGGTGGGGAAGAATCCGCCCCCAAGACACTCACCATACATCTCCTAAGAAAATGATACAACTGAGAAGAAATTCTCTTTGGTTCAACTTCTGGAAAAAGGCAAAAAAATGGGCACACCTTAGGCTGTGACATGGTTGTTTGAGCTAAAGGAGTATCAAGATGTGAGCTATTGATATTTTAAATGACCCTTGAGATTAAAAAGTCTGCTTGATGTGTCTTTTTTGTTCAAACCAGTGAAAACAAACAGGGATTTGAAAAGATCCTATTGAACATACACCCATTGTTTAGACTAGACAAATTGTCTTCTTTGTGCTACTATGTTTTCAGATCATCTTCGTAAAATCATCCATTAATAAAACAAGGTTTTCAAAAATACAAGTCAAGTTGTTAAAAAATTTCAACCTCAAAAAGATTAGGGCATAAACAGTTTAGATTAGCGCTTTGAAATAATAGTGTAGCGCATATTATTCATATAATAGCGCTTAGGAAGCAAACATTAGCACATCCAATTCATACAATAGAGCATGAACCTCAAACAAATATTCAAAACATCAAGCAATCTAAAAATACTATTTAGTGCATGTATCAAACAACTTAGCGCATAGGAGGATCAGAGTAGAGCATTTGACACATACTTTAGTGTGTACTCCGTCTATTATAGTGCATCCTCATAAAATTTATCTCAGACAGAGAGCAGGTTATCAAATCTTTTGCAAAGTTGATACCATCTTCGGATACCCTTTTAGGTCTTCTTTCAGATCCAATTGTCACAGACAAGATTTATTCAAGCAAAAAATCAGAGGATATCACCTAGTGATCTAAGTTTCACGAATTCAACCAATATCAACATTAGATACTTAGCTAGTTATCCAAGTTGGTCAAAACAATCTAGTTTACAAAATCAGGATATATCATCCTTCATCGGGAAAATTCATCACATGATTTGACATACTTAGTCATATCAATAGGGGAATATCAAACACTCTATTCAACTTAGTAGGCTTGGGTATCAAAAAAAAGTATTTCTCAAATCAACCTATCAAAAATTGAAACTTTGATCACTCATATTATCACCCCTTGACACTTGACGAAGAACAATCTTCGTCAAAAGACTGATTTGAAAAGGAAAAAGCCTAGTGAAGAGAAGGTCTTGAATAGAAGCAAATTTCTCTACATAAATCATGAAATCCTTCTAAAGCATCGAACTTTCTTGCACCATTTCCGTAACTATCTACCCGGTAAAGGAACTGATTTTGACAAGGAATCCTTGAAAACTTGAGCTTTTCAACAAAGATCAACCTTATCACAATGTCTCAATTTTGGTGTCAAGAACCAACCATGTTGTATAGGGAAGAAAATGTCTGGAGTAGGTATCAAGATATTGAAGTGGAAGACATAAGCAATGAACAAATTCAAGAAGCACAACAAGACCCCAAGTTCCAAAAATTTATGGAAAGGCTTCTAGAAAATGATAAAGACAAGTATCACCTAATGCTAAATAGTCATGGAGCCAAATTACCTATTGATTTTGACCAAGAACAACCCAAGGCAACACATCGTAGAGAAGAAGCAGAATCAAGTAAAAACAACAACAACACCAACACCAACAACAACAACAACAACAACAACAACAACAACCCCTTAAATGCATTAACTCAACAAATCCAAAATATCCAACAACAAATGCAGGATATGCAAAGGGGAACAACAAGGAGGTATAACGTGGAAGATATATGTCCCTATCCATTTGAGAGGAACATAATCATGCCTACTTTTCAACCAAATTGTGAAATTCCAAGGTATGACAAATACAATGGCAAAACTGGCCCACAAGATCATGGGAGGGAATTTTGCACTATGAGCCTGGAATTCGCACATAATGAGACTTACTTGATGAGATTATTTCCAAGAAGTTTAGGTGGACCAAGCATGGAATGGTTCTCAAAACTTCCATCAGGAATCAAGATATTTAACGTGTAGCAGATAAATTTGTGTCTCAATACTCACATAATATTTAACATGAGGTCACCATGCTCAAATTATGCAATACAAGACAAAAGAGTGGTGAACCTTTTCTCACCTACTTACAAATATGGCGAAGATTATTTTCAAGGTATCCTCGAGATGTACCAAAAACAAAAAATATGGACATCTTCATTAATACCTTAATGGATGAAATGTGTTATCAACTCCAATTACAATGTCCGCCATCTTTTTCAAAGATGATTGAAAATGGTCTCAAAATTGAGGAGGCTTTTGTCAAAAAGGGAGTATGAAAAATTCACAAAGAAGGAGTTGGTCCTTCAAACAATTACAATGACAAATCCAAATTCTGGACAAGGAACAAGAATGTTATCAATGATGGTGTAGTCAACACTCACAATGTAAAGCCAAAACAACCAATTTTGAACTTATCAGGAATAACATCTTTGAACACACCAAATAACACCAAACCAAAGCCAACAACAACCCCATGTCCCAGAAAGTTTACACCTTTGGGGCAATCACTTGAATTAGCTTTTAGAGAACTTTTGGCGAGAAAACTTATAACATTGCTTGACACCAAATACTTTGAACCACAAGTTAAGACATCATTGTGGAATGACACACATCGTTATGAATTTCATCAAAGCAAATGGCATAGAACCAATGGTTGTCAATGATTAAAGAATTTGGTTCAAGATTTGCTCGATAGAGGTGACATAACAGTTCAAGGACACAAAACGAATGATGACCATAGAGCTTTTAAAGATCCTCTTTCTAATTACAATAAGAGAGAATCATCTTCATCAAATAACAAAGGAAACAAGGTCAACTACATCTATGACAATGTCATCGACCACATCTCCGCATCTGACAACCAAATAAAGGTCATCAAAATCAAAGACAAACAAGAATACCGACCGATCAATATAACTATACGAGCACAATCCAAATTTGTATTGAAAGGCAACACATCTAAATCACCTAATATTCCTTCCAATCAATATAACTTAGTGGATCAGTTACAAAAGACCCCAACACAAATATCCATATTAGAGCTCCTTAAGATCTCAGCTGCACATAAGGAGATTCTTGAAAGACCAATGGTAGACACAATAGTACCAAACAATTTGGATATTGATTGATTCCAGGCCATGGTGGGACATTTAACTGTGCCTCATAACTTATCATTTTTTGAGAATAATGACATCTCCTTGAGTCATTAACATAACATCCCTCTTCATATCGAAGTTCTCATCTATAAACATCGAGTCAAGCATGTACTAATAGATGGAGGAGTGGGTTTAAATATATATACCTTAAAGCTTATTCATGCATTGGGTTTCTCAAAAAATGTCATAGACCCCAAGAAAAAGATAACTATTAAGGCATATGATGATGAAAAAAGATCTTTTGAGGGACTAGTAACATTACCCATCCAAGTGGGACCAGTTCAGAAGGATGCACTTTGCCAAGTCTTGTACATGGACTTGTCTTATAACAGACACTTGCGTTGACCTTGGATCCATGAAATGCAGGCAATGCCATCCACATATCACCAATGTTTTAAATTTCCCTGCAATGGACAAGAGATTTCAATCCCCGCAGATTCCAATCCCTTTCAATACTGCAATGATCTCAAGGCAGGCCAAGATGTCTTTCTACCACATAATAGAGAAGCTCCCACTTCTACATCATCAAGAAGTGGTACACAACCCAATTCATTATCATTAGACTTTGAGAAGAAGAAGAAGCTAAAAGACAAGGGAATGGGGGAATATTATTTTGAACATTCTCTATGTTTATCCAAAATGCCAGTTTCACCTAGATCTCATGGGCAACCCTCAACATCTAAGCAAAAACCTTTGAAATCCATCAAACTCTTTGATGGTAAATTTATCAGAGCAGGAACTCTAGAGGATGAGTCTGATAACAAAGATGTCCTAAATTGGTTATGCAAAAATGAAACAAACAAAGAATCAACTATGAATACCAGGATCCAAACAAAACAATATGGTAAAAGATTCAAAATCATGAAAAATATGGGATACAAGGGCCATGGTCCTCTTGGAAAAGGAAAAGAAGGTATCATAGAACCAATACAACTTCCATCCCAAAATGCAAAAGACAAATCAGGAATAGGCTTCGGGCAAGACATTTCAATATCCAGACGAGAAGAAGAAATAACTCACAAATGGCAACAAGAAGCAATCCAAAAACAACTTCAAGAAGAATATGAACTAAGGAAAGAAGAACTTGCTATCAAGAGGGAAGAAGCCACTCAAAATCTATATGAACAAATCCATAAGATACAAGCTAGTTTTGAAACCGACTCACATGAATGGGAATGGGATTCACTTGATGAAATATCTTGTGACGAGAAAGACATTGATGTCATACAAAGATATACACCAATACCCTATGAAGGACAAAGCTCAGGGTCAAGACCATTTGAATTTGGATAACAACATATCGATGACTCTAGTGAATATGATCAGATTCAGAGCGAGATAGACGATTCTGAGGATGGTATTATCATATACCTTGACTTCACTATCACCAACTTTGAAAAATGTGTCTATCGTGACCCTCATTGATATAGACCTTAACCCACCATACGATCCCTTGCCATTAATACATCCTGAACTCATTGAATGATAACAAAACGAACCACTTACTATCCCTATCTTTCAAGATGATGAAGCCATTTTTCATTACCTTTGTTCAGTAAATCCGAAAACATGTTCCACTAGCAAACCTCAAAACGAAATTTTCAATCAGGGGAGTTTTAAATCTCTTAGTCGCAAAATGAATAAAATAAAGAATCAATCTAATGGCAAAAACCATTCAATGGTAGTATTAGATTATAAAAAAGTAAAAACAAAGGGTGTATCCAGTGGTGAAAACCTCTTTGAGGCACCAAAGGATGAGAGACTTGACACTCTTCCTGAACATTATCAAGAGAGATCCTCAATTTTGATTGAACCAACTCAATCAATCATCATCGGCACTGAAGCAACAACAAAGACCATACACCTGGTCGAATCATTGATAGAATAAGAACAACCCGACTTCACCAATTTCTTCAAAGATAAGAAAATTAATTTTGATTGGTCCTATGTAGATATGCCAGGGGTAGAGCCAGATTTGATCATGCACCATTTATCTATAGCTCTAGGAGCTAAGACAGTCAAACAGAAGCTGAGAAAAATGAATCCACATGTCACACTTTTGGTCAAAGCAAAACTAAAGAAGCTACTTGTTGTAGGATTCTAATGATAATACTATAATATTATCTATCTTCAAATATATTACTTGACTCTGTATTTCCCTCAAACATGTACTGGTCATACTTTTCTTGGTTTTAGGATCATTTCAACATTCTTATTTCACCTTTTATATTTCATTTTCTAGTTCTTCTGCATTGGGAATAGAATAGATTACAATTAGTTTTCAATGCAAGCAAAGTAACAAGAACTAAGGTTCAAGCCGGAATTCATAGTATATCTTACTTTTCCTTAGTATATTTTCATTGAAAGCATCTGCTAAAACACTGCAATGTTTGTCCATGTAAAGTTGAAATATTGTGAAACATTGCAACAGGGATACCCACCTAGGTCCTGCATAGCCTAAAGAGTAGAAGATTGTAGCCTTTGTGTTGGATCTTGTTCATTGGCCAAAACTAATCCTTAGTTTGTCTATGAGTTAGTTACAATTCCTCTAGGATATAGGATCTGTTGATTTGGGAACCAACACAATAACAAACCAGTTAGCAGAAGCACCTTTACAAGACAATCATCCAATCTATGTGGAATTTCTAGATACATATGTCTTAGTAGTTGCAACAAAACCATGGGTACTCTACTTTGATGGTTCTTAGACAAATCATGGATTAGGTGTTGGAATCCTCTTTGTTACTCCTCGGGGACACACACTCCCTAGATCTTACAAGCTGATGTTCGCTTGCACCAATAATATGACTGAATATGAAGCTCTGGTTACATGTATCAAACTGACAATAGAATGGAAGATTACAGAGCTACAAGTATTTGGTGATTCCCAGTTGGTCATCAATCAAGTCAATGATTATTATCAAACCAAAGAGGACAAGCTAATGTCATATAATACAGTGGTGGATGACTTTAAGAAGTATTTTGTCAATATCACTTTTGAAAAAATTCCAAGATTGGACAATAAAGCTGCAAATGCCATGGCAACCATCGCCTCTCTTCTACAAATTCTAGAAAGACAAAATCGTTATGAGTTCCTGGTGGAACAATTGTTTTCTCTCACCTATGACAATCCTGAATCCCAAGTCATATGCCACCTAGTTGGTTTTGAATCTCCCATCTATAGAAAAATCTATACCTATCTGAAAGACAATACCCTTTCACCAGATCTATCTAGAAACCAAAAAATGAAACTTCATATGTCAAACAAATCGTTACACCCTAACTACCGATATGCTTTACTGATGAGGTCGTTATGGTACTCTCCTCAGGTGTCTAGAAAGTGATGAATTTGAGAACGCTTTATGAGAAGTTCACGAGGGTATCTATGGTACATATTCAAGTGGTCCTACATTAGCCAAGAAACTATTGAGACTAGGATACTACTAGCCAAACATGGAAAAAGAGTCCTATCAGTTTGCTAAGAAATGTCAGAAATGTCAAATTCATGGGAATCTTATACATTCACCAACACAATAATTACAACCATTCACCACATCATGGCCCTTCTGTCAGTGGGGACTCGACCTCGTGGGTAGAATTCATCCCTCCTCCTTAAATGGACACAAGTTCATTATCATAGTCACTGAGTATTTTACAAAGTGGATTGAAGTTGTTCCATTAACCACTGTTACTAGCAAACAAATTTCCTCATTTATCTTAAAGTATCTCATTTGTCGATACGACATTCCTAGTTCCATTATCACTGATAATGGTAGACCCTTCAAGAACCAAGATGTGAAAGAACTATGTGAAAGATTCCATATCCAACATTGCTTCTCAACACCTTATTATCCTCAAGGGAATGGCCAAGCTGAAGCTTCCAATAAAACCATTTTAAAAATCTTGAAGAAAACAGTGAACGATGCTAACAGAGATTGGCATGTCCAACTCAATCCTACCTTGTGGGCATACCAAACTAGCATTCTTACCCCAACAGGAGCCACACAATATTCCCTTGTATATGTATCAGAAGCTATTTTACCCATCGATGTTGAGATACCATCACTCAGAGTGTCACTAAGAGGACTCATCCCAAATGAAGAGTACAGGTTCAATCGACTACAAGAACTAGAACTGATAGATGAACATCATCAACATGCTTTTGATCATCTAAAAGCCTATCAACAATGGATGGATCAAAGCTATAACCACAGAGTAAAGCCACGAATGTTTCAAGTTGGTGACTTGGTACTAAAATAAAATCCTCTCTATCAACAAGATCAAGAAAATAAGGGCAAGTTTGAACCAAACTGGCTTGGTCCTTTTGTCATCATAACAACATATGGATCTGGGGCATATTAGTTATCCACATCAGAAGGGGACCTGTTCGATGAACCTATCAACAAAATTCATCTCAAGAGGTTCTATACATGAGTTATCCAATGCACAGAAAAACAACAAAAAATAAAAAAGCAACAAAAAAAAAATTAAAAAGGGTGCAATAAAAGCAAGTGGTGAAAACCTGGCAATGGGCGTTATTTGTGATAAATCGACTCTTCTATCTATTAGTGCAGGTATCATACTTTTTTTGCATCCACATGATCTAAGTCGTCGACACAATACACACAGTTTACAAAACCCTTTAACACATACAAGATTGGACACACTTAGCGTAGTCACTATCTTTTGTTTACAACAATTTATCCGCATAACATCTCACCATGCCTTGGTGATCGATGTATATATCCAAAATAAGGTTGTGTCAGAAATGGGGGCAAAATCCTGAACTCAGTAGGGGCAATCTATTTTAGAATTTACAAGCAGACAACTAGTTAGTGGACAAACACATCAAGGCAAAAATCAAAACACACCTTAACGTCCTAGAAAACAATATACAAAGCCAATCATCAAACTTAACATCCAGAGTAAGATCAAGATCGTCAAAATCAGTCTCAGGATTAGTACAAAACAAAACACAATGGATGATCTATTCTGAATCATGATTTGTTTACATTAGCATGAGGTTTGACTGTTTATATTTTAATTTTTGGGATATCAGATCTCCTGGGCATCTCAAAGTTGTATCGAACTAGAGAAACAAGGAAAGAGACTGATATTTTCTTTGTCTGCTATCTGTGAGTTGATTATTAGTACTATGACAATCTTTCATAAGACATGATTAGAAATATATCATTAAAGACATTTCACATTTGCATATACTAATGGTGAACTCTTATCTGTTTCATGCAAACGATTCTCAGATCGTCTTGATTCAATTATACCTCGACACTTGTGTCATTTTGCAATATCAAAATCCATGTAAGTTGTACTCGGGTCATCATGGTTCAATTATACCATCGCTGTTTGTACTAACTTCCAACATTTTAAAAGCTCAATGATGATAAAAAAAGAGCACAAATAATTGACCGACACAATGACATCATGGCACAATTAGACTTGAATTCATTATCATTAGTGCATTTAGTTGCATTCATCATCATTATAATCATTTACATTCATTATCATAATTATCATTGCATATTAGTTGCACATCATCATACATAAGCACATCAAATCACCTTGCCACTTCCCCGGATGCCCCAACATCAACACATCTAAATCTGCCTGCATTGTGATATCAACAAAATGTCAAGGTCTTTATCATCACATTTGGAGTTTCTATCACAAACTCTTATCAATCAAATTCATCAACCAATCAATCAGGAAGGTCATCTAACCTATCCTATCAATGACGTTAGTCATGCAATCATCAAACTTGGAGTTTTTATCACAAACTCTTATCAATCAATCAATGCATCTGTTATCATATCCGCTCATGTGAGTTCTTAATCAATCTCTTTGAGCACCTATCAGTGACACAAGTCACGACATAATCAAACTTGTATTTTCTATCATAAACTCTTATCAAAAGGTTAAACACACCTAATGTAATACCCCGCCAGGAACCCTAAAGGAAACAACACAACTAGGCAACTAAAGGGTGAATTTTTTATTTTTTTTAAAGATTAAGTACATTAATTATAACCATTGCATATTTAATAACACAACGAAAGTCTAACAAATGATTTCCTAAGGGTTACCAACGAAGATTAATTTTGTAGATTATATTAACACCACAGTTAATCCAATTGTCCATTTAACTAGATAAATTAAATGCTTAAGTTTAAAACTACACATACATCTAAATTCCATAATGAAGAAATGAAAGTATTCCAATGTATTCAATTTCCATAAAACATTTTAACGTAAGATCAAAGCAACTGAAATAACATACATTCCACTGACATACTATTACAATATCCATAAATACATCGCTTCCAATAATGCCACAGATTACAAAGTTACAATATCAAGCTTACATAAAAGTCTGATATAATTACCACAAGGTCTCAACTGAACAATGATCTCGAATAAGAGCTGGTACATGAACCACGAACCAAGAAACACCAACGAAGCCTTTCCTCGCTTGAAGATACAATCCAGAACATCCGATGGGAAGTGGCACTACCACCTGACCATGTGATCCCAAAATGGAACCACCCCACCGTGCTAGGAGATAGTAGAAAACCCTCAAGCAGGCAAAGTAATACAAGTACGAAAGAACTACAAGGCTCCGCAAACATCCATGTGACTCAACTCACAAAACACTAGTGACTCTAAGGAGAGAGTGTCATTGCATGTCTTATGGTGGATACCATGGTACAGCCTCCATAGGTCCCAGCCCCCATCCTGGGTTTCTCCTAGTAACCTCTCCCGAGCCTCCGGTTCCAACTAAGTCTCATGCGGACCCTACCAATCTTTTCGTGAAGAAAAGGTGGTAAGTTTTCCATTCCAGGCCTTCTCACTACATTATGAGCCCTGTACTAGCACTCACCTATGCACAAGGTACATTATCTTAATTAATATTTATTCTACCCACCCCCTAATCAATTATTAGGTTATCACTTTTTAACTGACTTTCGACGGGTTATCCTGTCATCCACTTTGGGCACGACCCCTGCTCGAAAGCCACTCTCTCTCATAAGACACTAACAGGAAAGGTCTCTCTACGAGAACTCTTGGCGAAACAAACAGCCATAACTAATCCTGACAAAGAACGGGTGAAGGATACACAATCACTAACCTAAGATTGACCGTTTGGACAAACACACACAATGGCTCACATCAATAAGGTTACACAACAACACCTGACCAAGGAGACATAACAACATATGACATAATGACAACACAACCAAAATTGCAATGCAATAAAGCTTGACTGAAAAACACCATTTACACAAGATCCTATTACAGGCAATCTTTTCTCAAAACAACCAAAAGCATAAATTACTTGCAAATAAAGATTTCCCAAAAAATAAGGAAATACAACTATATTAATGCAAATAAATCCATCTTGTCATTTCTCCAATAAATTTAAATAAATTCACATATGAATTAATCTACTAATGTATTTCCAAACATAAATATCAAATCTAAAATTATAAGCTTTTCCTGAAATAACTAAATTCTGAATTAATTATTTATATAAACAAAAATCTTTAATTATCAATTTCTCACATTTATATTTTACCAAGAACTCATTTTAAATCCCAAAACATAAAGAAATTACTTTAATTAAAGATAAGTTAAAGTAAAAACAACTATATATATATATTAAAACAATATTATTATTATTTATTTATTTTAAACTAAATAAAAAATTAAATTAAATTAAAATTTAATTTAATTCCTTTAACTACTACCCTAAGGTAGCAGTGCTACCATATGGCAGCCAATGCTACCAATGGTAGCGCTGCTGCCCGCTATCATTAGGTAGCTGCTGTGTGGGTAGAGGCAATGACTCCCCACAAATTTTTTTTATTAAATTTTTTTTTTTATAATTTAAAAAAAAAACCATAAAAATAAATTCTAATTTCATTAAAAACCCTGCGACAGAATTAACATAAAAATAAATTTCTCAAATCAATAAAATTCATTCACAAAATTTTATTCCAATTATATATTTTTTTTTAATTAGATAATCAATAAATTTAATTCACAATTATATTTATTTATGAAGTAATCAACTAATTTCACAGAGATGTCATTATTTAAAGGACTATCAGAACAAATCAAACAAGAGAGAATAATTTTTCCATAATAATTTTCCCAATGTTCTCAAAATTAAATTACTCCCACACACTAGAAAATTAACATCAGGCAAGAATTTTAATTCAAAACCTGAATTAACCAGAAGAGGGTTTTGAAACTGACAAATAATTCACAAACATATCATTCAGAGAAAAAGAGAAATATTTTCTAAAAACCCACAATCAAAGAAGTCATCCAACCTAGTATAGCTTTCCTGGAAGAAATCTGTAGAAGAGCCCTAGTCTTTTCAATAAGCTTCCAATAAATTTCTTCACCTAAATTTCCTGACCTGTTTCCTGTATATCTAAAATAAAGACCTATTCTCCTATTTAAACTAAAATTCTAGGTTCAATAGCTTTTTCCCAAAAACCTAAATTTAGAATAAAAGTAATTTTCTTTTCTTTTCTAATTTTATAACAAAAGATAAGCTAACATGCAATAATTAAAAATCATTATTCTTTCTTTTCTTTTCTCATGCAAATTAATTAATTTTCTAAATAAAAAATTAAAGCAATACTTTAATTCTAATTAATTATTTTATTCATTTATTTATTTATTCTTCTATTCTTTTATTTATTTATTTATTCTTTCATTTATTTAAAATTCTAGGAAACAATAAATGAAATTAATCTAATTTATTTTTCACTAAAATTTAACTAAAATATATTTCTAATATCATGCAACTTGCAACTTAAATTAATAACTTATTTTTAATTAACTAAATTTATAATCTCAATGCATAGATAAATCAACTATGAGATAATCTCCATTAACTTTAATTAATTAATCAAATCCACTAAAACACACAAACTAAACAAATCTCAAGCAAATACTCATAAAAAGATCAAACTGACAAAACGACCAACTGGCGACACTCACACAAGTGTAACTGAGTAAAATAGGGTCAACTACTATCTCCTCCACTTCCATCGGAAAATATAAAGCACACTCAAACCTATGAAGCCAAGTGAAGACGATACCCCGTACCTACTTGATACTTGTACCTGCAATATCCTGCATCACCGAACCACACATGCATATATACAAAATAGAAAGCACGACATACACACCGATGAAGGAGAATCGCGACGTTCCCTGTCTCACCAAAATGAGTGAAGGAAAATCGTCCCCTTGCATCCAATACACTCGCAGACACACAACATATAATTCCACATTGCATAGATAAAGTAAAGTGTCAGTACATAGCAATAATCCATAAAATGTCATAAATCACAAGTGCTGAAATACTGCAAATAAATTATGCATCTCATATCCAGATAAAGCATGAAATAATGTCATATAAGTCTGATTAACACATCATGGTAATATATCCACTGAAAGTAAACAATAATAAAATATGAGTCTAATAAGTCCAAACGAGGAAGGGTACTACATAATCAAACTTGGATTTTCTATCATAAACTCTTCTCAAAAGGTTAAACACACCTAACCTATCAGTGACGAAAGTCACAACACTCATCAAACTTGGAGTTTTTATCATAAACTCTTATCAATTAGGCAATTAAATCAAATCTATCTTATCAGTAACACAGTCACACCATCATTGGAGTTAATATATCATTAACTCTTATCAAATCAAATCTATCCTATCAATGATGCAATCATGCAATCATCAACCTTGGAGTTTTTATCAAAAACTCTTATCAATCACACAAATTGATCCAATCTATCCTATCAGTGACTCTCATCAATCATGAAGTCATTTCAGTCAATCAATGTATCAGTTTCCTATCTTCTCATGTGAGATCTTAATCAATCTCTTTGAGCACCTATCAGTGACGCAAGTCACGACATCATCAAAATTGGATTCTCTATCATAAACCCATCAATCAAAGGTTCGTCAAACCTATCCTATCAGTGGCGCAGTCACAAAATCATCAAAATTTGATTTTCTATCATAAACTCTTATCAATCAAAGGTTCATCAAACCTATCCTATCAGTGGTGCAGTCATGAAATCATCAAAATTGGAGTTTCTATCATAAACTTTTATCAATCAGAAGTTCATCACACCTATCCTATCAGTGACAAAGTCACAAAATCATCAAAATTGGAGTTTCTATCATAAACTCTTATCAATCAGGAGGTTAATTTAACATAACCTATCATTGACGAAGTCACACAATCATCACATTTGGAGTTAATATCCTTCTCTTATTAATCAAAACCTAACCTATCAATGACTCTCATCAATCATGAGGTCATACAATCAATCAAACCTATCAAATCGTGAGTTTATATCATTGACACTCATCAATCATGAGGGAAATCAAACTCAATCAATCATATAACTAAGCAAACACATCAACGCAATCAAGAAATTGATATTTTATTGGGAGATTATATTAAGTTAATCAACAACATCAAGTATTTAATCGGGAAATGAATCTATTGTCTAAATCCCCAAAAATGCATAAATCTATCTGATTCATCTCCTGAGGGGGCATCATCGCATCATTATCCAACCATCAACATCTGGGGCAAATCAAAAATTTTATCAGCATCATCAAACAAATTTTCTTTGAATCAACGTGTGGTCATACATCACTTCAAAGAGAGACAAAATGTAGACACCTATTTATGTCCACTTGATTAAATGAATTTTAGATTTATTTAATTGTCATTTCTCCAACTATTAATTAAATTCACATTTAATTAATTCATCTCAGCCCTCTTCTCCTATTAATTAAATAAATTATTCAATTTATTTGATTTAATTCGCTTAACCAAATTCAAAGCCACCCGGAACCGCTTTCAAAATCTTCTTTCACATTTAAATTAAATCCTCAAAATCCCCCTCTCACATTTAAATTAAATCCCCTTTATCCTTCATCCACTTACATTTTCCTACAAATGCAAGTTGCACCACTATTTTAAATAAATAAATTATTTATTTAAAATTCTATTTATCCTCACTCACTTGAAACTTTTAATGGCTTCCTTCTAGAGTCTTCTCAAACCTTTAATGGTTTCCCTTAAAGTTTTCAAGCCTTTAATGACTTCCTTCTAGTGTCTTCTTAAGCCTTTAATGGTTTCCCTCAAAGTCTTCAAGCATTTAATGCTTTATCCTCCTTTTTCTCATTTAAATAAATTAAAATTTATTTAAATAAAATCCAAAATTCACATTCACATTTAAATAAATTAATATTTATTTAAATATCTATCCAAATGCAAGTTGCACCATTTAATTGAAATAAATGATTTTATTTTAATTGAAAATCTCAAAATTCCCCCACTTGCATTCTCATACAAAATCCACTTGCACACTAATCATTTTTCTAGAATCTCCTAATCCTTTTTAATTAACCAATCCTATCTTAATCATTGTCACATTCCTACATAAAAGACAGTCACTTCTCAAAAACCTCCAAAGTCTTCAATAACCATTAAAGGCTTTATGTCTTCAAATGGTTAACCTCTAAAGTCTTCCAAACCATTAAAGGATCTTACATAACTATTAATGGTTAACTCATCTTTGACCTTTGGTTAGAGACTTTCCTCTAACTTAACCATCCTTTTAACTCATGGGTCTCTTCAAAAAAATTATTGCTTTGACTAAGGTAGCCATTTAACCCTTGCACATTCATTTATCCCTTGGATAAAAGGAATATCCATTAACCTAGCCTTAACCCAACCCCCAGGGTAACCATCATGTCCCCTCAAGTATTTAATGCTCCTTATCTCTCCTCTCAAGCCTCCTCATGGTAACACTTGTCAACATGGGATTGGGTTGAAAGTCTTACATGGATTGAGTATCCTTCAATTCTAGCCCTTGTTAAGATTACTCAATCTTAACCATCCAATTTCCCATTTCTTCTATAAATAGATCTCATTTTCTTCATCATCATCATCCAAGTTTTCATGCATCCAGATTATAGTTCATTTCATCAAGCTTTTGCCTCTCTTTGTTAATCATCATTTTAAACATTTAGAAGCATGTTAGTATAGAATTTTATCGTGTTAGCATAGCTTGTTTAACTTTCATTATCATAGCATAATCTCTAGCATAACTAGCTTTCATTATCATATCATAGATCTTAGTTGCATTTTCATATAGATCTTTTATCATCTCATCCCTCATTCTTGGAGTTGTCATTCCAAGAGTCAATTGCTCAATGATATGAGAGAAATCATGACTCAAGGAATCCTATGAGACAGAGAACAATGGAACGGTTTTGAGAGGATATTGGTTTAAACTTGTTTAACTTGTTTTATCCTTCATATATAATGTTTCATTGATATGCTTGTTCATTTAGTTTTTAATTGACCACCAACCATCTTTCTTGCATATAATTTTTATTTTGTTTTTCCAACTTTCGTCAATGAAATTTATATTTGGCAGATGCCTATTTTGTTTATGAGCATTCAGACCCCATGAAAATATCCAGGTTGAAAAAGAACACCCCCAAGTGATACTTTGATATAAGCCTATGAAAATAATAATATAAAAAATGTACCCAAGCAGCTATCATTGTAGTTCAAACCGTGACACCTTCTGTGGCGCTACTAATGATGGATGATCAGTTCACTGCCAAGCTTTCTGACTTCGGCTTATCAAATCTCACGGATAGAATGCAACAAAGCCACTTGTGACAGGAATGAGGACGATCAAGAATCACCAGATCTAACTGAAGCCATGAAATTTTGTGGCTACTTTGATTTTACTGAATCGACACTATCTAACTCTAATCATGAAAAACAAACCAATTTGCAAGGTTTTACATGAAGCCGATCAAGAATCATCTCCAAATTGTGAGCGTAGCTGAGATATTGGCACCAGAATAGGGCGCAATGGCGTGCATGGGACTTCCTACGCCTTACCCAGTATCAACAACTTCTGTCACCGCCTCTGCAGTTGTACTATCGATGGGAAGATTTTTGGATTATATGATGCACAATACTACACAATCATTCATGAGAATGAAAGAAAGCATCAAATTGGGATCAAAGACTCGATGAAAGATTCACAACCACTAGACTCTATGACCAAGAAATCGGTGATTAGAATAGCAAGATATCGATTCATTGCCTCTTCTAATCACTAAAGAGAAGGCACAAGAAACGATATCGCTCTGATAGGAATAGAGAAATAAAATGAGCATAGAGAAGTATAGAGATGGGGGATGTGGAGAGATGGAGAGATATATATTGGGAAAGAAGGAGGGGAAGAGAGAGATGTAGAGAGAGTTGAGGAGATAGAGATGAGAAAGCAAGCATAAGAAATGATATCGCTTTGATAGGAATAGAGAATTAAAATGAGCATAGAGAAGTATAGAGATGGGGGATATGGAGAGATGGAGAAAGAGAGTTGAGGAGATAGGGATGGGAAAGAAATAGAGAGGTGGAGATAAAATATAATATAATATATAAATATAATATTATTTATAAATGAATTTAAATCATATAAAATATAGGATATATGATACTAAATTTTTTAAAATATGTTTTTGAAATAATAATCAATTTTGTTTTAAAGATAATCTACTACCCTTGATCGTTGGGAAGTTCTATAATATATATAATAATATAATAATTATTTTTAACTCTTCCCTCATTCTAATGAGCAATGTGAATAGTTAATTAATAATATAACTATGAAATTAAGGAAGGGAGATAAAAGATAGATCCAAAAGTCTAAGGAGATGTTGAACATAATAATATATTTATTATATAGTGTATTCCAAAGGAGGATATAAACAAAAATATATCCCCTTTATGTCATTTTTATAGTTTGTGCATCTGCTATGGTCATATGAAGGTGAGTACACCCCTCCTCAGGGGATTCAAATGTGAAAATAAGTGACTGGTATCAAATGGATTATATTCAAGATGTTTTGCGAAACCCTATGGCAAAATCAATGATGGCTAAAAAATTGACTATATTGGCGATTAAGATTGTTTACAACATCTTGCATCCTTCTTGTGTATTTGCAATCATTTATTTCAAGAGAAAGTCATCCACTTCATATAAGGAAACATCTTCAACATTAATTAAATATGTTGATGTTGTTTTGTATTGCTATCTCGATTTTTATAGGTTTTGAGACAGTTATATTCTCACATGTTAAGACAATTGCCTTTTTAATTTGACTAGTTTATTTATATAGGTTAATATTAAGTTATTTTGATGATTTTTATATTACGATATACTTAATAATTTACTATGATTTGATTCCTATCATACTTTGATATCATGACTTATTTATATTGTGTTTGATTCAATACAAAGTAAATGTAAAATATGTTTTATGTTTGGTATGATTTTATTTTATTTTTTATTTATTATATTATGGAGCTTCAGTTATTGTATCATGTAGATGTACTTTACATTTGTATTGATTGCCACACACATGTTTCCTAATGATGATTATTTCAGTGACACTCAATTTGTGAATGTTTATGCTTGAATTTTTTATTACACTTGCTTGTGACTCGTGAAATTTAGTTGTTTAATATTATGTCAAATATCTAAATCAATGTCAATTCTAGATTTTTGTGTTACATGTAAACATAAAAATACGTTATGTAGTTTTCATGTATTGTATTTTCTTATCTTTCAATATGCATTTATATTAATACTAAGAAAAAAAAAAATTTAAATTTTGTTACATAAATATCTGGTTATAGACACTACGAACCAAAACTAAATTAGGCCAAAAGGCCACGACATAATGTCAAATGAATAAGACGTCTACAACAATGCACCAAATGCAATAAATACAACATACACCTTGATCCATCACATGGCTACAACAACAAAAATGAAATAGCCCCACGATCAATCCACTCCATAGCCTTGTGAACAAGAGAAGACTAAGCATATTGGCTCATCATTGCCTGACGTCAAGGGGATGTGACTTGATATCATCTTGTTGTAGGTTGAATAATTCAAAAGGGAAGTTCGAGTCCCACCAAATTCTATCAAACTCACCCGACCTAGCAAAAAGACTAACACCATAATACACTACCCAATTTGCACCCATGTTTCTCGATATTTTAACATGAGAATTTTTATTTTTATTTTAAATATACCTCAAAAGAGATAATGACATCCAAAACCACCCCAAATCTCTAAATCTTCAACTCCTTATCTCGAATATTATCAATCAATAGCTTGGAGTTGCCCTCAACCCAAAACCATTTCAATCCTTAATGTTGACAAGACCCATCCACCTCAACATAGCCCATGCCTCAGCCACGTTATTGGACACAAACCCATAATTAAAAACAAAGAGTCCAACTGGTTGATCTCTTGCATCCCTTAATACATCCCACTACTTGCATCTCTTGGATTTCCTTTCATTACACCATCGAAGTTAAGTTTGATTCACTATTCTTTCAGAACCTCCCAACTTGCTCTTTCCTCTACCCTCTTCCCTATGAATTTTTCATCCCCCTGCCACCTAAACTTGGGCCAAGAATTGTCCTAATGCCCACCAATTTTTGGAACTTGTCATGAAGCATCTCCCCTCATTTAGCCAACAAGCTTTCTATTATATCCCACACTCTCTCCACCACCTTCTTCTTCTCCTAAAGAACCCTTCTACTGTGTTTGAGCCAAATATTCCATAAATAATAGTTGTCACAACCAACCAAATAAACTTCAAGCCTAGTCTTTTAATATTCAAAAACCAATTGTCCAAGAGATGTGGTAAATTCTTAGGCGAAACCCACATGACCCTCCAACGATGTAAAATGAAGAATAAAAAATATCTAGCAAATGGGTAGAGAAAAACAAATGATCGTTGCTCTCTTCCTCAAACAAACACAAAGAACATCTAGAGGAGCTGACTCTAACCATCCTCTACAATCTGTCTCATGTGAGGGCTCTACATCTCCAAACAATCCACAAAAAGAATTGTCTTTCAAAAAACCATGCTTACACCACAAAATTTTCGTAGTATTAGATTATTTCCCTCACATAAATAAGTATAGTACACATCCTTTATAGGCACAGTGTCATTGCCTTTAAATATCTAGCCCATTATATTCTCCTTTGATATTTCTAGAGTGTTCCACTTCTCTAATTTATGTTGTAGAGAACCGCTTACTTCCTTGAGCTCGACAACAAGAGCCAAAAGAATCTTCCACCTCCATTGTCCATTGTTGTCCTTAGTGTAATCACTCACTCGCTCCTCTACTAGAGCTTCAAAATCATTGACGAAGGGATGTAGGAAAGGCTAATAATTGAGAGTGTTTTCCTCTAACCAATAGTTATGTCAAAATTTAATTTTATGTCCATTTCCAAGCCTCCATCTGATGTTTGGGAAGATAAGGTTAGCACATTTTAGGAAGTTCCAAACGCTAGAAGCTTTGGTAATCTCAACTTTGAAAAAACAATCTCTATCATTTCCTAGGTATTTCTCTTGAAAATTTTATTCCTTCTCGTTCTTCTCCACATAGATGCGCCACACAAGCTTGGCCCCTAAAGCCTTGTTCATACTAATAAAACTTTTGACATCTAGTCCCCCATATCTCATTGGCTTACAAACCTTAGACCACTTAACCAAGCTATATTTGAACAAATTATTATTACCTCTCCACAAGAATGATCATTGAGTCATCTCAAGAATCTTATCTGCTTTACTAGGAATCTATAAAACAACAATTGTAAAGACAAGGATGGGAATCAAAGAGGCTTTGACAAGAATAATTTTACCAGCTAAATAAAGTCAATGCCCCTTCCATGAAGCGAGCTTACCCTAAACTCTATCCACCACATAGTCCAATCAATAACCATAGCATGTTGGTTAATGATCTAGGCATGCGTCAACTTGAATTTCATCATCAGAATACTACCTGCAACATGTTAGTTTCACAAAATACAAATAGAAAGACAAGAAATGAATTAAATAAATTAATCTTTTCAAATTAACTATTTAATAGAAGAATAAACATTAAATAAATATAAAATATTTATTTAATTGCTCATAGCCATTTTATGTGTATACATTTTGCCCCTCTTTGAAATGATGTTGAGACAACAATGTTTCAAAGATTAAATCAAGTCTCGATAGTGTGCTTGATGGAGATGAAAATCTTGATTGTGTGCATTCTCGGGAGATTGATTGTGAAGTTGTTGAAAATTTTGGTTTGAACGATTGATCTCATTATAATTGAAAAGTTTCATCAATTAAATTCATTTGTTAAAAACAAATTAAACTGCCCCATTGAAAAGCATTAATTACTCTTTCAAATAGTAATTATAAAATTAACCAAGGTTAATTTTAATTTCATTTTCATCCTTGTCAGCTTGTGAAGAAAATTGTCTTGGTGAGGTGGCGAAATGGTGATTCATGTGGAGAACCATCGATTTGAGTGCGTTCGACGATATCAGCGACCTCCTGAGTATGGGTATCCGGTATGTATCTTATCCCAAGCTTTGTTTGCAACTTTTCATACAATATTTCATTATTTTTTTTGGCACGTTTTTTGATTTTTTGAAATTTTTGTGATTTTCGGTATTTGGTTAGCGCTTTTGCATTTAGGTTTAGCGCATTTGCCAATGTTAGCGCATGTGCTCATTTTGGTAGCGCATGTGTTAGGAATGTTAGCGCATTTGCTTAGGTTAGCGCTTCTGCATTGTGTGTTTACGCATTTGCATCTAAAGTTAGCGCATTTGGTTTGTTTTGCACATATGTTCTTAGGGTTATCACTTTTATAAAAATAGTTAGCGCATATGCTTTGTTTAGCGCCCGCATTCAATAGGATAGCGCTTGTGTTAAAAAGGTTAGCACATATGTTGTAGATGAATATTTTTGATAGATTTCATAGCGAAAAATCACTTTGTTGATTAGATTTAGGTGTTTCTGATGCACAATTATGTTGAAAAGGTACTTGATTGATTGATTGATGTTGTTTGATAGATCGATTTGATTTGTTTGGATATATTAGCTCTAAGAAACCGATTTAGTTTCTGATTTAAGAGTATAGCAGAGTTTTGATTGAACTCAGTGATTGATAGGTTTAAAATGATATGATAGCCTAATTTGCTTCATTTTGAAAAGATTGATATGATAGATTAGCGATCTATTTGATTTGATAGATATATGAGTGATGATTGATCGAATTCTCTTGGTAAACAGGAGAAACTTGATGTTCTTTAGTGTCGGGAGAAATTCCCGGCGATGCGGTACTTAGTGTCTGAGCTTACATAGGCAGAGGTGAGACATATAGATGTATGTGGATTACGCCATCTGTTATACGTGCCTGATATTACCCACAATAGGTGTTAGTTGATAGTGTTAGCCGAGAGTTGGCATAGCAAGCATAACACTTTCCACCTGCCCATGGGTGAGATTAGTGTGACCCTTGAGGATGTGTATAGGATTCTTCATATCCCAGTGACTAGCGAGCTAGTTCAGTATGATTTTTAGGATCGTGTAGGGACAGAGGCTTACAGAGCCGTATTTGGTGATGAAAGCATCTCGAGAGGAGAGATCTGATGGGAGGATATGATTATGTATTACAAGACTCTCCCTGTGATTCATGCAGGTTTGATTGGGGGATTTATTTGTCCAAATTAGAGATCTCAAGTTTTTGTTGTTCGGTGGGGTGAGATTCTTCAGAGCATGATGCAACATCGGAATCAATATGCATGAGGTGTTTGTATGCTTGCTCATTTATATCTTGATCTTCATCAGGTTTTTTATGATGAGAGTGCTAGTCTATCAATGGGATGTACCCTTTTGCAGATCTGGTGCTGGGAGCATATTGCTATCACTCGGCCTATCCATCATAGAGTTCGTGGTGAGATGCAGCCATATGTTTATCTGTATGCAAATATCCTTACTCAGCATAAGTTGGGTAAGATGGAGTATTGGCGTTGGGTTCTTGATTCATTGGATAGTGTTATTTGGAGACCATACATTGATTGTGAGTCATGGATGGATGATGCACAGACATTACCATTTATTATGCAGAGTAGATATCTCATCGATCGGACTCCATACATTGTTGAGCAATAGTTGATGAGTCACATTCTTAGACAGTTTGGTATCATTCAGCCTATGCCTATTGGTGTCACAATATATGCTCGGCGGTACAGAGATAGGTGAGATTGGGGACCTTCTTTGTCATTTAAGATTGCTTGTGCAGAGTTTATTGCTACTCCTAGGGTGGCTTATGATATGAGGTTGCACATTCTAGATCCTGGAATACTGTAGATTATGCTTAGTACATACTAGCACATCCATTTCCGCGTATTACTGATCCAGCAGATCCTCCTCCCAGCTTAGGAGATGAGGATGACGATTCAGATGATCCAGTTATCAAGAGACAGCGATGGAGACAAGAGCTTAGAGTTGTGTAGGAGGCCAGAGGAGGTGGAGATGAGGGTGGAGATGGAGGTGGTCGCAGTAGGAGACCTAGACAGAGAGGAGGTTGATTGAGAGTTCGTGGAGGACCGTTTGGACCAGTTGCAAGGATTGGGAGACCGCTTCCTATGGGTGGGAAAGAGGTTGGATGAATTGGGAGGAATACTGGCATGGCAGGGATGAGATCATCGAGAGGGTTTCCATCAACAAGAGGAGGTAGGATGACTGGACTGGATGGGGGTTGCGGGAGAGGCATTGATTTTGGTCAGATTCAGCCAGACCCTAGGGTTATTGCAGTGCATGGTGGAGAGGATGAGGATCCAGAGGATCATGTGCCACTCATTACACAATGGGTTCTAAGAGCTACTCGGACTGAGATCCCAGCAGGTGGACAGGGAGGTGGAGATGAGGGTGTTGGGGTTCATGCGCCATAGCAGGATGTGCCAGAGCAGGAGACGATTGATAGTCTTAGAGCACAGATACAGACACTCATGACAGAGAGAGACACAATTGTTAGGAGACAGCAGGATTCTCAGGGCCTTCTTGATCATATTCAGCAGGTTGGATTGGGCACTCTCTCAGCTGATACTGTTAGAGCACTAGTTCGAGTTGGGAAGAAGACTTCCCGATGGCAACGACTATATGATGATTTAGTCGCAGAGAGCCAGAGAGCAGGTAGTTATCATACCACTATGAGAATGGATACTAGCAGTGGTGGAGTCATGGGACCTCCTTAGAGGAGTGGCGATCATGGGAGATAGGCATCTGGAGGATCTTCTCACCCACAGCCACAGAGACAGACAAAGTCGGGTGGTTGTGGTATAGGACAGCCTTGACTTGACTTTGTATTGATGAGGCACTTGTACTTTTGATCCAATATCATTGTATACTTGGACTTTTATTGTTTTATGATGATCTATATGCAGACATGGACTCTATATGATGATGATCTTTATTATGCATGTTACTCTATTTTATAATGATCTATATGCATTTATTATATGGATGCAGTGATTAGATGGATGATGTTGTGATATTTTCTCTTCATTATGATGATGTGTTATATGATGATGCAATGATAAATGTTTTTTTTTTTTTTAATTTGATGACCTTGGATGCAACTGCAAATGATTACTAACTTAAATGACACAAATGCAATGATCTTTATGGGAATGCAAATGAATGATTATGCAATATGTTTTTCAATTTTTTTTATTTTTGATATAATGCTTATAATGATTATGAATCTAAGTGCAAAGATGAAACTAAATGCTTAATGAACTTTCATGATAATGCAAATAATAATGATGATACACTACATGATTAATGAAATGCACTTAATTGAATGCAAACTAATGCAATGATTAAAATGCAACTAAATGAAATTGATGATGAAAAAACTGAATGCACCTAAAATGATCAAATGCAAATTGTTTTTGTTTGTCGAAGTATACTCGATCTTTATTCATGACCGTTGATCTGTGAATGAAATGAGATGCTTATAATGCAACTGACATTGAATGCTTATATGCAGATGAATAATGAGCTAATGAAATGATCTAACTAAAAATGATATTGCCATTCTTCATATGTTGTCTTGTAACAGTGCTTAATTTCATCATTGAGCTTTTAAAACGTTGAAAGAAAATACAAGAAACTTGACATAATGATTCAAGATGACCTAAGGTTTTATTACATAGATTTTGATATAGCAAGTTAATACAATCAACAAGATATAATGAATCAAGTTGACCTGAGTATTTCTTGCAGAACAAACAAGGATTATCTCATTTCATGCATGACTCGAAACGTCCTCCTTGATCTTTTGCCGATCATATCCTTAGACAAGTACATACCTTAATAAGAGATAAACCAGATACAACAAACAAAGAAAATAATCGTGCCCCATCATAGCTTATCTAGTCATGGACATCCTTGAGTCGCATAGAGTACATGATTAGCAATAAAATCAAGATACAAACATTGAATCTTGTATGTCATTCACATGTTCTTATGGTCATTAACTGATATAATCATCTTGATGAATGATCTTTGATAATCCTTTATTACTTTGTTGGTTGATTCTTCAGTTTCTGAATTTCACGGTTCATTTATTATAAGACGCCTTGATCTTCATTGCTTTGTTGCTCGTTATTTGTTTCAAAATCCTAGGTGTTTTTGGTTTTTCTAAGTTTTTTGAATGTTTTGGATTTTCAAAGATTCAAAAGATCACCTTAGCAAAAGGAATTAGGATTTTGCCCTCAGTGGAAACAAAAATTTATTATAGATATATGAATTGATCAAGATCCAAACCATGGCGGGATACAAATGCAGATTGATTGATTCTGATAAAATCTAAGATAGTGACTACGACAAGTGTGTCAAAGATTGATAATTGTTGGTAAGTTGCATATATCTTGCTAAATGGTTTAGAGCAATGGATGTGAAAGATGGAATGGATAAGCTAAGATAGATGGAAGCGATAGATGCGGTAGGAGCGGATAAGATGGAGTGAATAGGTGCACAAAGCGATCTCATAGATGGAAGAACTCACTTTTTAGATAGCGCCTATTTACCAGGTTTTCACCATCTAAATTTATTGCATTTTTTTATTTGTTTTGATTTTTTTTATTTTTTTTGTTCATATTTTTATTTTATTTTATTGATTTTTTTTTTTTTCACTGTTTTTTGCTTTTATATGTTTTATGCTTTTTAGGGATTTTCTGCTTTTCTGATTTTTACTAATTTCTTCAGGACTTTATATCCTTTTTATTGATTTTTTCCAGGACTTTATATCTCAAGCATAGAATTTCTTGAGATGAATAGAATTGATAGGTTCATCAAACCAATCACCTTCAGGGGTAGATAACTTGTATGCTTTTGAGCCATATGTTGCTACTATGACAAAAGGTCCTAGCCAATTTGGTTCAAATTTTCCCTTCTTTTCTCGGTCTTGCTAATATCTTGGATTCTCCCTTAGAACTATATCTCTAATCTTAAAAATGCGCAGCTTGACTCTGTGGTTATAACTTCTTTCCATTCTTTGTTGATATACTTTCAAATGATCTGTTGCATTTTGGCGACGTTCCTGAATCAGTTCAAGTTCTTGGAGTCGAGAGACTTGTTGCTCTTCTTCTGGTATAAGACCTTTCAAGGATACTCGTAGAGAGGGTATCTTTACTTCTATAGGTAATATGGTTTCTGATCCATAAACCAAACAATATGGAGTTGCCCCCGTTGGAGTACGGATGCTAGTTCGGTATGCCCAAAGAGCAAGATTCAGCTAAATGTGCCAATCTTTTCCACCTTCATTGATTGTTTTCTTTAAAAATTTCAAGATAGTTTTGTTTGATGCCTCAGCTTGACCATTTCCTTGTGGATAATATGGAGTAGAAAACCTATGTTGGATATGAAATTGTTCACATAGCTCCTTCACATCTTGATTCTTAAATGGTCTTCCATTATCAGTGATAATGGTCATAGGAACTACATAGCGACAGATTATATAATTCAAAATGAATGATGATATTTGTTTTCCTGTCACTTTTGTTAGAGGTACTACTTCAATCCATTTAGTGAAATATTCAAGAGAAGTCAGAATGAACTTATGTCCATTAGAAGATGAGGGATTTATCTTTCCTACCAAATCAAGGCCCCATTGAGAAAATGGCCATGATCCTGTCATAGGATATAATTCTTGTGTTGGTGCATGATTGAGATTGCCATGGACCTGACATCGTTTGCATGTTTTGGCTTATGTGAATGAATCTCTCTCCATAGTAGGCCAATAGTAACCCATACGAAGAAGTTTCTTAGCCAGTGTTAAGCCACTTGAGTGTGTGCCACAAATGCCTGCATGAACTTCGCTAAGAACTTTCTCAGATTATTCTTGTTTAAGACATCTCAATAAAGTACCATCTAGACCTCGTCTATATAAGGTATCAACAATAATAGTATAGTGAGATGACTGACGGATAAAATTTCTTCTTGGATCGCGAGATAGGTCAGGAGGAAGGATATTCTCTTTTAAGTACTGATAGGTTTGGCCGTATAAGGATTGATTGATTCCTGATATATGACAAATCATGTAAGTATGCTGGGATTGAATGGTAGGGGTTAAGATATCTTCCACAAGAAATTCATAACGATGTTGATCCTCTTGATTTTGCAAGAGAGATGCTATTGTAGCCATTTCATCTGCTGCTTTATTCTCATTTCTTGGGATTTGAGTAAATGATATTTCTGCAAATTTTTCTTTAAACTCTTCTATCAGTTGTTTGTAGGGCATAAGCTTATCATCCTTAGTTTGACAATCATCATTTATTTGGTTGATGATAATTTGTGAATCACCATAAACATGTAATTCCTTGATGTTCCATTCAATAGCCATTTTGAGCCCAATAGTCAATGATTCATATTCTACAGTATTGTTTGTGCATGGAAACCGCAATCTATATGATTTTGGAATTGTGTGTCCCTGAGGTGTGATGAAAAAGATTCCTGCTTCTGATCCATATTGTGTGTAAGAACCATCAAAGTACAATTCCCAAAATTTTGTACTTACTGTCAAAATGTCTGCATCAGGAAATTCAATGTGCAAAGGCATGTCGTGTTGTAAAGGTGCTTGAGACAATTGATCAACAATGACCTGTCCTTTGATAGCTTTTCGGTCAACATACTCTATATCAAATTCACTCAGTATCATAACCCATTTGGTTAGTCTTCCTGTTAAGGTTGACTTGCTCAACAAATACTTTAGTGGATCTATCTTTGCTATTAGTTTTATGGAATGAGTCAACATATAATGTCGCAGCTTATGAGGTGCAAACACAACTGCTAGACATGTCTTCTCTATTGAGGAATAATTCAGTTCATAGCCAACAAGTGTTCTACTAATATAATACGCTGCTCTTTCTTTTCCTTCTTCATCATGTTGTGCTAGGAGAGCTCCTAATGATACATTTGTTGCTGAGATATAGAGCAACAATGGTTTCCCTTTGGTTGGTGATACCAATACTGGAGGATTCATAAGATATTCTTTTATTTGCAAAAAAACTTCTTCACATTTATGATCCCATTTGAATGGAATATTCTTATGTAGAAGATGGGTGAATGGACGACATCTATCTGCTAATTGAGAGACAAATCTTCTAATTGATTACAATCTTCCTTGTAAAGATCTCAATTGACTTATGTTCCTAAGTGACTCCATTTCCATGATGGCTCTGACCTTTTCGGGATCTACTTCAATTCCATGAGCTGATATAATGTACCCAAGAAGTTTTCCAGAGGTTACTCCAAATGTACATTTCTTTGGATTTAATCTCAACTGATATCTTTCCAGTCTGTCAAAAATCTTGCTTAAGATGTTCAAATGTTCTTGTCTTGTATGAGATTTTGCAAGTATATCATCTACATAATCTTCCATAAATGTATGCATCATATCATGGAAAATTATCGTCATAGCCCTTTGATAAGTCACTCCCGCATTCAATGGGACTTTGTTTGTAGACCGAGACATGCAGGGGGTCTTGGCCTGAGATCTATTGCTTTGGTTAGCAAGGCCTTGGTGGCTAAGTTGTATTGGAGGTGGTGCAACAATCAGGATCAGGACTGGGCCAAGATTTTAACCCACAAGTATCTCCCTGGTGCTAATGATCATGAGGTGCCTCGTCTCGGTTTAGTGGGCAGGGGCTCTTAAATCTGGGATACTCTTAAAAAAGGTGCCCAACTTATTAAAGATGGTCTTTTTTGGATTTGTAATAGAGGCTCTGAAGCTCTTTTTTGGCAGGACTCTTGGGATGGTCACCCTCCTATTTTGTCTAGCTATCCTCAGCTTCAGCCTCTTTCCAACATTTTCAGTGATGCTGGATGGGTTAAGGTGGAGAATTTTAAAACAGTTAGGCACATTGGACAAGTTGAGGTGACTTGTTGGAAGGATCCTCTTGAATGGCTCTTGGGTGGTTCAGATGAAGATCGTGTGGTGTTGTTTAATATCTTGGAGAGGGTAGGTTATGTAGTTCCCTCAAGGAGAGAGATATTCTGGCTTGGGGTCCTAATTCAAAAGGCAAGTTTTCTGTTGCTGAAGGTTATGCTCAACTTGATAGGCAATTGCATGGCCTGATGGATGTTCCCTGGTGGAAGAAGGTTTGGAATAGCTTTTCTTGGCCGAAATGTAATTTCTTCATATGGCTGGTTGCTCAGAGGAAATGCCTCACGTGGGAGAATCTTCATAAGAGAGGCTTCTAGGGACCATATATCTGTTATCTTTGTATCCATAATGAGGAAGACTGCTCCCACTTGTTTTTTCTATGCCCTTTCTCTAGGGATATTTGGCACAAGTGGTGGGAGGCTTGGCAACATGCTTGTTTTCATGCTACCTCCTTAATTAAATTTTGGGATAGCTTGGGCAGACCCCCAGCAAAGACCTCTTTTCTTCAAGTGGCCTGGGCTATTGGGCCAACTCTTATTATCTAGAATTTATGGCTGGAAAGGAATCGAAGGGTCTTTTGTTATTCACATATAGGGAGTTCTTAGTTGTGGCAGAAGATAGTTAATAAGCTTTAGGAGACAATCTCGGCTAAATGCAATTTGTCTGTAAATTTTGATCCGAGTGATTATGCTATTGTAAGGAATCTGCAATTGGAAAACATTAAAATGGATTGTGCTGCTAGAAATAGATCTCGTCATGCAAAGCAACAGATAAGTAGAGATGGAAGGTGGATTCCCCCTCCTGTGGGAATCTTAAAAATTAATACTGATGGCTCTTCCCGTTGGAATCCTGGACATGCAGGTATTGGAGGTATAGGTAGAGGTGATGATGGTTGTGCAATTTTTTTATTCTCTATTTACACAGGGCAGCACTCCAACAATCTTATGGAGGCCCTAGCTATTAAGATTGATGTTGAGCGGGGCTATTCTTTAGGATGGAGGAAGATTATTTATGAGTTAGACTCTCAGATTGTTGTAGACATGTTGAACAAACAAAATTTGAATGATGTGAGCTGGCAATTAGCTTTTGTGGTCAGACAGATTTTACAAATGTGTAACACATTGGAATTTGTCTCCTTTTGTCATATTCCCAGGGAGTGGAATAGAGTGGCTGATTGTTTGACCAAGTGGGCTTAAGAGCATGTTGATGGTTGGGATTTTAGTGGAAGGGATGGTATACCTCATGATTATCTTGAAACTTTAGACAGGTTAATGCTTGAAGATAGGATGATGCAAGAGCACCCTGTGGTGTAGGATCAAATTCCATTTTATGTTTGGTTCTTTTCATTGTCATTTTTGAGGCCCTTCGAGGCTCTAGATGAGCCTGATTTTTTGTGTAGTTCCTAAGTATCTTTTTGAGGGCTTTCTGAAAAGGTATTATCATTGGAAATCCGACGGTCAGATCTAATCCTATGGTCACTGGCCTTGTAGTGGTGGTGCTGGTGGTTCCTTTAGGATTTTTTTATTGTTGTCTTGGTGGGCCTGAGGCCTCTTCTTTGTATTTCTATGATTTCTGAATAAATCTTTACCCCCTTTTTTTCAAAAAAAAAGTCGCTCCTGTATTCTTAAGCCCAAATGGCATAACATTCCAGCAATAAGTTCCCCATGCACGGGTGAATGTTGTCTTTTCTTGATCTTCAGGTGCAATTCTTATTTGATTATATCCTAAAAATCCATCCATTAATGAAAACATCTCATGTCCTGCTGATAAGTCCACAATTATATCAATGTTTGGTAGCGGGAAATCATCTTTGGGACATGCTTTATTTAGATCTTTGAAATCTATACAGACTCTTATACTCTTATATGGCTTTGACACCGGTACAATACTTGAAACCCATTCTAGATAAGCAACAGGTCTTATGAAACCCACATCTAATAGTTTCTTCAGCTCGGTTTTTACAAGAGAAATGTGTGGATGCATCTTTCTTAGCTTTTGCTTAACTGGTTTTGCTTTTAAATCCATATTAAGATGATGCATGATAAGATCTAGATTAAGTCCTGACATATCTGCATAGGACCAATCAAAATTTATTTGTCTTTGTTTAAAGAATTCCATGTATTCTTTCCTCTCTTCATCTGATAATGAGGCAGCATAATGAAGTATCTTAGTATCCTTTGATGTACCAATGTTTATTGCTTATGTTGGTTCTATTAGGATAGCAGATCTCTCCTGAAAATATGCAGGAAGAATGTCAAAATTTCCATCTTCTGGCGCCTCAAAGAGGTTTTACCATCAGATACGTCCTTTATTTTCCCTTTTGATTGATCTAGTGTTGCCATGAAATGGTTTTCAACAGTAGGTCTCTTTCCTTGTGTTATTTCAATTTTGCGACTGGAAAGTTTGGCATTCTCCTGACTACAAGAAATGTTACTTGATTATGCAATGGAAGATATCTTAGGTGTTAAGGGTTTGATAGCATTAAGATACACGACTAAGTCATGATCATTGGAAAAGACATCCAATTCAAGGTTTTCTAAATTATCCCAATCAATTAGTTCAGGATGAAGAAGGGGTAAATCATAATCATTGTCATCGTTAGGTGCTTTAAAGTTCATGACATAATGATCATAATTTGGAATAGAGTAGGTAATGTCATAGATTGAATGATTTTTAGAATTGTCTCTCCCAAGTGTATTCCAATTAATTCTAACAAAATCGGTATTAGTATTTTATAGTTCACACTCAAATGGTTCTTCAGCTAATGCCTGTCCCTTAAACGAATTGATTATATCAACACACACGTCTTTAATACTACAAATTCCTTCTTGATTATTTTCAATGACTTCATTTACATTTTGAAGTTGACATACTTGTGTACATGATAAAGAGGATTCTTTTGCTGGATTTTGTCTTCTTTCAAACTCAACTTCTTCTAGACTGATAGTCAATCCTACTTGACTATTTCTTAATTCTTCTATGGTTTTGCCACATCTTGTTCCTTATTTGATAAAAAATTGATATTTCTAGATGCTTTATCTATCTTTGTTTGTACTTCTTATGGCGTTACTTCTTTGTCTTTGTCATTCCCTTTCCTTTGTTGTTTTGTATATGCCTCTTTTCTATGAATTCTAAGTTCTTCTCATCTTCTTTCCAACTCCATCTTTTGTTTTGTAATAGACAAGTCTTCCTCTGTAATAGTTGTTTGTTCTTCATTTTTTTCTTTACTTGATGTACTAGATAAGACATCTGGACCCCATTCATACTCGTTTGAATTTGCCTCTGAACCATGGTCTAGGACTACCCCACTATACCATACAAGAATGTTGTTTGGTGCAAAAAGTTCCCTGATTTCTGTCATCTCTATTTTCACTGCTTCTGGAATATCTTGTTTAGGTTATGCATTTGCTCGTATTTCTTGAACTTTTTGACAAGATTCTTCTTTTCCTTTAATGGTAATCTCTTCTTCTTCTTTTTCATGTTTTTCTTGTTTCTTTTGTTTATTGGTTACTATTTTTGCTGCTTGATGTAGCTTTTCTTGCCAATTTTTTGTTTTAGAGACTAATTTCTTTCTCCACTTTGATTGTTGATAATTATGGTGCTTTTGATTTGACTTTAGATATCCAATTCTCGACTCATCTTCTCTAGATTGTAAATGGCGACAAATTGGTTCTGAAATACCTTGATGTCGTTTACCAATTGGTCCTTTTCCTTCATATCCCATTTTTTGCATGATTTCATAACCTTGGCCATATTGTTTTATGGGAGTATTAACTTTTGCAATTGTTGCTATAGTTTTATTTTCATCCTTATACAACCAACCAAGAATGTTCTTGTCTTTGGTTTCTTCATCAAGAGTTCCAACTCTAACAAATGTTTCGTTAAACATATCTTTTGATCTCTCTGAGGTCTTTGATTGGATATTTGTAGGCTTTCCATATAACTTAGGGGAAAGTGGAAAATTATGCAAAGAATATTTTCCCATTCCTTCATCATTTAATTTGAGTTTTTTCTCAAAGGTTTCCCATAACTTTTCTTGAAATTCTTTGGTAGGATATATTGATTCTCTATTATGTGGAAGTCGTGTATCTTGTGTTGGCTTTGAATTATTGCAATATTGACTAGAGTCTGCAATTATAGTGATCTCTTGTCCTTCATGAGGAAATTTTACACATTGATGATATGTAGAAGGAACTGCTTGCATGGTGTGAATCCACGGTCTTCCCAAAACAATGTTGTAAGAGAGGTTAAAATCTAAAACCTGACATAATGTATTCCTTTCCACTGGTCCTATTTTGATTGGCAACACCACAGTTCCTTTAGAAGAACACTTTGCTTCATCATAAGCCTTAATATTTATTGTCTTCTTTGGATCTACTGCATTTTCTGAATATCCCAAATCTTTTATCAAACTCAATGCTCAAATGTTTAAGTCGGCTCCACCATCTATGAGTATGCATTTGACATGTGTTTTATTAATGGTGACTTCAACATGTAAGGGAGCATTGTGAGGATGTTGTAAGGACGCGTCATCATTTTCAGAAAATGATAAGCAATGAGGGGATATAAGGTGTCCCACCATGTTTTGGAACTGATCTATATCCAAGTCTTTTGAAGTTGTTGTTTGCACTAAAGCTTTTTCCAAAATTTCCTTAAGAATAGGTGAAACTTTGAGAAGTTCCAAAATTGATATTTGAGCGGGTATTCTTTGTAATTGCTCTACTCAATTGTATTGTTGTGAAGTGGATGTTGGGTCTTTTTGTTATACCTGGAAAGGTAACCTTTGCTTTGCTTCTCATAATAACATTGATTGGCGTTGAAGGTGGATTATCTTTACAATGCTAACATTTACCACATCATCATATGTATAAGTGTAGTTCACTTTGGCTTTTCCTTTGTCATCTTTTTAGTTGGGATGGTTCACCTTTGTCATAATTCGGAAGTGGAGTTTTGAAAGCTAGGTGTGATTCATTTGTCTTGTGGCTATCCACTGTGATAGTTCCATTATCGATTAGATCTTGGATAAGGTGTTTCAATATTTGACAATCATTTGTTTGGTGTCCTTTATTCTGATGGTAATTACAAAAATGATTGTCATTCCATCAATTTGGCTTGACTTGTGGTTCATAGCCTCTTGCTTTTGGTAACACAATCAATTTGTTGGCAAGAAGAGTTTTTAAAGTTGATTCAAATGGTTCTCCAATGTTTGTGAATTTCCTCTGAGGATTGGAGAAGAAGGACTTGGTTTTATTATTTTCTTGATTGTTATTGCTTGGGGTTTGACTCGATAGATTAAAAATTGGTTGTCGTTATTTTGTAGCACTATTATCGTCATTTCCTCCATTGCTGACATTCCTATTCTTTGACCAAAACTTGGGTTTGTCATTGTTGCCATTATTGGTGTTGTCGTTGTCGTTGTTGTTGTTATTGTAAGAATTATTGTAAAGTTTTAGCTCTCCTTTCTTTACCATCGTGTTCTCTATTTTCAAACCATTCTCAATCATCTTGGCAAAGGATGGAGGACATTGCATTCTTAGTTGATAACTCATTTCACTGATAAGATTATCGATGAATATGTCCATTTTTTCTTGATCAGGCACATCTCTTGGATACCTATTAAACATGTTTTTCCATCATTGTAATAAGATCATAAAAGATTTACCATTCTTTTGTTTAACACTGCATAAATCCAACATTGTTATCTCATTCCTTACATTGTAGGAGTATTGTGAAATAAATATGTTCACGAGTTCTTCAAAAGATTTGATTCTGGATGGTAATCTTGAAAACCACTCCATTGATTGTCCATTTAAACTCCTAGGAAAAAGATGCATCAGGTAAGTTTCATCGTGGGCAAATTCCATACTCATAGTATAAAATTCCCTAATGTGATCCTGAGGATCAGATTTTCCATCGTATTTGTCATATTTAGGGATCTCGTAATGTTGTGGAAATGGTACCATATTCAATTTTTTATCAAAAGGATATGGGCATATATCTTCCAATGAATACTTCTTGGAGCTTGTTCTATTTTCCATATCTTGCATCTGTTGTTATAGAGTTTGCATTTGTTGAGTAAGGTTTAACAACGGATTATCCATATAACTTCTCTTTATTTCTTCGTAAGTTCTTTTATCACTATGCTCTTTTCTTGTATCATCACGTTCTTTTCTAGTCTCTTCATGAACTTCTTTGTTTAGATCTTTGTTGTTTGAATCATCTGTGTTTTGGGTGTTACTTGTCTCCACATCTCATTTTAAGCTTTCTATGTTAAAATCTTGTGGCAATTTAGCTCCAGATTTTGTCATCATCAAGAGATATTTCTCTTTTTGTTTTGCCAACAATTTTTCGATTAGCTTATCAAATTTGAAATCTTGCTCAAGGTCTCTAATCGTATTATTGATTGCTTCTTCGTCAATAGTGGTATACCCAAAAGTTTGGAATACATGATTATCTTCTTCCTCCATTTATTTTTGTTGTTTTCTAAGTTGTTCGTATTGATCTCTAATCCAAACTGGCATGTGATTATTTTAAAAAAATTGAAATTCCAAATGACAAAGTCAATAGGTGATTATTGGTTTAGAAAGATATGCTTTGTTGATTTTTCCACTATTATTTGTTTATTGTGATAAAGCGTCTCTTTGTTGAAAAGCACGTCTTTGCAAAATTTTCCCGTCAAATCTTGTTCCGCAGCCACAAAAATAATGGTGAAACCGGTGTAGGAATGTCTTATATTTTAATAAGATCTTGTGATTGATATACAAGAATCTTATTCTTTTCTGAGTAGCTTTATAATTGGGTTTTCTTTTCTTAAGGTGATACTTAAAAGTCATAGAAGCATCTGACAGTTTACAAGTTTGTTTGATTCCAATGTTGGTGCAATTCTGATTTTGATATAACTTAGTTTCAAAATAGGAAAGATATATCCAAGATTATGAATATAGGATAAATTGATCAAGCTTCGTGATAGAGGATTTGATATGTCTTGATGAGAAACTTGACAATGATGTTGATCTTCTGCACTTAATATGTTTGAATCAATAGCTTGTTGAATGTTTCTGCTTATAGAAACCTTTCGGACATTGCCTATTGGATAAGTGACCCAGTTGTTGAACTAGTTTGAAAATGCATGATGGTTTAGAGACAAATCTACTCAAGAAGTGTTTTGATACTGATGTTTTGAAACTTTAGTTTGATATGGTGTTTAAATGTTGGAAAGCCTTTGCACTACCCTTTTGATCAATTTTTCCAACAATTGGTTGGATTTTTGCTCACCCTTAGATAATGATTAACTTCAATTTTTGACCATTTGGAGCATGTTACAGACATAGAAGATACAATGTTTAAGAAATAAAATGCATAAGCAAGTACAAATCTTATGGCAAGCTGAGGCAATAATTGTTGAATCTCACATGGGGTTTCCCCCGAGGCTATGCTATTCAAAGCAGACATTTAGATGCTTGACCCCACTGGCTCCACCCTCGGCACTCACTTCTTTGGGGCAGCCAAGCACCAGTTTCCATGAAAACTCCCCATGGAAAACTTTATATCTCTACTATGAACTGTATGTGTGTGAGCCACTTCAGAGGTCCGACCTCATGTGCCAACAACTAAAATGATTTTGGCAACTAGTACAAGTGGTTTTTAGTAAAGGCTTCTAGTCATGTGGCCATACATGTGGCACTTTCAGCTCTGTAAATACAGAAGGTTCCTAGCCTATAGAGGTTACGCTCCATAAGGTTTATGGGGAAACATAGTGTCAGTATGAACTTATCAACACATGTTGTTTGGGACTTCCGTCACAAACATGATTTATTTAGAGTGGATTGGAAGGACTTGGTATTAGCCTGTTTCCACTTTGGGTCATTCCCCTCTCACTAGCCCCCTCAAGGCCGCTCGGGAAGGCAGACCCTCTAAAGGTTATACATAAAATAAAGTAGGTATGGTTTTCTGATCACCGTATGATGGTGAGAGAATACTTTCCTACTACTTCATCAAGCATGGAAAACACAAGTTTATTTTAACCTTTTAAAGTCTATGTGCAACTATTTTAAAGAAGTCACTCAAAATGCAAGTTGCATGTTGTCAATTTATCCCCTTAGTTAAACTAAATGAGCAAGACATGATGTGTTACTTTCCAAAATAGAGCTCTTAATTAACTAGGTGAGGAAATGCATAAAATTTGCTTTAAACGCAATCCTACACATGCATGTCAATAGTTTAAAAAATTTAAGCTTTTGGACATTCGGAACTGCAAGGAAATTCTGTCAGTTGAAAATGAAAGCGCTATTCTAACAAATGCACTATCTTTCACCTCAAAAGCGCTAATATACAGGGCAAATGTGTAAACCTGCACTACAAAAGCATTGCTCTATGGACTAAGAAGCGAGAATTCTCTAACAAAAGTGTTAACCAAATTGACAAATGCGCTAACCTATAGGACAAAAGCGCTAACCTAAAGGACAAAAGTGCTAACCTGAAGATTAAATGGGTGGATTCTCGGACAAAAGCACTAACCTACATGACATATGTGCTAACCTGAAGGACAAATGCGCTAACCTATCAAATAAAAGCGCTGTCAAAATTCACACGTGTGTGAATCTGCATTACAAATGTGTTAAATTTGCTTTTGTGATAAAATTAAAAGTATATGCGAGGTCCTGTAGCCCCACGGTGGGCGCCAAAATGTGTCGACTTGAATTTCATCATCAAAATACTACCTGCAACATGTTAGTTTCATAAAATACAAAGGAAATGCTACAGGAAATCCAAACTCAACCAATGAAACTACATGAAATTGACATTAAAATAAAACACTATTTTTACCTTCATGATTTAAGTCTCGTTGTGTCCTAACTCCATTGTTCCTGGTTGCAGATGGTGTGCTCTCAGACAAGCACTGATAGCTTCCAAGATGGCATATGAAGAATGGACTGATAACTGATAGTTAATTGATACTATCATGTGCAATGCTAAATGACTGTGCTAAATGATTATGCTATTTGCTTCAAGATTAAAACTCACAGATGCATAAGTTTTCACAAATGATTAGCTTGAAAACTCACTTGAAGACTAACTTGAAGACTAACTCTCTCTCAACTCAAACTCCTAATTTTATAGACCTTGAGAGGATAAGATGATGTGGCCCAGATCAACGGTCATGATCAAATCTGCAGATTTGGATGGTTGTGAGAAAAGGTGAAGGTTGAGAGAAAGGGGGAAGGAGAAGACAAGTGTCCCTCATCTCACCTTGACTGGGTTGCTGACTGAGGGAATCTAGGGATGGTTGGAGAATATTTAGGCATGAGAGGACAAGTGGACTCAAGTCCTTCCTAAGATGTAGGGGTGTTGGAGAGAATATAGAAGGAGGTTATGAAATATGTGTACATACACAATATTTCATTAAATTTGGAGGTTGGAGATAAATGATGAATTAATATTTAAGAAATATTAATATCTTTAGCCACATGATGGATGAGTTGGCAAAGGGAAGATGAAGTGGAGATGGAAGGTGAGTTGGAAAAGGGATTAAATAATTTAAGAAATTATTTAATATTTGAGACTATAGGATAGAAGAATAATCATTAGATATTAGATATTCAAATGATTGGAGGAAATAATTAAATATTAGATATTTAATTAATTAGAAGAATAGGATAGATGAATTAATTAATAAAATATTTCAATTAAATTAATTAATAGAAAGACACGAAATGAATTAAATAAATTAATCTTTTCAAATTAACTATTTAATAGAAGAATAAACATTAAATAAATATAAAATATTTATTTAATTGCTCATAACCATTTTTATGTGAATACAACGCATACTAAGATACATTATTGGTAAACATTCAGTTTCAAATTCAAGCAATCTCTCTAGAAAATTCTATTTCAAAAAGAAGATTTTGTCCTTAGAACGATTCACAAAGTGACTTGCAACTGTCTCATAAAGAGTAAATATCTTCTTGAGTCTCCTAGCCTCTGTTGTCATAACCTCTCCAAAAGCAAGAGTATCATCAAAAAATTGAAGATGGGTGACATTATCAACACCCCTAGAGACTTACAAACCATTGAGAAGACCCCTACTGGCTTCCTTCTTGAAAGATCTACCCAAAGATTCAACGAGAATGAGAAATAAGAAATGGGAGGAGGGATTGTGATGCCTTAACCCGCATTTAGCATCAAAAGCATTAGGTGAAACACCATTAAAAATGATAGAAAAAGATGTAGAAGAGATTCACCTAAAAACCCAATCACATCAATCCATCTTGAATCCAAAATTACTCAAAATTAATTAGAAAATCCCAAGGCACTTTATCATAAGCCTTGTTCATATCAAGTTTTACTCACAATACCCTCCTTTCACCTAGATTTGACATAATGGATCATCTCATATGTAATGATCCCATAGAGAATCTACTTGCCCTTTAAGAACATACTTTACTCCTTCAAATTAGTCTACTCTAGATAAACCTTAAGCTAGCTAGCCATGTCTTTGGTTATGATTTTATATATTGTGTTACATCAGGAAATGGGCCTATAGTCTTCAAAATTCTTTAGATCCCTTTTCTTCGACACGTGATCTATAAATTTGTGATTCCATTCTTTCATAATTATTTTCCTTCTCTCACATTCTTAAACAACTTCCAAAAATCTCCCCCCGCAACCTTGCAAAACCTTTGGAAAAACTCAACTCGAAACCCATCCAAATCTAGAGATTTTATAGCCACTAAGGAAAAGGTATCCTGTTTAATTTCTTCCCTAGAAAATGGAGTCATCAACTTGTCATTTTGTTAACTTAAAATCATATTAGGAATATTACTAATCAAAGCCTATTGTGCACCATAGTTAGACTATGTTGGAGATCCCCACAATGCCATAAAATAGTTCTTTCTCTCATCTCAAATAACAACCACATCCTCAATGATATTTCTATCATAATTCTAACAATGATAATCTTATTCTACTATCTTCTTATCTTAGCAGATAAATAAAAGAAGATAGTATTATGATATCCATGCATGAGCCACTCAACTCAATACTTTTTTTGCCATGGAATCTCCTCCATCCTAAGTACTCCCTCTTGCTCCATCGATAAATCCTTTCCCCTCTCTCCCAACTCCTACGAGTAACTAGTCTTTGCAATGATCTTTTCTACTTATTGAAACTCCTCTCTAATATTGATCTTCTCCTCAAACAAATTACCAATAAATTCTTTATTCCAAGATCAGACTTGCCCCCTAACGTCAATGATCTTCTATAAGATGATATATCACATGTTCCCCTTGTTGGCATTGTTGGCAATTGTTGTCATTGATGTATACCTGAAACCTGTGTGTTGTTATTGATGATATATCTAGAATGATGATTGTCAGAGTATGAGGATATTATTGTCAAATGGATGATGGTTGTAGGTGCTTTGTGTTGTGGATCTCCACCTTCTGTTGGAAGTATGTGTTGATGTGTTGTTGTGGTTTCTATTGATGTAAAACTTGTTCTAGAATGACATTGGATCTATGATGCAAGGATATATTGTTGTGTTGATGCTGCAGGTGTTCATTGTTTGTACCAGAAGTGTTCAAGTCTAGAAAGTGTTGTTGATGTTGTTTATTATGGTTATCCTTGTTGGACATAGTTTTGGTATCATGGATATGATTTTTTTGTGGTCTGAAAATATCTTTGTGTTCTTCGAGTGTTGTAGCAGTGTTTGTTGCTAGTTGTGATATTCTATGTTTAACCTATCCTGAGGTCCGGATATGAGTTCTAGAAGATTGTTTGATGTGTTATGGGTCTTACCGTAACGTGTGGAGATTTGAATTTGAGTTACTTGCATTGGAGAATATGTTTTGATTGTTAATTAATTATATGAATGCGTAGCATGTGGATATATTGTTGGTATTGTTCTGGTGATTACAGATTGGTGAATTAGTCTTTGGTAGATGTGTTTTGGTTTTATCTTTCTCTTGGAGTGGATCAGTGTGTGTATTTTTCATCTGAAAAGTATATTTTGTTTCAGGCCAACTTGGTTCAAGCTTTGATGATATATCTTGTATATAAGGATGTGTATGATTGAGTTATTGTGTATGGAAAGGTGATAAGGTTTAGAAACTAAATACATGATGAGAAGATAATCAGTGAGGTTTGGTGAAGTGCAGAAAAAAAGAGTTGTATTTGAATGATATGCAAGTTTTGTTGAGACTGTGACAAAGATATGAGACGGAGTGTTGGAAGTTGAGGTCTAAATTTTGTGTTCTGATGTTGGTCGCTTGATGTAGAGTTCAAGGACAACTTCATGATCGGGAGATCCTTCTTTTCATATCCTTTTTGTATCTTTCCCTAAGTGCAGTTAGTTTCAAGTTTTGCAAGTCCTCTTTTGTATCTTGCGCCATGAGCAGTTAGCATTGGTTTGCAAGTCTGGAGCAGTTAGCTCTTTTCTTTGTAATCTGATATACACAGTGGATATATTTTGTGGGCAGGTGCTCATTGTGATTTTTCCCTATTTGGGTTTTCCACTTATAAAATCTTGGTGTTCATATGTTGGATGTGTGTTGAAGTTTAATTTTGTATGCGATGTGTTAATTTTTTATTTGGACTAATTCACCCCAAGTCAAAAAATTAGTCATTCGGAGTCAAAACCTAGTCCAATGAGTTTGTTGTCTTAGTCTTGTTGCATCATTTATCTTGTCATCCAACGAGATTGATATCAGAAACAATGGTTTTGTACTATGTTTGAGAAAGAATTATCCTTTATCAAAGTCAATTTGTCATCATCTCAAAGCTATGGGTTGCTATCACAAACTGCAAGTTTGCATTTTGTTCTAGCGGGAATTCACATTTGCATTGTTACTCTGCCAAAATTTTAAACTTCGCATCCGTACCATCATCTAGCGAGTTTTCACTCAATCCAAACATAAATTTGTCCATCATGTCGTCATAATCATCCATCCAAATCCCAATTTGCATCTTCATAATCATCATCCTAGTTTGAGCTTAATCCAAATCCTAATCTAGGCTTAATTCCCATCTTAATCTGAGCTTAATCCAAATCCTACTATAAGCTTGTTGTCAATCCTATTCTGAGATTTTGTTTGTCATCCATCTTCATCCTTCATCCCTATCTAACTCATCAACTAATCATCATGTCATAATTTTAATATGATGAGTTTGGTTGTCCTACCTTTTCTTCCACTTCACCCCATTCTAATGACGATGAGAGTCTTGTTGATCAAATACCAAAATCCAATTGTTCATCCTAGCTACCCCATGATTCCTTCATGCACATCCACTCATAATCCTTATCACACCTTTGACAAGGGAAATCCATTATTTCATCCACCCACATCTCCCTCATATATCACACCCACATATCCCCTCATCCAACATCCAAGCCTCCACCTACTCTCATGATTCTATCCCAACCTCCATCTTTTCATAACAACACTAACACCTACATCCCTAATCCAAATCCACCATCTCATTATCTCCAAATCCATTATACAATCCATAATCATAATCCTTCATCTAATCCTAATCTACCATCCTAATTTATCTTCTATCTGATCCTAATCCTCCATCTAATCCTAATCCCCCATCCTACCTCAATCCTCCATCCAATCCTAATCCTTCATCCTACCTCAATCCTCCATCCAATCATAATCCTTCATCCTATCTCAACCCACCATCCAGTACACCCTAACTCAATCCACCATCTTCCACTCCATCATACATTAATCCACCAAATTCCATTCCACAATCCACCCACCTCACTCAATCCACTTCCTATGGTGTGTCTTAATCTTCTACTCCTCCATTCATTAGTCAATCTAGTTCACAAGTCTCATCCATGCATGCTTATGTAAACTACCTAGCCATGCCATTCTCCATGTTCGCCACCCAATCCACTACTTCTCCATCATTTTTCAATCATCTCGGTTCACAAGCCACTTCTACACCATCATATGTGAACTATCTCATCTTCTCACCATCTTTGAATGCCAACCATCTGCCACAGCCTCAATCTCAATTATCAATATTCAATCTTCAAATCAAAGCTTTATTGACGAAGTTCATCTTTCATTTTTATTCAAAAGAAGCGTATAAACATTGATAACAAAATTGTTGATTTATAAGGACATTGATAAACAAATCTAGCGACTAACTAGTAACTTACTTAACTCTGATAGGATCCAACATTTATACATGAAACCTTGAGAGTTGGATTATTTCCAAACTCTAAAAAACTTACTTACATATGTCAATCCTCTCATAATCATTGAGAAAAGACTTATTCTATCCTAAACAGTTGTAAGAGTCTAATTAGGCAAAGATGAGAGTGTCACAATTCTCTTCAAAGTCTTGCATCATTAAGGAATAGTTATGGCTAAAAACATGCAAGAATAAGGCATATTGATTTATGAAGTATGATCTATCATTCCACAAGTTCCTCATTCTTATGATTGTGTTTACTCTTAATCAACAACATCAACAAAAGGTGGCAAGATTTATGAATGAACCATTCCCACATTCTTCAATTGATGTCTCCTTCAGCTACATAAGTTTGAATGTGCTTCAGTTGTGGATTGATAGTTGGGCCATGCTACAAGTTAGTTTCATCAAAAATATTTCATCAAAATTAGTTATTATTATCATCAAACTCCATAATATTCCATAAACATTCACAAATTCACACATTTATTTATCAACATGATATATACCATCCATTATGCTTAAATACTTAAGATATCTAGGAAAATTTTAGATAATATCTTAAAGCATGAGGAATGACTTGGAAATTATAAGCCAAAGCCAAGGAAATGAGGATAATTATGGGGCTCATTGCATCCCCCCAACTAAACATCTTACTTGTCTTCAAACAAGTCAAAGTCTTATGTTATACTACAATGTTGTGAGTTTGGAATATAATAGTTCAGTCACTCTTTCTCCTTGCTTTAAGTAAAATCCTCTTTGTTAGAAACTCTATCCCATCTATTATGTTTTGTTGTTTCTCGTTCTTCCTTCCTTCTCCACTAGTGTGGAGTTTGGTATAGGAGAAGATGAGGACATAATGTGCGTGGGAGCCAAGTAATTTGATTGTCAAGAGATTCTCTAATATATTGATTTTCCCTAGAGGTTGATGCTATATAGTTGAAAATGGAGTGAGGCTCCTTTCTCTTTAACTCCTCTGTGAGCTCATTCCACTTGTTCTGAGATAATCCTAGTGCTTCTTTTCCCACTCCCAAAACCAATCTATTTAATCTATTATAATTTTTTTCTTTATATTCTAGGATCTTAATTTGTACCTCTAGGTTGTTTATTAGCTCAATCCATTCTTCCACCACCCTATTAGGATCCCTCGCCTCTGACCCGATCTTAAGGGGAATCGACTTCTCATTTTCATGGTAGTTTTGTAGCAGAAGACATCTCTAATGTTTTTTTCTAATAAAAGATGCAAGTTCTTTAATATGAATGTCTCCTACAAACATAAGTGGGTTTTAAGTATTGAACATGTATTGAATGACCATGCCATGTAAATAGAATTCATGAAGTTGATCGTGCATATCAAGGGTGACCCTTAGGTAGGAAAATAGAAATGACCTTGGTCTAATTAATGAAATGAAAAGATCACCGATTAGTTGACTAAATTGAAAGCTCAAAAATTGTTCATGTAGGAATTTGACATAAACCCTAACAAGTGTCTACAAATCACAAGTTGAATTGTCATATCAGCTATATGTTCAGTTCTAAACATCAATTTCTTGAATTTTGAGTTTTTCTCTTAAATTACCTTTCATGTTTTGTTATGATTTGTGATTTTTCCTTGTCGTAGTCTTGTTTCATCTAAGCAAACTCATCCATTTTGTTCTACAATGTCAATCCAAGAGTTACTATTGTTGGAGTTGCCCAGGGTTGCATAGGAGGGTCACTCCATTGGGTAGAGACTGGTGTCTTATTAATTATTTATATAATGCCCACCTATTATAGTTGATCTAACCATGTTCCTTGTTTTTGGTAGACTTGCATCTGACTCTCCAAGTCCTTAACTTCACCCTCCAATTCTAATTCATTCTACTGATATTCTTTCAACTACTCATCCAATTCCTTAATTCTTTGGAGAGCTACCTATAATTCATTGATTTTTCTTCTTCTTTCAAAAAATGAATCCTTCTCACCCTCCAAATGCATGCCTTCATCAGACTTAGCAAGGAAGCTAGTTTGTTTTGTTGCCCTGGGTTGTGGGGAGGCTTAATATTTTTCTTTGTTGCTTATAGATCTTCCTAATCTTTTTTTTCAATTAATCAAAACCCTTTTATTACATGTTACTTGACTTTAAGCTCTTCCCATGACTCATTATTACATGTAATAAATGCAATAGAAAAAAAATCCTTCACAAACAAACATACTATTGAGCTAGCGCACCAAAATGCCTTGTTTTGATTATGCTTCTTGGCTAGGGAAAATTCATAATGGCCTCAACATTTGTTTTGTCAATCTACCTACACCATCAAGGTAAACCATTTTTTTTTGAATAATTCATATTTCTTACCATTCAATCAAAGTTTGTTCTACTTCAAAATTTGTAAAACCTTTTTCAATTGGGTGATCCCAAAATAATGGGTTGCACTTTTTAGCCAAATTTAACATTGAAATAGACATTTTCCATAGACCTTCACATTCTAAAACTTATAGCGGCTAAACCTTTAATAATTTGAAGATGAAACAAACTATAGATTTGTGAGATTTTTTTGTGTAGATTCTAAATATATATATATATATATATATATATATATATATATATATATATATTTAAAATTAAAAATAAATTATGCATATTTTTACGTAATGTTTCATATCTTTTTTTTTTATAATAATCAACATTTTTGGAAGTGACGTTTATGTCATCATGCAAAACCTTTTTTATAAAAAAGAAAAAAATTCTAATATTACACCAATATCTAGTATATGGATATTTTTTCATATTTTTTGGTTGCATGTATATTTTCTGGTTAATTTTT